>NC_056734.1:92735272-92970272 GCF_019279795.1 Protopterus annectens
ATGCAGTATTTCAGCCATTTAGCCAGACTCACCTTGCTGACTGGCTTACCCAACTTTGCAATGGAAAAGGAAACCAATAGCTGACTTGACTTTCAAATGTCTTTTGTTCTGTGAACATAGAAACGTGACAGTCTATGAACATCAAGTAAATAATAAGGAATATTCACCTTTGTTGGAAAAGCATGGAAAGAAAACCAGTAAACTGGTGACTCAGACCATCTTGAGTAGAAAGGATGGATTTGTTCATAAAGAAACTCTATCCTTGTGGAAAATCAGATAAGAATGTTCAGACAAAGCCTGAATCTCTGAAACCCTTCTGGCAGAGGCTATGGCTACCAGAATCAGTATCTTCAAAGACAAACTTCACATCACATTCCACAGAGGGCTCAAAGGGAGAACATATTAGGACCTGTAACACTAAGTTTAGATCCCGAGGAGTTGGATCTTTGAAAGGGGGTTTCAACAAAAGCATGCCTCTTAGGAAGAATTTACAAAGTCTAGGATAGGCTAAAGAATGTTCTTCCAAACCAACGTGGAAATTAGAAATTGCAATCTGATGGTAAAAGGGGAAGCTCCAGCATGCTCTATAGATGTGTTTTGCATGGGGCCAAATGGTAAATCTATTTGCTAGAGTACAGTTTACGAGTGGAAGGTTTATGAGCAGACAAGGGGATGCGACTTACTGGGGAGGAAATATTAGGACACCTGGCAACTAATGGAATTGGAGGAACCACTTTGTCAGCTTGAGGTTCAAAATAAGTGGGAGAACAAGTCTGGATGGGACAGAAGTTCTGGAACCAGGTCCAGAATCCAGGGTTGTAGAGTCAGAAGGCCAAAGGAAGGGGAACCAAATTCTGTGGAGGCCAAAAGGGTGCAAGGAGGATTACTGTGCTTTTCAACTTGAGCGCTTTCTGTAAAAATTGTGGAATTAGAGGCATCTGGGGGAAAGGCATATGAGAGACTGGGGGGGCCAATTGTTGAGAAGACCATCTCTGAGCGACTTCCCCCGAGGGGCAATCAGGGCAAAGTAATTGCTGCACTTGTCTAGGGGAAAGGCAAACAGATTGTGGCAAGGTCAACCCCATTGATGGAAGATCATTTTCCCCACTTCTGGATTGAGAGACCACTCATGAGGCTGAAGGATACATTTGCTCAGCTTGTCTGCAATCACACTGGAATGCCCCGGAATGTGCACTGCTATTAGAAAGCGGTTGGAAGAGAATGCCCACTGCCACACTCTGAGGGCTTCTTGACAAAGGGGATAAGACTTAGTTGCTCCCTGCTTGATGTACCAAACTACTGACATCTAGTCTGTCTGAACTGCAATCGTTCCCTTAGGAAAAGCTGTCTGAAAGGCCTGCAATGCTAGAAGCACTGCTCTTGGCTCGAGGACACTGATGTGCAAGTTGGCCTCTAATGGGGACAAAGTGCCTTTGACAATCTAGCCCAGAAAATGCCCCCCCCCCCACCCCATATGGAAGGTGTCTGTGATCACTATGGCTGTGGGCTCTGGAAGAACAGACTACCACTGAGAATTTGTTCGGAATCCATCCAAAGAACATCCCTCTTGCAATAACTGGTGATCAGAATTTAGTCTGACATGAACTGGTAAAGGACAGACTATTGAGAAGCTAATAGCCGTTGCAGAACTCTCATATGAGACCTGGCTAGAGTTACTGAAGCTGCCATTGACCCTAGAGTTTGCAAAACTAGTTGGAACAGAAATCTTATTTCTGTGGATTATCTTCTGAACTTGTATCATAATTCTTTGAAGCCTTTCTGGAGGAAGGGATGCTACAGATGTCTCCATATTTAGTACAGCCCTATGAATACTAAATTTTGCGTAGGCATCAACTGGGATTTCAAGATTTACCGTATTCCCCAGATGGGCATAGATATTGAGTGTGTAATCTCTGACCATTATCAACTAATGCCTGGTCAAAGCGGTTATGAGCCAGTCATCCAAGTACAGAAACACCCGGAATCCTTGCAGTCTCAAGTGAGCTGCTACTACTGTCACGCATTTGAACACCCTGAGGGCTGTGGTGAGACCAAATCGCAGCACTCTGAATTAGTAATGACTGGAACTTCGTGGAGCGTTTGTCCATTTTTATGCAGTAATACGCATCCTGAAGAAATATTGAGCACATCCACTCATCTTTCTTCAGAAAGGAAAGAACTGACAGTACCGTGAAGATCCGGAACATTGTTTGCTGAATGGATTTGTTCAGCATGCGGAGATCCAAAATCAGTCCAGTCCCCTGTCTTTTTTGGCACTAAAGAATCTTGAGTAGTTTCCGGATGCTTTCTGGTCTGGCAGGACTTCTCAGATGGCCTTTTCATCCAGCAGTTTATGAATGTCTTGCACTGCTGAATCCCTGATTGGATGAAACATCAGGGATTTTCTTGTGTACAGGGGAGGATGACAAAAAGGGAATGATACAGCCTCTGGATACGATCCGCTGCACCCAGGAGTCAGTTATATTTAGCCAGGCACTTAGGTGCACAAGCATCCTCAGACTGCCTCCGGAGGAAGACACATCGGGCCTCCCTTCAGGAGCGCTGAAAGGGCTTCCCTGGAAATGAAGACCTGGTTTTCTGACCACCTCTGCCATGAGGGCCGTCTCTTCCATTTTGGTTCCCCCATCTGCCCCTGGGGGAACTCCCTCCAAGTGCATCTTAGAAAGACCCTTGGGAATTTTTTTAACCACATCTTACCACCCACTCCTCTGGTTACTAGACCTTTGGGGGGGGGGGTGGAAAAATGTACACCAACAGAAGAAAGGGTCTTGCTATCCTTCTCACAGCTGGATAAAGTCTTTTACATTTGGGCCAAACAAAGATGTTCCGTCAAAAAGAGTACTGACTAAAGAAGACCTGAATGGTTCTGCAAAGTCCCACAGGTGCATCCAGGTGTGTCTCCTTATGGCTACGCCTGTACCCACTGCTCTGGAAGTCCCTTCGGCTGTATGTGCAATTAGCCTCATGGACGAATTAGACACAGACTCCAGGGTGGTTAGCTGGAAAGCCACTTTCTCTTGGACTCCATCAAATACAGCTACATACAGGGTATCTAACAATTCCTTAATCAGATCCCACTGAAGTCTTGCAAGGTGTGTCAAGAAGTTCAAAGACCTTATAGCATAGGTCTAAGCATAGACCTGCCTCCCAAATCTGTCCATAGCCAGAGCCCCCCTACTGGGTGGATGGACAGATGAACACTCCACAGCAAGTTCCTTTCTTGTGGCACCTGCTACAACCATGGCATCCACCACTAACCCCTTGGCCAGAACTGTTCATCTTCAGGGACAGCTAATATTTAGTCAGGTCTCTTGGGTATGGGTTTGATAGTGTCTGGAGTCTTCCACACCTGCTGTGAAATCAACTGAATGAGCTTTTATCAGTGGGTGGGGTCACCCAAGAGGTAGACTAGTGAATGCTGAAAGCCTGCAGGTACACAGATTCCTCCGAGGAAGGGTTTTGGGACTTCCAGCCACCCCTTTGTTTTTAAAATTTCTAGGATGTCTCCAAAGGAGACATCTTCAGGTGGTGACAATGGAGACCCTTCGCCCTCATCAAACCCTGTGTCCACAGTGCCTGATTCCCGGGGGGAAATCCAAGTGCTTCCTCTTTTTCTGAGGGACCTCCTCAGGGGGATAATCTGGGGAGATGTCAGAAGATGACAAAACCACAGTCTGAGAAACCTGAGACTTCAGCACCTGCTGTCCCAGTGGAGAGTCAGGTGGAATAATAGAGCCAGAGGGGGTACCTGTTCCGAGGGGGAAAGTACAGAGTCACCGTAAGTGATGGGGCCCTCTCCATTGCCTGAAAGACCCCTCCCCCCAAAGAAGCAAAGTCCAGAACAGACACAGCCTGCTTCAGGATCAGTGTCACTCCCCGCACTGAAGAACAGACCCTCAAGACAAAAGCTGGAGCAGAGCTAACTTGAACTGAAGCTCTGAGTAGCATGGACAGCTCCAAAAACCCTGGAGTCAAGTCCTGCCCCCCAGAACTGACAGGGTAGCTACGGCTCCCATAGGTCTCAGGTTCCGAAGCTACCAAAGAGCTCAGGGGGATTACCGGTTCCAAAGATGCAAAAATCTCAGGAACCAAAACAGTTGGTGTCGGGAGATTGGGAAGAGATGACTATGGCCTCGGAGGTGTGGTCAACGGAATGAAAGAAAGCTCAGTTCTAGGACCCAAAGGAGTCAGAACTAAAAGGGGGCCTGAAAGTCCTCCAGCTCACAAGATTTTATTCACCAGCTTCTCCACATCAAGCTCAGAAAGACTGACTTTTGGTGGAGCTGACAGATGATGTTAAAGGAGATTTAGCCCTACAGAAAAACTTCAGGAAGGTCACCAGCAAAAGGGTCTATGGATGGTGAACAGGAAGTTCTTAGAAATATTTCTTGACTGAGACATTTTAGTCATGGTAGAAGTAGAAATGTTGTTCTGCACCAAGGCCTTCGATGTAGAAGGACTTGCAACAGTTAACTGATGCTGGAACAGTTGTCAACATTGGTAGTTTAGAGCCAGAGGCTTCCTGTTCCGAAGAAAATTTCATAACAGAGGGTTTCAATTTCTTAGGTCTCGGAACTGACAGAGAAGTCAGAACCAAGAGACTCCTTTTTTCCTTTGTCCACAGAAAATGAGGGATGAAGGGGAGGAAAAGTACAGTTGTGTACCAACCATAAATGAAGATGTTAGAGTGTATTCACTGTTGCAGTCAATACACTTGGGTTATCCTGCTGGCAGGCTACCCGCAGTTGGCCTGAATTCCAAAGTCCTGGTCTGGCGTTGGTTGCTGTCACCTCTTCCCTGACGTCAGTGCGCTAGGGGTATAAAAGATGCAGCCAACGCCATTTTCTTCAGTTTTTCTTACCCCAGATGTCAGGTGCCTCCAAAAGAGCAGGCTAAAAATAATTCTGATCATAAAAAAGCATGCACATAACCTTCCTCTACAAGCAAATACGCCACAAAGGTTGTATAGAATAGAGAAGTACAGGTAAGTCCAGGCAATGAAAGGGGGATGGTGGGAGGGTAACCTGGACTGCAACAGTGAATACACTCCAACATCTACATTTATGGTAGGTACACAACTGTACTATGTTCATCGTGTTTCACTGTTGCAGTCATTACACTTGGGTTGAATCCCAAAGCTGAGGTTGGGCGGCTGGGTCTAAATAGGATAGGAGTGGCTATGAGGCCCTGCAAAACTGCAGTGGCAAAGCCTGCTCTGGATTTAGAGTAAAGAGGTAAGTGATGGTGTTTGGTAAAAGTGTGCACTGAACTCCAAGTTGCAGCATCCAAAATTTCCTTGGTTGGTACTCCTCTGAAAAAGGCTGCTGATGTAGCTGCTGCCCTGGTAGAATGTGGCCTAATATTCTTAGGCACTGATTTGCCATGCTGCGCATAGCAGAAACAAATGCAGTGTCCTAGCCATTTTGAAATAGTCTGCTATGAAATAGCCTTTCCTTGTGATCCTGCAGCATATGCCACAAAAAGTTGCTCAATTTTTCTGAAAGCTTTTGTTTTGCCCAAGTAGAAGAGTAGCTGTCTGTGTATGTCCAAAGAGTGCAGAAGTCGCTCCCCTTTATTATGGGGATTTGGATAAAAGGTTGGCAAATGAATGGTTTGGTTAAGAGCCACGCTGGATACTACCTTTGGCATAAATGTTGGGTTTGCCCTGAGAGAAACCCTGTCTGGATGAAAAATGATAAAAGGTTCCACTGCCATTAATGCCTGTAACTCTGAGACTCTTCTTGCTGAAGTTACTGCTAGGAGCAGAGCAGTTTTCCATAAGAATTTTATCTCAGCTGTGTTGGCTGGCTCAAAAGGAGGCAGTGTGAGTTTTTCCAAGACAAAGTTGAGGTCCCATGTTAGTATAGGTGCTCTCCTTGGGGGTCTTATATTTTTTGCCCCTTGGACGTACTGTCTTAGTAGTGGATGAGAGAAAATAGGAGGTTCCGTATTGTAATGAGCTGAAATGGCAGAAGCATGGATCTTTATTGATGAGAAGGATAGGATTTGTCCAGCATCTCAGTTAGGTATTGCAAAATCTGAGGAATATTAGGAACAAGCAGTTCAAGTCCTTGTGCCTGGTTCCAAGCACAGAATCTCTTCCATTTTTCTGCAAAAGATTTCCTGGTGCTGGGCCTCCTGGCTTCCAAAATGACATCCATAACGGCTTTAGAAAGAGGTGTTCTGAGTGGATATATTATTCGCCATGCAGCCAGATTTAAGGTTCTGAGCTGGCTGTGCAAGATCCGATTGTTTTGTTGTGTCAGCAGATGAGGAATTTGAGGTAAAGTCCAGGCTGGCCCTTGAGACAAGGTCTTTAGGATTGGGTACCAGTGCTGGCGTGGCCAGTCTGGGGCAGAATCATTTTTGGTTTCTCTTGTCTGACTTTTAGGAGTACCTTGGGGAGTAAAGGTAGCGGTTGATAGGCATAAACTGTTAGGCTTTTCCAGCTGAATGACAGAGTATTCACCTTCCATGCTTGTGAGTGGTAAGTCCTTGTGCAGAATTTCTGTAGTTGGCAGTTGTAAGGGGAGGCAAATAGATCTAGGTCTGGGCACCCCCATTTCTTTGTTATCATGCTGAAGACTTGTGGATCTAGTTTCCACTCGTGAGGGTCCATGAGGTTTCTGCTTAGTTTGTCTGCCAGAGTATTTTTCTTTCCTGGCAGGAATTGTGCCTGCAGATGTACTTGATAGGCCAGTGCTGTGTTCCACAAAGTCATGGCTTGCCTGCAGAGGGGGTAGGAATGTGTGCCCCCTTGCTTGTTTATGTACCACATGACTGTAGTATTGTTAGTCTTTAGTAATAGTTGTCCTGGATGTAGCAGATCCTTGAAGGCTGTCAGGGCATTCTGTACAGCTAGCATCTTTTTGATTGATATGAAGAAGCATTTGGTCTGTGGGCCACGTGCCCTGTATACATTTTCCCACCATGTGTGCTCCCTAGGCATAATCCGATGCATCTGTTGTTAGTGTCTGCCTGGCTGTGGGTAAAGTGAAAGGCTGTCCCTTGTTGTGGTGACAGGCCAGTGCCCACCATAGAAACTCCTGTTGCAGGCAGGGAATGAGAGTAATTGTTTTCAGGCTGTGGCAATGTTGAGTCCAAACACTTTTTAGATACCATTGTAGCTTCCTCATATGCAGTCTTGCATATGGAATTAGCAGGATGCCATGAAGCCCAAAGCCTGCAGAAATTTTTTTGCAGGTAGCTGGGTCTTTGTTGCCATCACTTGAAAGTAATGAGTCAGTTGCCTTTGTTTGTCTGGCGTGAGATAAGCCATCTGGGGAGTTGTATTGAAGCTTGCACCCAGGAATATTATCTCTTGAGAGGGCACTAGTTTTGATTTCTTTTCGTTTACTGTGTACCCTAGGCAAGTTAGTAATCTTTTTACAAATGCCAGATGCTTTAGTAGAATGTCCTTGCTGTCTGCTTGAATAAGGCAGTCGTCCAAGTAAGGATATATTTGAATTCCTTTTTGTCTGCAGAATGCAATTACTGGTGCCAGGCATTTTGTGAAGACCCTGGGTGCAGTAGATAAGCCAAAGGGCAGTGCAGAGAATTGGTAATGCATTGAGCCAGCTACGAATCTGAGGCATCTTCTGCAAGACTGTCTGATTGGGACATGCAGGTATGCCTCAGGTCCAAAGTAACTAGCCAAGCCTTTTTGCCCAGCATGGGTAGAAGTTGCTGCAGTGTCAACATTTTGAATTTTGGAACGTCCAGGAAAGTATTTAGAGTAGACCGGTCCAGTATTGGTCTCCAAGCTTTGTCCTTTCTGGGTACCAAGAAAAGTCTCGAGTAAAATCCTTGTCCCTGCTCTTGCTGTGGTACTTTTTGAGTAGCCCTCATGTCCATGAGGGCAGAAATTTGTTTTTGTGCCTCTGCCCATTGGTTGTGTGTCAGGTCTGGCATACCTTGTGGCCTTGGCAGGGTGTGAAAGTGGAACCTGTAACCCTGGGAAACAATATTCAGTACCCATTTGTCTTGGGTAATTTTGTGCCAATTTTGTGAGAAAAGTGCAAGTTTTCCCCCTAAGGATGCCTCCAAAAGGTAAGTGCTTGGCATTGGTAGAGGGAAGTCATTGGGACTGTTTTCTATAGGGTTGTGATTTGTCTTCACCTTTGGGGGCAGAAGCACACCATTGCTTAGGTCTGTATGTGCCTTGTGACTGAGATCTGCCTCTTTGTGGCCTGACACTGGAAAGGACCAATTTTTTGAAGGCCAGTTCCTGCTAAATCTGGGTGGCTGAACCTGTAAGAAATCCTTTACTGACTGCATTGATTTTGCTTTATCCTCCATTTTCTTTAAAACCTCTTCTGCCTCAACACCAAAGTATCATGCTGTAGTGGAGCATCCAACAATTTTGCTTGAACATTATCAGGTAAACTTTGTTCCTTTAACCAAGCATGCCTTCGAATGACAGAACCTGTAACTGTGGCTCTGCAAGAAGCCTCTAATGAATCAAAACCACATTGCAAAGTATGCTCTCCCACTTGTTCGGCTGCATGCAATAAATCCTGCATTTCCTTATTTTCAGGACATTCTGAGCTTGTAAGCATTTTCTGTTTGAGTAAAGACATTAGATATTGTTGGTATTTAAGCATGTGAAATGGACAGTTTAAAGCCCTCACAGCTAAAGTAGGAGAGGTGTAAACTTTTTTTCCCCATCTGTCCAGTGCTCTAGAATCCCTAGCAGAGGGAACAGGACTTTTTTCAGTGGAAGTTTTGACCTCTTTGGGACCCTGAGAAATTGTTTCTGGGTCAGCAGCAGGGATTTTATGAATACATTTATGTGAATCTGGGACCCTGTAGTACCTATCTGGCTTAACTGGTGCAGGGGCTACAGAATCAGGAGACAAACTGGATTCAGAAAAAAACATCAACAATATCTAGTACAGGGGGAATAGCAAGGGGCCTGTGCTGAGGTAGTAAAAGAAAATCTCTGAGCCTTTTCTTGGATTCAGAATAATCCTGGCTCTCCCAATGGAAATGCTCCCTCATGGTGTGCAGGGTTTCCCCAAAAGAGTAATCCTCAGGAGGAGAGACTGAAGGGATAGATTCTTCAGCATCAGAATCCTCATAGGGAGGAACAGAATATCCCTGTTCTGAAGAGGAATCAGAGGAAATAGAAACCTGGTCAGAGGAATCCTAGTCAGCATCTTGCCTAGGCCTTTTATAAGGAGGGGGATGGGAACCCCTGATCAGAGTAATTAGGTCCTTGGCCATTTTAAGCATGTTTCTTTGGCAAGGATGACTGTCCAGGTGAAAGCTGTACTTGTTTGTCTTTATAGTAGGCTGTGTAGGTCTGAAAACACCCTCAGAAGCCGATGCCTGCTCAGCGGCTCCAGACCCATCTGAGGGAATTAGTCTCCGCAGGCCCAATACCTTGAGTTTCCAGAGGCCTAGTCTCCATGTGGGAGTCTGAGGCGGCCTGTGGCTCTGAGGTAGCGGGTGTCAGGGACTGCGAAAGCGCCTCACTGAGAACCGGCGACTGGCCTAGAAGAGGCTTCGTCGGTTTTGGACCTCGGATGCCTGTTCTTTTCTTTGTCATTGCGCTTTTTATGAATTCCGGTAGTCGGTTGTTCCGACGGCATTACATAATTAAACCTTCGGCCAAAGTAATGTAAATCAAAATCGAACAAACTTTCCACTTTCCATGCTTGTTCGTGATAAGTCCAAGTGCAGAATCTCTGTAGCTGGCAGTTGTGAGGGGAGGCAAATAGATCTATGTCTGGGCATCCCCATTTTCCTGTTATCATTCTGAAGATTTGTGGATCTAGTTTCCACTCGTGAGGATCCATGAGGTTTCTGCTTAGTTCGTCTGTCAAAGTATTTGTCTTTCCTGGAAGGAATTGTGCTTGCAGGTGTACTTGATAATTCAATGCTGTGTTCTACAAAATCATGGCCTATCTGCAAAGGGGGTAGGAATGTGTGCCTCCTTGCTTGTTTATGTACCACATGACTTTTGTATTGTCCGTCTTTATCAGCAGATGTCCTGGATGAAGTACGTCCTTGAAGGCTGTCAGGGCTTCTGTACAGCTAGCATCTCTTTTTGATTGATATGAAGATGCATTTGGCTTGTGGGCCATGTGCCCTGAATACATTTTCCTGCCATGTGTGCCCCCCAGGCATAATCTGATGCATCTGTTAGTGTCTGCCTGGCTGTGCGTAAAGCGAATAGCTGTCCCTTGTTGTGGTGACAGAGGGCTGTGCCCACTATCGAAACTCCTGTTGCAGGCAGGGAATGAGAGTAATTAGTGTTTCCAGGCTGTGGCAATGTTGAGTCCAAACACTTTTTAGATACCATTGTAGTTTCCTCATATGCAGTCTTGCATATGGAATTAGTAGAATGCAGGATGCCATGTAGCCCAGAGCCTGCAGAATTTTTCTTGCAGATAACTGGGTATTTGTTGCCATGTTTTTGAAGTAAGAAGTCAGTTGCCTTTGCTTGTCTGGCGTGAGATAAGCCATCTGGGCAGTTGTATTTAAGCTTGCACCCAGGAATATTATCTCTTGAGAGGGTACTAGTTTTGATTTCTTTTTGTTTACTGTGTACCCTAGGCAAATTAATCTTTTTACAAACGCCAGATGCTTTAGCAGAATGTCTTTGGTCTCTGCTTGAATAACGCAGTCGTCCAAGTAGGGATATATTTGAATTCCTCTTTGTTTGCAGAATGCAATTACTGGTGCCAGGCATTTTGTGAAGACCCTGGGCGCAGTAGATAAGCCAAAGGGCAGTGCAGAGAATTGGTAACGCATTGAGCCAGCTACAAATCTGAGGTATCTCACAGCAACAGACACCGGACCAGGACTTTGGAATTCAGGCCGACTTCGGGTAGCCTGCCAGCAGGATAACCCAAGTGTAATGACT
Organism: Protopterus annectens; assembly: GCF_019279795.1. NCBI lineage: Eukaryota > Metazoa > Chordata > Ceratodontiformes > Protopteridae > Protopterus > Protopterus annectens. The sequence continues at coordinate 92,746,164 of NC_056734.1, forward strand.
GCAACAGTGAAAAACGAACATCCTCAGTCTTGGCTTTGTCTGCAGTATACAAGGCTTCACAAAAGGCTGAGGGAATTAAGGCTTTCAAAATAAGTTTATTTTGTCTTTCAACAAGGGCTCAATGACTGAACCCATGACATATGCTGCAGTCCTCTTTCAAATGAACAGGATCCAAACTCAAAGGGAATGGCAATCAGAAGAGGGAGATTTGTGGCTGCACTTCTGGCATTTTTTAAAACCAGAAGGGGCCTTACCCTTCTCTGCTATGTCAAAAAAAAAAAAAAAAGCAAGTCTGGAAGACAGTCAGTCACACGCACACTCGCACAGAAAGCTTAGAGAGGGGAGAGTGTTTTTTTTTTTTTTTTTAGTGGGGGGACTATCAACAGTGATAGCTATAGAAATTACACTGTGTACGGGGAAAGAATATCAACAATGATATTTAAGGTTACACTACACATAAGAAAAAAGGGGAAAAGAGATCAAATATTAAAGTATAAGGTAAAGGATCAAGTAGAGAGAAAGAATGAAAGTTTACCTAAACCCACAAACTCGAGAGCACTGGCAAATGCAACCGTTTCAGAAAAGCGGCAAATGAGATCTGAGGTAATTGTGAGGGCAATTGGGGGTAGAGTTGACGCTCGAGAGTTTTTGGCTGGCGCGAGCTGTAGTAACGGCTGAGTTGGTTCCGATATCGGAACCAGACCCATCTGTCAAGGACAGAAAGAAAATTAACAACTTCAGACTGTACCTTTAAGAACACACAATATAAAATTTTGTGGAACAGCACCATCCTTGAAGCAGCCACCTGGTCTTATTTATACCTTTACCAAACACTTTAAGCTGGATGGCATCTCTAGATCCAGAGCCGGATTTGCTAAAGCCAACTTACATGGCTTCATTGAAAGCTCATCTGCTCCTCTATCCTTCCTTCCTTCTTGAGCTTTGGCACCCTTCCTCAGGTTAAGAATACTGCAGCAAGTGAATAGAAGGGCATACAATAGTTGTGTAAACTCTTACTGTTAGAAAAATATGTATTAATGTGTGTATGCTTAATGCCAAATTAATAATCAAGTGTTTTTAATATGCTTTTCGTTCTATTTTTAATGCACTGTGTTATATACAAATTGAGTTTTCATATGAGACTGAAAAAGATGCTTTTTGAAAACTGCAGCATGCTTACTGAAACTTGAAAGTTGCCCTCTGACCTAGTAACTGCTAGCATAGCAATATTCTTGTTTATGCCTTGTGGAAATGTACTTGAGAAGCAGGTGTTTATCTGCTAGGTCAGAAGCATATGAATGAACAATACTCTATATTATAAATGTAATGATTCTAGACAAACAGCCTTGTCCAGAGGATGGGAACCTCTGCAGCTGCAGTAATTTAGAGATGAGGTAGACAAAGGATTATTAGAGAAATGAACTGCTAGCATTGTGCTTGATTTAGCCGTAGTTTCTTGAATGTAACATAACAAGTATCTAACTGAAAGTAACCAAGGCCATGTTGTTTTCCTCAGGAAGTTTCACATAAAAATTGTTTAAATCAGCAGAAATTCATGGGAAAGGTGGTCAGCAGATGATGAAAAGGTGGTAATCTGTTACGTCAGCATGGTAGGACAGGATTAATTTGATAACCTATAAAAATGAATGCATTTCCTGTTTCTGGTTAGACAAACTCTGTATTAGCACGTTTTTATCTCCTTGCTGCAAGATTAAAGTGCCTTAACCTGAACCTACAGTGTTTTGATCATTTTTAAAATATACTTTTACTTTGACAGATTGGTCCTTTGGACCGGAAACGTATCTCTCGCTCTAGGCCTAGGTTAGAATTGGGCCCGGTGGCATGCATCCGTATGGAGAAGAGGCCAAATCGGCTCTTCTGTTTTGAAAGACCTCCGACTGAATTGTCATTCGAAAGAGGCCAGCCACTGTTTCTGATCTGGGATTGGAGGACGAGTCAACGATCCGGTGGATCAACTCACGGAGGACGAGTCAACGATCCGGTGGATCAACTCACGGAGGGTCAGGTAAGGAGGAATTACCTTATTTCTGTTTTAAGATCAGGGACTAAGTACAGAACTGTTTTTTGTCAGGTAAATTTGCATATGCAGATTAGGGACAGAAAAAGGGGTTACTGTTTTTTTTGTCATAGATCAGGGAAACAGAATAGACAGACAGTTATTCTAAACTGTGAAAAGGTATAGATTTGTGGTACCACGTAATAGAAAGAGTTACGTAACAATTCACAGCTTAGCTAAGACACCAATGGGAAATCAGTGCACAAAAAGTTCCCGGGACACGCCCCTAACTGAAGACGCGAAGTATATGCAATTACAGCGTGCCGATAATGTTAAATATTACACCAAATGGGTTGACGAGTATAAATTCGAGGGTAATTTAGATAAACTTGCACTTATGAAACTTGTAAAACAGTTAAAAATAGACGCGAAAGGTCAATTAAAAAAGCAGAGACAATTAGGAGTCCCTCAGGCGCATAAGGTGGCTTGAGGAAGCAAACCGTAGGGAACAGAGAATTAAAAATTCAAAGACAATGTTCTTAGACAAAGAAGACAATAACTTAGTAATAGCAACGGCCCTCTTTCGCCCCCTCCACTTCCGTTACCAGAATATGAAGCGAGTGGACGAGCTGATCCACCTCTACTATACCCAGCTGTCCCTGCAAAAGCACAGCCGTTTGTCAGGGATCCTATCGAGACCAGGTCTCGAACACGCGACTTGAGGAGAGAGATTGAATTAAATGAATTAAATAGAGCATCACAGGCTATGAGTGAAGAAGAGATGTGTCCGCTCATAGAAGTACCGAATCCTCAGGCAGGACAGGCAGGGCAAGATCAGACTCTTTTGGTTTATAGACCGTGGACACCGGAAGATATCCGGAAAGCCACAGAAGGTATTCCCCACCCAAAAGTGAATTTTAGAAAATTTTTAGAAGACTTACAGGGTATGAGATTAAGTTACCATTTAAATGGAGAGGAAGTAGAAAAAGTAGTTAGACAAATTGTGGGTCCAGATTGGCACATGATCAGTGGCGACTGGAATCCTCGTGACGCACAACTTAGACCACTCCCACATACTAATGCAGAACTGGATGGCAGAGTGAAAGGTCTGACAGACTGAATCTCTGAAAAATGGAAGCCTAGGGCTGATTGGACTTGCATTAATCAATGCATTCAACAGGAAGGTGAAACAGTTGACAGATATTATGCTAGACTGTTAAGAGTGTTTTAATAATCACTGCGGAATGCAGATACCAGAAAACCAGACACATGATTCCTCATATGAACAACAGTTAAAGAATGCATTCTTGAAGGGTAGTATAACTCCCATTAGTAGCTTTATTACGAAGCATATGGTAGATCGAACGAGTAGATTACAGCCATTACTTGAATATGCTAGACATGCAGAAAGACATTTTAATAGTAAAAAGAAAAAGAAAGCTCAAGTATTTTCGGCAGAAGATGGGTCAGAAGTATTTGTAGCGCAAACTGGGAAAAAGGGTAAGAAAAATACCCAGGGAAATAAACAATCTGACAAACGATCAGAAGATTTTGAGGAAAGAAAGAAAAAGGGTGAGTCTTTTAAGTGCGGGAAAAAAGGACATTTAGCGAGGGATTGCAGGCTAAACAAGAAGGCGACTACAGAAAATAAGGAAGATGAGGAATGACTATATGATAGTCAGGAATCATTGGAAGAGAGTGAGCAGGGAAAGGCAAGTGAAAATGTGATAGCAGGAGTAGAGGATGTGACACAAGGGGTAGAGGATGTATATGAATACACAGACATAGAAGAAAATGAAATTTTAGACCTAGCTCTTTTGAGCTTAGAGCTTTACTTAGCAGACACAAAACCGGAAGTGACTCTTCTGGTAGAGGGGAGGGAAGTTAAATTTGTGTGCGACTCAGGGGCTTCACGAACCCTGATACACCCTTCCAAGATACCGGAAGACACAGAATCACCAGATTATATACTAGTGAAAGCAGCTAATGGACAGCTGTATCGGGAGCCACTCTCCCATGACATAACAATAACAGACCCAGTTTCAGGGATGACTCAGAAAAGTAAAATTGTAGTTTCTGCAAAATGCCCAGTAAATCTTTTGGGTAGAGATTTGATGCAGTTATTTGGCATAGCCGTAGTTCCAACCATGCAGGGTATGGAAGCACAGCGACAAATGGACACTTTTGTAGTGCGACCGGAGGGTGAAATGTATTATTGGTACTGCCAGGACTTGGTTATGACTGGTCCGGGAGCAGTAACCGAAGAACTGATGAACGTAGCCATCAGCAAGTTCCCCTCCCTCGACATTGACAAACAGCATTTGTTGCATTGTACTCTATATTACTGTAAAAGATCAGGACCTGATAAAGATTATGAACAAGAATTGTTTCAGAACCATGCAAACAGGCTAGTATTGCGAAACTTGTACTGGGATGCAGAAGGGAACAGTGTAGCAAGCTGTTCATTACCCCAGGAATTTTTAGCACTTTACAAATCTAATTGACTGCCACATGTTAGTTTAACTAAGAACAAAACTTTAAAATGGGCAGACTTAGGTGAAAAAGTCACAAGGTGGGAAAAGCAGACAGAATTAGAGCTCTCCGAACAAGGAGTACAGAAGCAGAAATTGAACTGGATTACACAGACACACCCAGCTGTACACTCACAGGCTAGTGAGAATAGCAGAGTATTACTCTTATTGGAAGAGGAGGAAAAAGCCTTGCGAGACATACCAGATATTCTCTGGTCAGCAAGGAAATCAGATGTAGGACTAATACGAACAGCAGGACCAGTTACCATAACGCCAAAGTCAGCCTTTAGACCCCAGAAAAGACAGTATCCCTTGAGAAAGGATGCAGAGGTAGGAATCAAGCCTATCATAGCAGCCTTACTTAAGGAAGGAGTCTTAATAGAATCTCCTGATTCACCGTGTAATACACCTTTATTTCCTGTCAAGAAAGCAAACTGGGAATGGCGTATGGTCCAAGACTTGCAAGCTGTAAATAATGCAGTTATACCCAGGGCACCAATGGTGCTAGATCCACACACCTTACTCAATGATTTAAAGCCAGAACAAAAATATTTTTCAGTGGTAGACATTAGTAATGTGTTTTTCTCGATGCCGATACACCCTGACAGCCAATATTGGTTTGCATTTACATTTCAAGGAAAGCGGTACACATATACCAGATTACCACAGGGATATTGTGAAAGTCCAACAATATTTGCACAGGAAATGGCAAGCAACCTGGCGGGATTTATCCCACCGAAAGGTAGTCAGATTCTACTTTATGTAGACGACATTCTGCTGGCAGCCCCCACCCAGCAAGAATGCAAGGAGGACACGATAGCTTTATTACAATTTTTAGCTACTCAAGGTCACAAAGTAAACAAAGACAAGTTACAGCTTTGGAGAAAACAAGTTAAGTACTTGGGATATGTAATATCCAAAGAAGGTAGAATATTAGATGAAGACAGAAAAACAGCGATTTTACAAGCACCTAGACCAACTACCAAGAAGGAAATGATGTCCTTCCTGGGAACTACTAATTTTTGTTGGAGTTGGATACCAAACTATGCTTTGGAATCTGCTCCACTGGCCGATTTAATATTTAAAAAGCCGATGGCAGCACAAGATTTATTATAATGGACACCTGAAGCAGAAGCAGCTTTCTGTAAGCTGAAACAATTAATAGCATCATCCTTAGGTTTTAGGATTACCAAACTATAACGAGCAGTTTATCCAAACTGTAGATTGTAAGCAAGGTTATATGACATCAGTATTGACACAGCAACATGGGGACAAACAACGCCCCATAGCTTATTATTCATCACAGTTAGACCCAGTGGCGTGATCCTTGCCCCACTGTGTACAAGCAGTAGTTGCAGCTGCAATGGCAGTGCAGGCTTCAGCCTCAGTAGTGTTATTCCACCCTCTCACATTGAGAGTGCCTCATGCAGTCACAATTATTTTACTGCAAGAAAAAGTAGCATATCTTTCTCCAGCTAGGCATCTTTCCTGTATGACTATACTGTTGAGCCAACCTCATATGACAATTGAACGATGCACAACTTTGAATCAGTCAGCTTTGCTTCCAACCCCTGCAGATGGCAAACCACACTGCTGCCTGCAGGAGATTGAACAAAAGACATTACCTAGACAAGACCTTACGGATGTTCCCTTGGATGATGCCGAGGTGACATGCTATGTGGACGGCTCATGCAGAAGGGGTCCTACGGGACAGAACCTAGTAGGGTATGCAGTCGTTTCTGATACTGAAACTTTAGAAGCAAAATCTTTACCACACAACTTATCTGCACAAGCAGCAGAATTGATTGCTTTAACAAGGGCATGTACCTTAGCAGAAGGTAAGAAAGTGAACATTTATACTGACAGTCAGTATGCTTTTTCTACTGTACATGTTTTTGCGCAACAGTGGAAAAATAGAGGAATGATAACATCTACTGGTAAACCGATTAATCATGCGCAACTTATTTTAGACTTGTTAGATTCAATTCAGTTACCTAAAAAAGTAGCTATTTGCAAATGCGTAGCTCATACCAAACAGGATAGAATTTCAAAAGGTAATGCACGAGCTGATACAGCTGCAAAGCAGGCAGCCTCAGCCACAGAAACTTTTCTTTTGAGTGAGGAATTACAACCCTCAGAGATTTTAGATTTAGAAATGTTAAAAACAATGCAGACACTTACTACAAATATTGAGAAACAAAAGTGGATAAAACGAGGAGCAATCCTCGAAAAGGGACTGTACATCTCCAGGGAAAAGAAACCGATTTGCCATCTAATTCGTTTAGATATGCAGCGTTGTTGAGCCATGGGCAGAGCCATGTCTCAACAGGGGGGGTGGTACAGTTAGTGAATCGTGTGTTTACAACCTACGGGTTTACAAACTATACAAAAAATGTTTGTGCAGCATGCCATGTTTGTAACTAACATCATGCACAAGGGGCGTTGAAGCCTAAGCAAGGGAAGTTTCCTACACCACCATATCCGTTCCATACTATCTGTATGGATTTCATAGAATTGAATAAATGTGAGAATAAGAAGTATTGCCTTGTTATTATAGACATGTTTTCCAAATGGGTAGAAGCGTTTTCAACTAAAAATCCAGATGCAGCTACTGTTGCAAAGGTCCTCGTAAAAGAAATTATACCCAGATTTGGTATACCGGAAAAGATTTATATAGTGATAACGGGAAACATTTCGTGAACCAAACGATCCAACAACTCAGTCGTTACTTCGGGATATCATTAAAGAACCACTGTGCGCATCACCCCCAACCTGCAGGGCTAGTAGAGAGGCACAATGGGGTATTGAAGAACAAACTTAGGAAGTTGATAGAAGAACTGGGTGCACTGTTTGCCTTTAGCACTGTTGAGTATGAAAACTGTTCCAAATGTGAAGGGATTAACTCCTTTTGAAACTTTGTTTGGGAGGGCATATTATACACCTCAGTGGAAACCTCTCATGTCTACAGAGCAGGAGGCTGACAGTTCACTTGCAGGATATATGAGGCGATTTTTGAATAACAAACTTTTGCAGTTAAATTCTGTTTCAGATAAAGAGCAATCGAAATCGGAAGCACCAGTAGCCCCAGGCACCTGGGTCTGGGCAAAGATTGTGAAGCGCAAGAATTGGAGTTCTCCGAAGTGGGAAGGTCCGTACCAGGTACTACTGTCAACACCAACTGCAGTCAAGATCGCAGAGCGAGCTTCCTGGATTCATTTGACGCACTGTAAACTGGTTAAAAACTTTGAACTGGACAAAAACTTTGTTACTGTTGCACAGCAAAAACAAAATGGCCAGATACAGAGTGAGTAGAGACATTGAGCAACCTCAGAAAACTTGTATGATTGTTTTAATTGCAATACTGATCACACTGTTCTTTTTGTTGTGGCCGTTCCTTTTTCCTGCCACAAAGGTTGAACTGATTAGACGTAATGAACCAAACAGACTGGCATCCGAACTTTAACACTTATCAGGCAATTACACGTGTGTACGCAGAGACTTTTAATGTTTCGAACTGCTGGGTCTGTACGGCCATACCAACAGCATACGGGGGTTTATTAATGACTGCTATCCCCCTAGGGGTCAATGAGACCTGGGAAAATCTGTTTTTTGACACAGTCGCTATTAAAGTACAAGATAAGGTAGCACTGCATTTGCCTGTGACACAAAAAGGAATTATATGTTTTTATAAAAATGACTCCATCCAAGTTGGATTAAGTAAATGCAATGTTACAGTACAGTATAAATGTTATAGAAAACCAAATGATTTGAGTGGATCTTGTAGTACAGATTATGACTCATTTTTGAAATCTATGCATAAAACTCGATCAGGTACAGCACAATCCTGTACTTTTCAAACAGTTATCAGTGATAGATAGGAAAATGTTTCATGCAGGGCAGTCATTTCGTAACAAAGTAATAACTAAGGTAGAAGACTTATTTTGTATGCGGTAAAAAGGCATATAAATGGTTACCTGAGAATTGGTCTGGCAGTTGTTTTTTGGGGTACCTGGTTCCGGCCATCCGACACTGCAGCTTTGCCTCAGGGGAGTATTCGAAATACTCGAGACGTAACCAAAAAGACTGTTAAGAAACCTGAGAATCCAGTGGGACGAATCGAAGCAGGGTGGAAAGACCATCGTAATGTGGGAACCAAACTTGTGCACATGGACTTGAGTGATGCTATTACATCCTGGGCAGGTACATCACCCATGTATGGCAGAGTTAAATCAATATGGGAGCTGCGAAAACTGTCCAAACTTCTCGAAATAATGAGTAATGCGACTTTTTCTGCCCTTGAACTGATAACTGATGAACTGAATGCCATGAGAACTGTAGTGCTTCAAAACCGAATAGCTCTTGACTTCACCCTAGCGGCGAGAGGTGGAACTTGCGCTTTAATCAAAGAAGAGTGCTGTGCGTTCATTCCTGACCATCAGCATGAGATAAACGACCATCTCGAGGTGATTCAGCAAGTGTCGGCCATGACCAAACCAGGCCCAAACCCTCTGACAGAGTTTTTCCAGAATGCCTTCGGGGGGTGGGGCTCCATTTTTATGAACATATTGATTGCTATTGGGGTAGGATTACTCCTAATAGGAGTTTGTATTTGTTGCGGAATCCCCTGCATGAAGAGATTAATTAAAGAATTCATAGATATATCTGTATCTGAGACTATGTATCAAAGTACTGAATTTGAAGAACTGCTAGAATGCGAAACACTTTCATAAAAGTTTAAACTGAATGACTTTCTTAACTGCAAATCCTAAATGGAAGAGGTTAGGAAAAGAAGCAAGCTGTTTATTCTTTTTTGAAAATAGAATAAAAAGTATTAACAGGAGGGAAATGTTAGAAAAATATGTATTAATGTGTGTATGCTTAATGCCAAATTAATAATCAAGTGTTTTTAATATTCTTTTCATTCTATTTTTCATGCACTGTGTTATATACAAATTGAGTTTTCATATGAGACCGAAAAAGATGCTTTTTGAAAACTGCAGCATGCTTACTGAAACTTGCAAGTTGCCCTCTGACCTAGTAACTGCTAGCACAGCAATATTCTTGTTTATGCCTTGTGGAAATGTACTTGAGAAGCAGGTGTTTATCTGCTAGGTCAGAAGCATATGAATGAACAATACTCTATATTATAAATGTAATGATTCTAGACAAACAGCCTTGTCCAGAGGATGGGAACCTCTGCAGCTGCAGTAATTTAGAGATAAGGTAGACAAAGGATTATTAGAGAAATGAACTGCTAGCATTGTGCTTGATTTAGCCGTAGTATCTTGAATGTAACATAACAAGTATCTAACTGAAAGTAACCAAGGCCATGTTGTTTTCCTCAGGAAGTTTCACATAAAAAATTTTTAAATCAGCAGAAATTCATGGGAAAGATGGTCTGCAGATGATGAAAAGGTGGTAATCTGTTACGTCAGCATGGTAGGACAGGATTAATTTGATAACCTATAAAAATGAATGCATTTCCTGTTTCTGGTTAGACAAACTCTTCTTTAGCATGTTTTTGTCTCCTTGCTGCAAGATTAAAGTGCCTTAACCTGAACCTACCGGGTTTTGATCATTTTTAAAGTATACTTTTCCTTTGACACTTACCATAACCATAGATGTCCTTCTCTTCACTGTTGCAATATTTTTTTTTCTTCAAACATCTTTATTAAACCTACATTTATAGCAATGAAATACATACAAAACGATAGCACTTTAGTTGCAAACAGTTTACATCACAGCCACCACTGAAACAACTGTAGTTGCAAACATTATACATCACTTATAAACATCCAGTCATTGTCAGTTAAGCATTATACGGCTCATTCAAAGCCTGCCTCAAACCTCGTTCCTGCTCTGCATATATTGTTCCTACAATTCCCATTTTTTTCCTATGTAGTTTGCTCTTTCTCCTTTCTAAAGATCCCAATTTCAGTTGTTTTCTCTCTGTTACTATATTCACTACTTCTAGTAACGTTGGTCTAGACTTTGATTTCCATTTTCTAGTAATTACTTTTTTGGCAGCCACCATAATTAGATTCAGCAAGGTTTTACTATGTCTAGGCAATTCCGATTCTGTAACATAACTCAAAAAATCATCTCCCCAGTCAGTCCAATCTGATCACCCAGCATCTGACAGAGCAGTCTGCAGGGAATCATTAAAGTCAACCAGCTCATTATACTCCCACAAAAATATGTTCCGAGCTACCTCTTTCTTGCCTGTCACACCTCCAACATTTGCTATCCACCTGAGGAAAAATTCTTTGGAGTCATACCCCAAAGTAAACACTTCCAGGCAAAACCTAAATCTTCTACTTTCCTGCTTATTTGGGAGATGTACATATATTCCTCCATGGTCTCTGTGAATTGCTTATCCAATCTCCCTTACCAATCCTTTCAAAGCTCCTCTGATTGCCCTTGGAGTCTTATAATTACCATGCAATACTATATATGCTTTCCTAATTATTCCTTTAATGGCAGCTTCTGTTCTAGATTCTATTAAAAGCTCTACCAGTGCTGGTCTTTCGTTTAGGATTCCCCCCTTCTTTCTCTTTGACTATCCTCGGATATCAATCGTTGATAGGGAAGGCAATCTCTATCCTGCAGTTCAAAAAAATTCTTGGCCTCTTCCCATTCGAGTTATTTGCTCCCAATACCTTGGTTCCTTTGCCAGTTTTCTCCAATAAATTCCAGCCCCCTCTTGCCTATTATCTGTATCCCTGACCACAGTCATCCTTATAGCACTGCTGCAGTATTCTACCCCACCCTCCTCCTTCCTGGTCTATTGTTTTGCAAGGATGTACCGACCTTTTTATAAACTTAGTCTGACATTCCTCCACGGGCATTCAGTTCTGAGGATGGTATGTGCATATGTCCCTTTTATGACCTACATCCGATTGCAGCCTACAAGTGACTTAAGAACTACACTGCCTACAACAGCTGTGTACACTTACCATAAATGTAGATGTTCGACTGTATTCACTGTTGCAGTCATCACACTGGGTTATCCTGCCAGGAGTAGCCCTCACTCGGCCCAAATAACAGAGGCTTAGCATTTCTGCGTCAGTTGCTGCTGCCATAAAATCAGGCAGCTGACTCCATTACATCAGTCTTTCTTGCTGAGGAGCCCGAAGCAGAAGCAGTTCGCACAAGTGCCAGTCGGCCGCTACATGAGTTTTCATTTCCGAATTAAAGTTGAAGTCTTCTAAAGCTAAGTACCCAGTTGGGGATCCTTTTTTCTTGCTCTAACAGATGTCAGAAAAAGTTAGCAATTGTCTCACCTGTGGAAAGCAAATACCACACAGAGACTTCTTACTGCGTCAACTGTTTAGGCCCAGACCATGATGTCCCCCGCTGTCGCTTTTGCGCTTTGTTCAACTCCAGTACTACAAGTCGTCGGGCCCTTATAATAGCTAAATATTTTTGCTCTCAGTCCTCGTATTCCGATATGGCTTCAGTAAGCCATGCAACTACCAATCTTCTGAAAAAACATAAGGATAAAGACAGACACACTGCACAGGTCCAAAACTGCAGACGATGCTTCCGTTAAGCAAGCAGTCAGTTCTCCGGTCCTCAGTGAGGCACTTTCGCAGACCCTGATGCCCGCTTCTGTGGATTCGCAGGCTGCTACCGAAACCAGTTTGGAGTCCGGTATACTGCAAAACCGTTCTTTGACTAAGGATCCTGCAGATGTCTCTACCTTGGATGGGTCTGGAGCCGCTGAGCAGGCACCGGCTTCCGAGGAAGTTCTTGGTAGTATTCAACAGACTTCTTTCGCGTCTTCAGTTCTTTCAAAAACTACCAAGTTTCTAAGGCCCAGGGTATGAACTACACCTAAAAAAAATGACGACACAAGCTCAGGGACCTGCTTCCATGCCTCAATCTCAAATGTTTAAAATGGCAGAAGACCTTATTATGCTCATTAGGAGAAGCCAGGCTACCCCTGCCAAAAGAAAAAAAAAAGATTTGTCCCCAGTAGTTTTATCTGAACAGGAGTCCTAGGACTCAGATTTCTGAATATGAAGACATGCAACCCCTCTCCGCTTATGAGGATTCTGATGCAGAGGAATCCATTCCTTCTGCCTCTTCTCCAGAGGATTTTTCATTTGGCGAAACCATACATACTTTAAGGGAGCATTTCCAATGGGGATGTCAAGACTATCCTCAGTCAAAAACAGACTCAGGGAATTCTTAGATTTACCACAGCACAGACCTTTGGCCATTCCTCCTGTCCTGGATGTTGTGAATGATGTTTTTTATGAAATCCAGTTTGACTCCTGACACCTTTCCTCCTGCTCCCAGAAAACCTGACTGGTACTACAGAGTCCCTGACTCTCACAAATTCCTTTTCAAAAATCCTACTGCTGACCCAGAGGTAATCTCCCAAGGACCTAAAGGAATTAAAGCAACCTCAGTTAAAAATCCCAGCTGCTCAGACAGGGATTCCCGAGCTTTAAACAGATGGAGTAAAAAAAGTATACACCTCTGCAACTCTTGCTACTAGAGCACTAAATTGTCAGTTCCACATGCTGAAATATCAGCAGCATACCATGGAACTCCTCAAACAAAAAATATCCTCCTTTCCTGTTTGTGCAGAAAATAAAGAATTACAAGAGCTTATGCATTCTGCAAGCCAAGTTACTAAGCACACCTTGCAATGTGGCTTGACGCCCTAGAAGCATCTTTCAGGGCAGCAGTCACTGGCTCTGTCCTTACAAGGCATACTTGGCTTAAGGAGCAGACCTTGACAGATCATGTCAAATCAAAGTTATTGGACACACCATTGAATAAAGACAATTTGTTTGGCACCAAGGCAGAAGAGTTCTTAAAAAAGATAGTTATGCAGACTTAAAGACGTCTTACAGGTCCAGCCTCCGTGGTTCAGTAGGCATTGCCCCTCCAAGCACTGGTCCTTTCCAGCCCCCTCCAGGCCAGCTCAGCCAAAACCCAGGGGAAGCAGAACCCCCAGACAGCAGTCCTAGGGAATGCAGAGATCTAAGCAATGGAGTTTCTCCTCTTCAAAGATGCCACCCCTTTATAGTAAAAACTCACAATGACTTTACACCTCCACCCCTAACCTCTGCCCAGCTGCTTGCACCCCATAGGAGGAAAACTCTCCTTCCACGCAAACAACTGGTCCTCAACAGTGACCCAGGGATACAAATTTTATTTCCAGACTCTGCCAACTTCAAAAGGGTTCCCAGATCTCCCCCCAAACCAGTGGGTAGAGGCCAAAAAGCATGTCCATTCCCTGTTCACCATGAGGGCAATGCAGCATGTTCCTGCAGACCAGATAGGCCAAGGCTTCAATTCCAGACTCTTCCTGATACCCAGGAAAGAGAGCACCTGGCAACCAATACTCAATCTATCCATTCTAAACACCTTTTTGGTGATACCAAAATTCAAAATGCTCACCCTCCAGCAGCAGCTTCTTATGCTTTCCAAGGATGCTTGGTTAAGCCACCCTAGACCTAAATGTGGCCTACCTACACATCCCAATCAAGGAATCTTGCAGGAAATACTTACATTTCAGGGCAGGATCTATGCACATTCAGTTCTCTGTGCTTCCCTTTGGCTTATCCATTGCTCCCATAGTTTTCACAAAATGCCTAACTCCAGCCATTGCTTTTTGCAGACAAAGAAATATTCAAATCGACTCCTACTTAGACGACTGCCTGATTCAGGCAGTCAGGAAAAGCTGTTACAGCACCTGACCTTTGTAAAGGACCTATTGACCTCCCTGGAGTATACCATCAACGAAAAGCAATAAAAACTAATCCCCAAACAAAAAATTGTATTCCTGGTAGCAAGCCTGGACACAGCATCCCAGATGGCATTCCTTACTCCAGAAAAACAAGCCTACCTGACAGGATACTATCAACTAGCCACCAGAACCCCAGTTATCTGCAAGGAAAATCCTGCAAGCTCAATGGTTCATGGCCTCCTGCATTCTACTCATTCCATACGCCAGACTGCATATGAAGAAACTACAATGGTACTTAAAAAGCCTTTGGTGTCGATACTCTCAAAACCTGGAAACTGTCATACCTATGATACCCTGTCTAAGGAAAGACTTTCTTTGGTGGGCAACAGCATGCAACCACAGCAAGGGACTTCCCTTCTCACAACCCCATGCTGCCCAGACCCTCACCACAGACGCATCAGACTGCGCCTGGGGTGCATACCTGGACGGCAGGAGCATTCAGGGCCTTTGGAGAACTGGCGACTGTTGGAGGAAAGGTGGAGAATTGCACTTAATAATGAAACCAATTAGAGTTAGATCTTTTAGTTCAGAAAATGTACATTAATTCACAGTCTAAAATATTAGCACCACTAACAGAATAAGAAAGTGTCCATGATTATTTCTGGATTTGTCCCAGATTCAGTTGAGATTTGTCATTGACTGGCTGAGAGCTAAGCATGCTACTAGTTTGTTTGTCTTTTCTGCTTTTCCCGGTTAGGGATCGCCACAGCGGAACTCTGGTCCGCGAATGATTGGCAGTAGATTTTTTATGGTGCCGAGTTGCCAGTCCAACGCCCAACCTTCAGCGAAGGCACACCCATTCATGCATGTCTTTCGGAGACCACTTCATTATGTTTACAGCCCTTTTTGTACACTAACTTTGTAAAAGTGGAAGCTGCTGTTTACTTGCTAAACAATGACTAAATGCAGCTAATGGAATAGGAGTTCAACTTTTTTTAAATTAAACAAGACTAGTAGTTAAGTCTTGAATGCTTAGTTTCAGGTGAGATTCCAGATTCTGTGTATGGAAGCCCTGGATGACTGGTTTAAAGCTGTCAAGCGATAAGTAGTCCAGGAATGAAGGAACTGGTTAACAGTGACTAGTGCTTGAAGGGGGGAGGCATAGAATTCTGGGTCTATATTAAATTCTCGAAAGCAGACAATGTCGGATCTGACATTGTCGACACGAGAATAGCGAAACTGCAGAACATCGAACAAGTAAATGGAAAACCGTTTAGGTTTTTTTTTTGTTTTTTTTCCTGAACATCTGATGTTTTAACAGTTCGATCACTAAAGGTTGACCTTTAGTGATCCGAACGGTTAAATATTCGATGTTCGAATAGAGACCCTAGAATTCTACCCTCAAGTGTAGATGGGAGAAGTGGTCCATAAAACAGGGTGGCTGAAAAATTTCCCAAGTTTTACAGCTATCCAATTCAAGACTCTGACATGTGTTTCTGGAATCCTAAAAGGCTAGCTATGAGATGCATAAATGTCAGCATATGTGCTGAAGATCCAAGGTTAGTTATCTCCATAACCTGGGATGACAAAGCACTTATCAATGTCTGACAATTCCTTTCCCAAAAAAAGTTACTACTTGCTGGGAATTTCCTGACGTGTGTTGTACACTTTATTCAAGTTAGTAGTCAAATGAATCCGGATATCTTTGATAGCTAACAGTATACTGTTCAACTAAGTTACAGAATTCGGGATCAAACAAGTATACATATGTGATTGGAACAGCTGCTATACACACAAGGGTGTCAGCAGCTTAACTGTAATGGATACACAAGCATTTCAACATTAGTCTACGGTTATTTAAAACTAATGCCAGGGTTATGGAGTTAGGGGTTCAAATGGGATGAACAGTACGCATACTTTCACATGGATATAAAAACGATTCATCTCCTAAAACTGCCATAACCACAGCATTCTTCTCAGAATGCATTTTGATTTGAACACTGCTATACATGTTTAATTTGCAAACCTAATGCATTTTTATCAAAAAAAATCACCCAGTACATATTCATCCTATTTTGCCATTGCTTCCACTGCAAGACAAAAAAGAAAAAAACTCCAACATGTGCTGTATAATGTACTAATTTATCAGTACCATTGTCTTGCAACACTACTACTCTGAAGGAAAGGTCTCTACAGCACCGAAGAGTTATAAACAATTCTGCCTCTGCAGTTAAATAGTAAGTATCTGGTTAGGGGTCGCCACACCGGAACTCCAGTCTGCTAATGATAGGCAGTAGATTTTCACTAACGCCAAGGTGCCAGCACGACGTTCAACCTTCAACTAAGGCAAGCCCACTAAACTGCACTAAATATATTACCTACTAGTTTGAAGTACATAATACAAAACTAGGAAAGAACATTTGAGCAGTCTATACTACTGACTGCAGATTTAAACTACAGTTATGCTTTGATGAAATTAGAACAAGGATTACATGAAATTATGTTGTATATTTCAGCATACATTTGCATGGCTTAAATGGAGAAGGCAATAACTATCGCAACACAGTTGAATTTCTGGGACTGTGCCTCATGAAGTAGCAGTTACAAGACTTACACCGCCATAAATCAGTTACAGGAAAAAAAAAGGACTAAAAAATAATGTTATAATTTTAGGCATGCAAGTTTGAGCAGTATGTTACCTGTAACCCAGAGTCGCAATGCTTTTGCTTGTTTAGAGCAAAGAATGCTGACAGGCAGTAGACCTAAAGTGAAGTATGAGAACAGTCTTGCATCAGAAATGGAACTGTGTTAATGTTTGATAAGAAATTTTATTAAATGTAAAGAAAAAAAAAAAATTTCTTGCCACCAGGCTTGAAAGCCTACAAAATTTAGTGGCTAAATGGTTTAGAGTTAGGACTGAAAATAATGATGCTTTCCAAGTTTCGATTAAAGAAATTACAAGAACTCATTCAAATCCAACATGTGCAGCAAGAGAATTGAACGGCATAGAAATACCAGAGAACAGAAGAAACCTCAGAATCATGTTATGCGAGACAGTGCAGGGATAATTTTGCAGGGAAGGTAACATTTCTAAGAAAAGGACATTTATTTCTGATTCAGTTGCCATGGCACCATACCTCAACGGTCCAGATTTTTGCCTCATTTTTTGGTCTGCTCTTCATAGAATTTGTGGATTTATGGCAAATCATTGAGGACTGAAGTCACTAAATAACACACATTTAAGTTTAACACTACAGATCATTCAGAAAATGATTGATAACACAAATCCTGTTATTTTAGCAGCTTTCTAAGGTTATAAGAGCAGTACTTAAAAGCTGTCCCCATTTTTGGGCCTTTTTGTTTAAGACTTTGTCCAGATTTCTTGCACTAAAAGTTTGAGAGGTATGCATGGCACAAAAAGAAGAAAGTAACATGTAAATTAGAAATTTAACAATTTCAGATACAGTTCTTCTTTCGGCTTTTCCCGGTTAGGGGTCGTCACAGCAGATCAACTGTACGCTCATAATTGGCAATGGCGTTTTATGGTGTTGAGTTGCCAGCCCGGCACCCAACCTTCCACGGAAGGCACACGCACTCATACCTAGGGCCAATTTGGAGTATCCAATCCACCTACAGCATGTCTTTGGGATGTGGGAGGAAACTGGAGCATCCAGAGGAAACCCACGTGACCACAGGGAGGACAAGCAGACTCCACACAGAAGGCACCCCAGCCGAGGATCGAACCGGAGAGCCTTCTGCTGTGAGGTGGCAACACTAACAGCTGCACCACTGCAGCCACCCAACAATTTCAGATACAGTGCTGTGAAGAAAAATGTGAACAAGAATACATGCTTATATTTCAGACGTCTCCTGTTTTCTCAACTTTTAAAACCAGTACCACACAACGGATGCTATGCTTTCCAAAAACTAATGACAGAGGCCACTTTTTGCAATGCATGAAGACAGGAAACCATTAAAACATGACACAAGTCCTCAGGCCAATTCATGGACAAGACCACAGTGGGAAAGCAGCCTGCATGCAGGAAACATCTGGGGACTGGACAGAGTGCCATCCAGACTCCCATTTATCTTGTGATAACATTTAACCTCAAAACATTGCTAAATTTTGCAAAGCAGCTAATTTTCACCGACAGGCACAAGAGGGACAAAGTCACAGGGAAGAGAGAAAACAGAATCAACTCCTCAACTTAGACCAAGCAGCCACAGCAAAATAGGATATATAAACTTGACCATGGTTCCTCATTTTCTGCATTCTAATAAACGCTTCTATTCAGGCAACTTCAAAAATAAAAAGGGAGAAGCTCACCCTGTGGTAAGGACTGTGATGGTCCAAACACAACGTTTTCAGTAAAGTGCGTGCCAGTTTAAGGATTTGATGCACTCAAAGTACCTATTTAAGACTTCAGTGCAGCAAAATTGAAGGGCAAGCCTCATTCAAATATCAAATGGACATAAAACGTCCCTTCTCTCTTTCAGTGCTGCTGCTATAGTTTGAAAATTTGGAACACTATCAAAATCTTCCCAATCACTTGTCACTCATTCCTAAACACTGCTTAATTCAATGCTACACAACTGCTGGACAATGTGAATACCTAAGAAAAATGCACAGTTAGCACCTCCCAACTACTACAATGCACCACAGTAAGCACAATATGAAAGTGGTTCAGTCACTGCCTGATTATTAACCATCAAAGAGAGAGCAGGAGCATGTGCTAGCAAGCACAGAAGGTACAGTCTCAAATGTGTACACCTATTTTACCAAATGGTCTGTACCCTTCCCGCTCTGAAACTACAGCATAAACAACCATCGTTTCCAGCAATCCAACTTCATGGGAAACAAAACAAATAGGGCTGCTTACCCCTTGCAAAAAACATGAGGGGGCAGCCAATTCTCTGTTAACCCCTAGCTTCCACTTATTTCAAAGCCTCATTTCAGATGAAGCTCTTTCAGCTATTATGTGCAACAAGGAATTCTTAACAGAGTGACTGCTAATGTATTTATCAGAAAAAAACATCTCCAATGGTTTACAAAATCTCCTGTATTCTTTAGGACTGTAAAAGTGAATGCCTGATGACAAAGTATGCGCTTATATAATTTTTCAAAATGCCATAACTCAGACATTAATCATGTCTAGAAATATTTATGGTATATTTCTGCTTAAAGTCACTATGTTAAGTAATAGAAATAAAGCTGCAGAGGTCTCGGCAGCAGTTTATATGTTCTAATAAAATCTGCCCTTTCTGA
Source organism: Protopterus annectens (assembly GCF_019279795.1). Classification (NCBI taxonomy): domain Eukaryota; kingdom Metazoa; phylum Chordata; order Ceratodontiformes; family Protopteridae; genus Protopterus; species Protopterus annectens. Next base: position 92,765,684 of record NC_056734.1, read on the forward strand.
CAAGATAACATCAATCATTAAACTATTTAAACTGGCACGTTAGATTTTACACATGCAGGATGGAAATCAGCTGCTTCCTCCTACAGCTTCAAGTTATGACTATTTCAGAGTTTAAGACGCTCACAGTGGTCCTTTGCTGGGGAAATATAACTGTAACAAAGCTACAAAAGCTCTGCAACTCCTGATGCACTCAGAGTCCATGGGAACAGGGATGTGAAAATGACCGGAAAGTTTTGTTTCAGATGAGGAGGATGGCAATATAACCTACAGTTTAGAGCGATGAAATGTATCAGCACGCAGACCCATAATCTCTACAGAACAATGGATCAATACAACTCATTTTATTTCCTTACTTTTTGTTGACCTGGTTAGCCCCACTTTTTGTTGACCTGGTTAGCCCCACAAGGTATTGGCTATTTTTAAGGGAGCCACTCAGCAGTGTAAACATAGGCTAATGCTGCGATGCGACACCACAACCCCATGTAAAAATGGGAAAAGGGGAACCGATGATGACCTGACGCTATTACACACTTACACAAACACTTTTTAGTAAAGTGGGAGGTGGCTGCGTAAAAATTGGCGATCGAGTGAAAGACAGAACAGGAAGTATGAGGGCAATTTCAGCTCACTGTACCATATAACCTAAACACAGTTGACAGTTACAGGGTTCCCCTAATTAAACTTGGTTTTGGGTTTAACAAAACTGGCCACAGGATATTAGTTTCGTTTTTTTCTTTTTTTTAAACAGTTTCTCTCTCTCTCTAAGTGAGCTAAATTGTTTCATTCAGAACAAGTTGCATGGTCTAGCATGAGGCACTGATTGTATGTTGGTTTACATGGCCTTGTTATTTTAATTTTCTAGGTTTCTGCTGAGGTAGGTATTCTTCATGCAATAAATGATGGGACAGCTCCACTTTCACGTGACTATTGCCTGGAATAAAACCCTGAATGGACACATCTTCCACAGACCATCAGTAATGCTACCACCTATGCTTTGAAAAACAACTCACGCAGCACTCTGCAAACATACTGATCTTCCTACTGGTGGCGTTAAGGACAAGGCAGATGCCGTGATGAGAGGCAACTGCACATTTGCAGAAAAAGGCAGGATTGCTCAAGCTGCTGGTGCAGGAGCTATACTGACTGCCAGCAGAGGTGTCGAGGTGCCTCCTTCTGGAAACAAAACAGATTATGAAACTGTTGCAATTCCTATTGTTCTTATAAAGATGTACTATATATAGAAGAGGCCCTAGGAAAGAATGTAAGAGTGCAGCTTTTTCCACTGCCAGAGTCTATATTTGACTACAGTATTCTGATTATCTTCCTTATTGCTATGTTCACAGTATCAATAGGTGGCTACACTCTAATTTCTCCAAATCTTTTTTGTTTCTAATACCCTGACTGGAATGGACCCCATTCCCAAGTCAAAGTATGATTAAAGTTCATGAAATTAGTATTGTTTCAATCTTTGATGTCAGCCAAAAGTGTTCTTCACAGCACCCACAATGTGCCCAGTAATGACTCCTCCTGCAGTTCGTACAGAGTTACATGTATTGGTAATTTATCTAATGTATGTAATGTATTGACTGATTTATACGACCTGTTGCTCCTACTACTGTTGCAACTGTCTGGGTCTCTTTCTTCCACATTTCTGCCTGCAAATCTTGATATTTTATGACTTTGTGCGTCTCTGTACGCAAGACACTGTAGTCACTGGGTGTAGCGATTTCAAACGATCAATGCTACTTTTTTCTTCTTTTCATGGACCACTATATCTGGTTTTCTCACATCTACCTTTTGAACGGTTGGTAATGGGTGATCCAATGTGATGTAGACTTAATTTTCTATGCTGCACTGTGGTTCATGTTTCCAGTGTTTTTCAGCCACTTTAATACCATAATGTTTGCACAAACCCCAGTGCAATAGTCTTGCCACATTATTGTGCCTTTCAGTATATAACCCTTTTGCTGTTAGTATTTCAATCAGCAACAAGGTGTGCAACTTGTGTCCAATTGTTTTACAAAGCCTGCATTTGTCGGTTTCTCCCACATGTTCAAAGGACTTTGTAAGCCATCATGTATGTAGACCACTAGCTTGGGCCTCCAATATTACTTGTCGCCTCACAGCAAGACGGTGTCCCATTCGATTCTCAGCTAGAGTGTCTTCTGTGTGCAGGCATGCGTGAATGGGCATGCCTTCGTTGAAGGTTGTGCGTCAGGGCTGGTAATTCTGCACGTAAAAAAATCCACTACCAAACATTAGCGGACCAGAGTTCCGCTGTGGCGACCCCTAACCGGGATAAGCTGAAAGACACAACATCTTTTGGTTTGAATTCACCTCTCCTTAACCGTTCATGCATTCGATCCTGATCAACATGAGGTTCTTCCAGACGTTTTCCATACTTGTAACTATATTTATGCATTTTCCACATTCCTTGCCTTCTCATGTGATCCTTCATCTTGCATTCTTTTTTTGACATTCAGTTACCACCTGATTTTTATCTACCTCTGGTTTGATTTCCATTCCTGCTCGACATTGATATGCTTCTGCTAGACTAAGCAGGGAAGTCATCTCAGATTTATTCGCCTCATGTTTCAAAACTTTCACTATGTTTGGGTCTTGTGAGGTCAGCAGGTGTGTGTGCAGTCCCACGATTGCAGACCTCTGCATGCCATAAATTTCAAGGAGGCTGATGCCTCCTTCGGAACAGGGAATATATAATCTTGGTATACATGGATTTTTATAAATCATTTAGTGAGCATGAAGCATCCTTGTTTTCCTGTCTATCAAATGCATTTTAGGGCCAGTCAGTCACTCCAAACCTATAAGTTAAGACAGGAACAGCAAACTGGTTTACAGTTTGCATTTTGCTCCTAGATGTCAATGCTGTTTCCAAGAGTAAAGTCTTCTAAAATACTCCTTACTAAGTTTTATTTGCATTTGTTAATGTTTTATTATTGATCCTCATTGATCCTTCAATTACCAAATGTGTATACACTCCCTCTTGCTCAAGTTCTATCACATTCTTGTCCCAAACTGACATTTTCTTGGTGCTGCAGTTTTCCTGCTAGCTTGCTTTTGCACACTTATCAAGACCAAATGACATTCTTATATTATCTGAAAAAGTTTTGGCTACTTACAGTAGTGCTTTCAGTTCCCCATCTAATGAGCTACAGTTTTAAATAGTTGACAAACAGAAGATGAGAAGTCTTTACAATTTGTTTTCTAGGAGCCAAATTATAGTCATGGCCTAACCTGTTAAGTAGACAGCTTAATGGGTTAAGGGCAAGATAGAATAGCACAGGTGACAGGGAGTCACCCTGAAATAATTTTGGAGCGAGTTGGGTGAAGTGGTGATGACTGTACCCAAGGGTGAGAGACTGGTGATTGGAGCAGATTTCAATGGGCATATTGGTGAAGGGAACAGAGGGGATGAGGAAGTGATGGGTAGGTATGGTGTTAAGCAAAGGAATGCAGAAGGTCAGTTGGTAGAGGATTTTGCGAAAAAGGGTCACCCTGAAATAATTTTGGAGCGAGTTGGGTGAAGTGGTGATGACTGTACCCAAGGGTGAGAGACTGGTGATTGGAGCAGATTTCAATGGGCATATTGGTGAAGGGAACAGAGGGGATGAGGAAGTGATGGGTAGGTATGGTGTTAAGCAAAGGAATGCAGAAGGTCAGTTGGTAGAGGATTTTGTGAAAAGGATGGACGTAGCTGTGATGAATACGTATTTTAACAAGAGGGAGGAGCATAGGGTGACATACAAGAGTGGAGGAAGATGCACACATGTGAATTATATCTTATGTAGATGGGCCAGTCTGAAGGAGATTGGAGACTGTAAAGTGGTGGCAAGGGAAAGTGTAGTTAGGCAGCATAGGAAGGTGGTTTGTAGGATGACACTGGTGATCAAGAGGAGGAGGATGAGTGTGATGGCAGTATCAAGGATCAAATGATGGAAAATGAAATCGTGAGGTGATGTTCAGGGAAGAGTTAAGACAGGCACTGGGTGGTAGTGAAGAGTTACCGAATAGCTGGGTAACTACAGCAGAGCTAGTAAGAGATGGCTAGAGAGGTGCTTGGTGTGACTTCTGGAAAGAGGAAGGAGGACAAGGAGACCTGGTGGTGGAATGAAGTATAGGAGAGTATACAGAGAAAGAGGTTGGCGAAGAAGTGGGATTGTCAAAAAGATGAAGAAAGTAGACAAGAGTATAAGGAGATGAGGTGCATGGCAAAGAGAGGTGGCGAAGGCTAAGGATAAGGATAAGGCGTATGAAGAGTTGTATAAAAGGTTGGACACTAAGGAGAGAGAAAAGGACCTGGCTAGACAGAGGGACCGAGCTAGTAAAGATGTGCAGCAGGTAAGGGTGATAAAGGATAATGAGGGAAACGTACTCAAGCGAGGAGAGTGTGTTGAGCAGATGGAAAAAGTACTTTGAGGGGCTGATGAATGAAGAGAATGAGAGGGAGAGAAGGTCGGATGATGTGCGGATAGTGAATCATGAAGTGCAGTGGATTAGCAAGGAGGAAGTAAGGATAGCTATGAAGAGGATGAAGAACGGAAAGGCTGTGGGTCCAGATGACATACCTGTGGAAGCATGGAGGTTGTTTAGGTGAAATGGCAGTGGAGTTTTTAACTAGATTGTTTAATAAAATCTTGGAAGGTGAGAGGATGCCTGAGGAATGGAGAAAAAGTGTTTTGGTACCGATTTTTAAGAATAAGGGTGATGTGCACAGCTGTAGTAACTACAGAGGGATTAAGCTGATCAGTCACAGCATGAAGTTATGGAAAAGAGTAGTGGAAGCTAGGTTAAGAAGGGAGGTGGTGATTAGTGATCAGCAGTATAGTCCAGGAAAGAACACTACAAATGTGATGTTTGCTCTGAGAGTGTTGATGGAGAAGTACAGAGAAGGTCAGAAGGAGTTGCATTGTGTCTTTGTGGATTTAGAGAAAGCATATGACAGGGTGCCTAGAGAGGAGTTGTGGTATTGTATGAGGAAGTCGGGAATGTCAGAGAAGTATGTAAGAGTGGTACAGGATATGTACAAGGGTAGTGTGACAGAGGTGAGGTCTGCGATGGGAGTGACGGATGCGTTTAAGGTGGAGGTGGGATTACATCAAGGATCAGCTTTGAGCCCTTTATTTGCAATGGTGATGGACAGGTTGACAGACGAGAGACCGGAGTCCCCATGGACTATGATGTTTGCAGATGACATTGTTATATGTAGCGAGAGTAGGGAACAGGTGGAGGAGACCCTAGAGAGGTGGATATATGCTCTATAGAGAAGAGGAATGAAGGTCAGCAGGACTAAGAATATATGTGTGTGAATGAGAGGGAGGGTACAGGAATGGTGAGGATGCAGGGAGTAGAGGTGGCGAAGGTGGATGAGTTTATGTACTTGGGATCAACAGTTCAGAGTAATGGGGAGTGTGGAAGACAGGTGAAGATGACAGTACAGGCAGGATGGAGTGGGTGGAAAAGAGTGTCAGGAGTGATTTGTGACAGATGAATACCAGTAAGAGTGAAAGGGAAGGTCTACAAGAGGGTAGTCAGACCAGCTATGTTATATGGGTTGGAGACAGTGGCACTGAGAAAATGGCATTGACAAAAAGGCAGAAGTCAGAGCCTGACGTGGCAGAGTTGAAGATGTTAAGATTTGCACTGGGTGTGACGAGGATGGACAGGATTAGCAATAAGTATATTAGAGGGTCAGCCAGGTTGGAAGGTTTGGAGACAAAGCCAGAGAGGCAAGATTACGTTGGTTTGGACATGTGCTGAGGAGGGATGCAGAGTATATTGGGAAAAAGATGCTAAGGATGAAGCTGCCAGGTAACAGGAAAAGAGGAAGGCCTAAGATAAGGTTTATGGATGTGGTGAGGGGATATGCAGGTGGTTGGTGTGACAGAGCAAGATGCAGAGGACAGGAAGAAATGGAAACAGTTGATCTGCTGTGGCGACCCCCAACGGGAGCAGCCGAAAGAAGATAATCCTGGCTTAATTGCAAAGTGGTCTGCCACTGTTTCATGGTTACTGTAATGTAGTTTATCAGTATGCATCTTGTACATTTTTAAGCACTCTTATCCATGAATGTGGGATATTATAAAATTTTTTTTTTTTTTTTTTGCAGTCATTCTCTGCCATACTTAGATTCTTCCCCTTTTTGCATTTCTCCATTGACTATTTATCAACATATGAGCCTTTGTTCCATACGACTTATCGCCCTTTTGTTCTATTGTCATGATTTTCTTCTAAATAATTATAAACTGTCATCAATTCTGGTGTACAGTTTATACATAGTTGGAAGGCAAGTTATTGGTCTATATTTTTTTGGATAGCTTGCAGGTTCACTCAAGTAGGAGATTTTTTTTCCTGTTAGCCAGGTTGGTGCCTGTTTAGGGTGTACATATAAATAGTTCTTACTCATGGCTAAATCTTCATGCAAAGATGTTAATACTTTTAACCAGAAGTTAGGTACTGCATCTGGCTAGTGGCTACTGGAGTGAAGTACCTGACGAAGATGCAGGCAGGATGCCATTCTTTGTCAGACTCTGGGAATACTGAAAAGTGACAAAAATGGCAATTGTACTAACTGTTCTATTTGTGGCTGTCTGCTGTGTAATGCTGGTTCTGCTTTACTTCTTTTACAAGTATTTAGTGTACGTTGTTGCACCAATCTTCTGTCTGGCATCTGCTCTTGCTCTCTACAACTGCTAGTCTGCCTTAGTTACAAATGTATTAGTTGGAAGATGTAGATTTTCATTTTGCACTGAAGTAATTGAAGTGAGACTCCTCATTCTTGCTACATTTTGCATTGCACTTGCTGTAATTTGGGCAGTTTTTCTAAAAAAGGAAATGTGAGTATGGATTTTGCAGAACATATTAGGATTTGTCTTCTGCATAAACTTTATCAAAACAATAAAAATGCCCAACTTTAAGCTGTGTGTTATTACTCATCCTGTTACTGACTTATGTATTTTTGTCTTCATAACTCCATTTTTCACAAAGAATGGACACAGCATTATGATAGAAGTTGCGGACAGGCCAAGCAGTGATGAAAAGACTGGGAGACATTCTGGAAATCCCAGATGACACCAAAGTTTCCAAGAGAAATTGCCAGTAGTTATTAGGGTAGCAGGACTAATGCATTCGGCTCAGACGCAGTGCACAGCGATGTTTTTGCTACTGGGATTTGGTGACACGATTGTGCAAGCATTGTTGATTGCTTATTGTCGAACATTTGATATGTTCGGATTGATTCATGCATCTATTATATATCTTGCACTTTAGCATATGCAGTTAGCATGGTGATCGCCTTCACAGTTCTGATCCTGACAAAAATGGGACAAACAGTTTTACTCTATCTTGTGCCTTTTACTATCATAACCAGCACAATCATTGCCCGGACTGGAGACATTAACTGCAAATGTTTTGGAAAGGCAGCAGTTGTAAGATGAAGTCCCTGGAGTCTTCACTGAATGAAACTGACAAGGTTGTTGAACAGCTCCCAGAACATTAGTTTTAATGTAGTGGTCATATTTTTAGCATCTTCTATACATAATGAGGGGTTTACTCCTAATACTAGCTCTGTTTAATATATGTCAAACACTGAATCATTCAGGAAAGAATACATAAGAAGTTGCTGCAATGACTTATTTTCATTTTGTTTTACAGATGAAGTTTCTTTTTATACTTCTATGCTGATATTTTAGTGTTTAAAAGTACCTTAATCTATAAAGTAACAAAATGCTGCACTTGTAGTATGAGTAAGCGTTATTAGTTTGGCATTTTTTGATGTAAACAGAAATTGTAATGATGCTTTTATTACGGGACTAAGTATTGATTTAGCCCACTGCTATCTAGTGGCATTCTTACTAGAACTTGGAGGTAAACACAAGAATATTCTGTTGTCAAATGTCTGGGCACTGTGACACCATCAAAGTTTTTGCATCAGGTTGTCAAGACCTCATTCAGCTTGAAATCCGTTTGAATGTATTCCATGTCCAAAAACTGGCTGTACCACTGCAGTTCTGATACAGCTGTGACCTACCTAGACTCATTTTGATAAAAACTATTTTTTAGTGTGTTTTATGCTGTATGTTTGTATTTTCTTTGAGAATATTAAAATATTCTTTTGATTCCTGGGCTGGTCATTATTTTGACCTTGTATACCTCTGCAGTGCCATGCATGTGGATTTATTCTGACGAGCTGAGGCCGAGAGCACTGGCACTGTTGCTCTTTCATAGTGGTAAAGCTTTTTAATAAATGGCAGGGAATCTTGCACCCATCTAGACTACCAACAATTCAGATGGACGAGACCTTGGTTTAACATCTGAAAGATGGTATCCCAGAAGTAAACTGAAAGATTTAAAAGTAAGCAGCAGATGCTTAAATTGAGAGGAGGAAAACTATGCTTATTGGAACAGCCACCAGACTACTTACTGCTCACAAAGACAGAAAAGGTCAGAAATGCCACTTTCAGATTTCTCAGCCTCAGCTCTCTGCCTTACAATGGTGTCTTAGAAACCAGGTGAAGACTTAATAAAATACAGTGCTACACTGCTGCTACACATTTTCTAGATTCCTTAGCTTAAAGAGTTATGCAGGCACCTGGACACAAGTTCTAATGTCTCAGAATATGACCCTCACCTTAATATGTGGTACCTCAGCCAAAACTCAGCATTACCTGTTGGTACTTAATGTTGTAGGCCTCTAAAAGGGAGGATAATACTGACTAGAGTCAGCTGGCTGCCCCACTTTCAGGTATAGTCTGTTTAACCTGCAGCAATGCTTTTCTATAGGGTAGGAATATCATTCAGACAGGTCCCATCCTCCTCCAGGTGCTTCAGTTTTATTCCAACAGCATGAGGGTAGGTGAACGGATGATCAAACTTGCCCTTAGTTATGTGAGCAGATGCTGTGAGTGACTTGTGTTCTACCACAAGATAGTTTCCGGCCTTATACCTACTGCTGACCAGACAGATGCTGGATCCCTGCAACCCTAAAATGGATGAAGCACTCACTGGAAATGAATTCATGAAAATCCACCACTTCATACCCGGACTGATCAACTTGCAACCAAACACAGTACTACTTTATAAAATATGATGTTGCCACCATGCAATACAGCAACAAGTTTAAACTACAGTGATCACTCTACCTCTCTGCAATAGGCATAGAGACATGGGATCATCTTGTTGCAACTATCATAAGCTCTTTCTCCAATATTCCTTTAAGAAAAAAGTAAAAGGTCATGCATGCTCAGCTTTTCAGAGACTGCCAGAAATTAACAACTGAAACAATTTACATTAGTTTTGAAATGGTGTCAGTGATTAAAGTTAAACATCAGAATAACAAGCAACCGAAAGAATACCAGAAGAAGCAAATTCCAGAAATGTAGCTTCTGACATGGGTTTTGAAAGTGAACATTTCTGGTGACTGATCACAGTTGGGCAAGCAGTGTTTCACCATTACTAGGTGCTCTCTTTCCCTGCTATTGTACATCTGTGGAGTTGGTATATACAAGTAAGGAGCAGTGGGGAAAAAGCTACCACCACAGGTAACAGAGGTTTGATCCCTGAAAAAATGCTTTTCATATTTCATCAGGTTAAACTCTCTCCAGCTGAAGCTTCAACCAGATTAAAGTCAAGGACACAGCAGTCTCCTTACTCCCCTATTCTAGCTCACATCTAAAGTAACTTACCCTGCTCTACTCATCCATTCTACTTTAGAAATAACGCAACTATACTACTCACCCATGCCATCTCAACTGAAACACTTATTACAACTCATCTACTCTATTAAATAGCACTGTTGTGAAGACCCATCACCCTCAACTTCTCTGCAAATTTGTCACTTTTGACTACATCCATTTAAGTGATTTTGTTCACTACGTGACACATCCTAACCTAGCCTTTGAGAACAGCAAATGGGCAGGAAAATGAGGCATCAGGCAGATCATAAGGACTCAAACACCTCTTTTGATGGTGCACCATCACCCTCCTCTGCCCCCATAAGCTTTGCAACAGCACTCACTCTAAATTATTTTCATTTTCCAGGAATCTCAAACAATCATTACACTGTACGAGTACTAGCACACTTGGCCAAATGCCACACTCTAAACAAAATGAATGATGGTCGGTACAGCTATGATTGTAGTAAAGTAGCTGGCCACACCCAGCATTATGGTGATCTCAGGGTTTCTTAAGGACACAGAACTGCTAAATGTTAAAGAACTCTTCTTCCAAAACTGTGTAAATTTATATGACAAAGTTACAAAGATCCCTGCAGACCAACTGGCTAAAAAACAATGAACTTCAGTGATCTATTCAGCAAAGTCTACATCTCCAATTTGATTTTTGTATTCAGCCAATGAAAGGCTTGTCTCAATACTTTTTACCAAATGGAAAAACCTCAGTACAATTCTATGGCAAAGGCACTTCTAAGAGAGATCATTTTTGTCTGTTTAAGGCATCTATACAGTGGTAATCATCAGATTTAAGCTTGGTAAAGCCCCAACTGCACAATTAGACCACTGGGCCATTTTCCTTAAAGTTATTTTTCAAAGCATGATCACATAGCTTTCAAAGGCTTTAGATGAGGACAACTATTAGATCAACAAGCTACATTCTAAAAAAATCACAACTGTCACAAAATAATAGTTATGCACTCACCATAACTTGGTATGTGTTATCTGTAGTCACCATTCATCACATCTGGGTATAGGATCCGACATCGGATCTGTGCCAGCATACTTTAAACAGCTTAGCTCAAGCTCCTCCCCTCCCATGATGCTTTGCTGCCCTCTAACCCCTCAGATCGAGGTTGTGCTGGAGAAAGACAGACAGATGGAGCTTGCTACCAACAAAGGTCCACCAAAATCATGCCAATCTTTCAGGAAGGGGGCTGGTGTGTAGGACCGTGATGAATGGTGATTACGGACAACACAGATACCAAATTATAGGGAGTACATAACTATTAATCTGATGTTGTACTAGTCACCATTCATTTCGTCTGGGTCAGAGTCCCCAGCTAACCAAAACCCTGGGTGGCCTCAAAGGAGGACATGCCAAAGAACAGTGGAGCCAAAGGAAGCCCTTCCTCGAGAAATCCGGTCAAGTTTGTAATGGGAAATAAAAGTATGAGAAGACCACTTTGCTGGTGCACAAATGTCATCCAAAGATTGTTGGGCTACGAATGCAGCTGAAGTGATCTCTAACCTGGTGGAATGAGCCCTAACTGGTCCATGCAAGGAAGAACCACATGAGGAGTAAATGAAGGAAATGCGCAGAGAAATACAACGGGAGACACCACTTGGACCTTCTTGTTAGGTGAAAAGGCCACGAATAATTGGTCTGAGAGCTGAAAGGATTTTGCTCTATACAAACAGAAATGAAGCGGACGATTAACATCTAATGTACATAAAATGTACTCTTCCTTTATTACTATAATTAGGGAAAAGCACTGAATGTTGGACTGATTGAGTCTTGCTTCATTAACCACCATGGGCATAAAAGGATTAGGTTTCAAAGCCACTGTCCTTAAGTAAGGAGGTTTAATTGTAAGAGCCTGCAACTCTGATACTCTCTTAGCTAAGGTAACAGCCACTAAAGAAGGCAGTTTTCCAAGAAAGAAATTTGAGATTGGAGGATGTAGCAGGCTCAAAGGGGGGCTTAGTTAAAGACTGCAGCACCAGAGAAACAGCCCATGTTGGAGAAAGGTCCTTAACTGGGGGGATGCAACAAAAACACACCTTTCAAAAAGGATTTGCAGAGCTGAGAAGAAAAGGTAGGATTGCTGTTGAGATGAAAACTGGAAATTGCTGCCAAATGAACTTTGATCGTACAGAAACTGGCCGCCACCTTAAAGAGAGGCTAAAAAAGGAGAATATCAGGAATAGGAGCTGGAAATGGATCAAGATTCCTGTAACTTGCACAGATGGAGAATGTCTTCCACTTGCTTGTGTAAAAACTCTCTTCCTGGAGGACTTCTGGGAAGCAAGGATAATGCCCCTCACAGGCGATGCTAGCGCAGACTTGGCCAAAAATCACTGGAAGTGGACAAACCAAGCTGTCAGACCATGTGTCTGCAGATTCAGGAGCAGTTGAAGCAATGGATGAGACATTAGATCAGCTATCGGATCGAGTATCCAAAGTGGGTGCTTCAGATGAGACCTAAGAGGGGGAACCACACCTGCCGAGGCCAGAAGGGTCAATGAGGATCAACTGTGTCCTGAGGTGTCTGGCTTTCTGAAGAACTCTGGGAATTAGAGGTAATGGTGGAAATGTGTAAAGGAGACCTGGAGGCATTCGTGAGTCGGTGCTTCCCTGGGGGACCTCCCACTCTGGTGGGATCAAGGCAAAGTAACTGTTGCATTTGGGATTGAGAGGGAATGCAAACAGATTGCAGCTCTGTTGGCCCCAGATGGAAGATCTATTTCGCCATTAACGGATTTAGGGACCACTAGTGAGGGGGTCAGAATAGTCCTGCTCAGCTTGTCCACCAGCATGTTGGACGCTCTGGGAAAGTGCGCTGCAAGGAGAAAGCACCCCGTGGACATCACCCATTCCCAAACTCTCATGGCCACACGACACAGCAGAAAGAGTGTGTGCCCACTTGCTTATGTACCATACAACAGCCATGCTGTCTGAATGAACTGCAATCGTTCCAAGAGGGAGGTAGCCCTAAAAGGCTTGCAATGACAGATGACAGGACTGTTCTCATCTTCAGAACGTTTATGTGCAGTTTGGTCTCTGCATGGGACCACGTGCCTTGGACAGTCTCTCTGAAAATGCCACCCCCCCACGAGGGAAGCATCTATGGTCACAGAGGCAGTAGGACTGGGAGGAGAGAACGGCCTGCCCTCCAGGAAGTCCAGGGAATCCATCCACCAAGAAAGCTGCTTCCAACAAATTGGGGTGAGATGAATGGGAACTGACAGAGGGTGAGAAAGGATGGACCACTGGACCATCAGGGTCTACTGCCGCACCTTCATGTAATATCTGGCCAGTGGCACCAGACAAATGGCAGCTGCCATGGACCCCAATGCCTTGAGAATAAGAAATACTGGAGGACGAGTTTGCTCCAGAAGGTCCAGTGCCGATTGAATGGTGCACCGTGATGGTTATCCCACTCCACAAAGGGGGGGGGGGCCCACAACAAACCCCGGGAACTACCGCCCCATTAGCCTGATGAGCCTGGTTTGCAAGGCCATGAAACGTATCATCATGGAACTCAAAGACATTGGAGATCTCCAAACTCTGGACCCCACACAGTTCGGGTTTGTAAAAGGCAGATCATTGCCTCCTAAACCCGATAGACTTCTTTGAAGTAGCCACCAAAGCCACAGATGAGGGTAAGGTGGTTCACACAGCCTATCTAGATCTCGCCAAGGTGTTCAACACCATCCCCACTCTGGAATTATAGATAAACTCACTGAACTAGGTATAAATCCCTATGTCACAAGATGGGTTGCCAACTGGCTTATTGACGAACCCACACTGTGAAAGTAGCAGACTCCAAATCAGACTTCCAGTGACAAGTGGAGTACAACAGGGTTCAGTCCTGGGTACTCGTTTGGTATCTACTTCTCTGAAGTACACGCCAACACAGAAGGTCTTTGGCTAACTAAATTTGCAGATGACTGCAAACTAGGAGCCATAATCGAAACTCCTAATGATGTGGACATACTACAAAAGGGCCTCACAGACAGCTGCCTGGTGTCAAAAGCCATGGTCTCAAGCTCAATACCAAAAAGTGCATTGTAATCCCCTCTTTGGTAAAAACTCTGTACCCATGAACTACCACATAGGCGGTAGTCTACTTAACACCGAAAGTGTAATGAGACCTTGGGACACAGGTGGACAGTAGTCTCTCCTTTGATAATCACATCACCACAGTGGTCAGGAAATTCTTTTACATGGCACACCATCACAAAAGGTTTCTCATCCAGAAGAAGAAGAAGAAGAAAAAAAAAAAAAAAAAAAAAAAGGTCATTGTTCCCCTCTACTCATCGCTCATTAGACCCATTACAGAGTAAAATGCCCCTTTTGGTATGTACCTCACAATACATCTACAACTGGAAAAGCCACAAAAATACCTCACAAAGAGGATTACTGGCCTCAAACAGATGCCTTATGCAGACAGACTCAAAAAACTCCAGCTTTACTCCATCGCATATCGCCTACTCAGAGGCGATCTCTGCCTAACATACAAAGCTATGTCAAACCCAGAGCTGTTGGACATGCTCCACTTAAAGAAATCCCAATCCCTCCTAGCTACACGCTCTAGGGACCTAAACCTTGTCATCACAATAAACAGAACATGCTGGAGGGATAGATTCCTGTCCCAGTGACTTCCCATACTCTGGAACAGACTACCTATGTCAAACAGAGCACATCATTAGCACTCCAAGAAAAATCTTGATGACTGGATGGGTAATAGGAAATTCACCCCGGGGATCACTTCTGTGGTTCTGCTCGACAGGGGCACAGGAAAATCATTTTCTTGGGTGGCGAAAGCCAGGGTACCTTTTTGGCTAGGCTTGTACTGGCCCTAGGGCCAATAGCCTAGTACCTACCTATGAACACGAGATCGAAAAAGAAGTACCCGGAGAGGAAGGGGTGCAACCTCTGAGGTACTGTCCAATTGCGTGCCTAGAAATTTCAGTTGAGGTGGAGTCATGGAAGACTTGCTCGGGTTCATCGTTATCCCCAGTTGGTCAAAGAAATGAAGAAGGAAATGTAAGTTCTCCATCAGTTGATTCTTTGTGGGGGCTGTAAGGAGCCAATCGTCTAGGTAGGGAAACACCTGGAATCCCTGCAGCCTGAGATGAGTTGCCACCACTGCCATGCATTTGGTGAACACCAGGGGGGCTGTGGCGAGTTCCAAAGGGCAGGGATCTGAACTGGAAGTGATCGGCTCCTTAGTGAAAGCGGAGGAATCTCCTGGACCACCTATTTTGATATGGTAATATGCATCCTGGAGATCCACAGAGCACATCCAGTCGTTCTTGTGCAAAAGAGGCATAATGGACTCCACAGTGACCATCTGAAACTTCGGCTTCTTGACAGGTTTAATAGGTTGAAGTCCAGAATGGGACGCAGTTCCCCCATTTTCTTGGGTACTAAAAAGTGGGAGTAAGTTCTGGATCCTTTCTGCCCTGTGGGGATCCTTTGGATGGCTCTTTTTTGAAGGAGGTTGGAGACTTCTAGACGTGTTCTCTCTGACTGGGTGGCGCATCTGGGAGAGTTCTGCTCTTTCATGGGGTTTCCTGAAAAGGGAATGTAATAGCCCCTGAATAGAATTCTTAGCACCCACTGATAGTTTGTGATATTTGTCTAGGTTAAGGGGTGCAATGCCAAGCAACCCCCGACTGCCTCCTGGGTGTGACAGTTGGGTAACATCTCAGGAGCACTGAAAGGGTTTCTCAGAGAATGGTCATCTGGAACCCTGGTTCTGTGGGCCTCCCCTGCCTCTAGGGTGGCGTCTACCATTGAAACCTCTCCCCCATCCCCTGGAAGAGGAATCCTCATGAACTTCCTGAAAGGAAGACTGATTTGCAGAACCACATCTTCCTATTCCCCTTTTGGGTCTTAGAAAAGGACCTCTGGGGAATAGAAAATTTGATCCCGACAGTATATTCCTCTCTTGTTCATTGTGGGTCAAAGCCATCTTAACGCTGGATCCAAAAAGGGTGGAACCATCAAAAGGGGCATTTGTGAAAGATGCTTTGAAGGCCTCTGCAAACCCGCATAAACGCGGCCAGGGATGACACCTGACGGCAATGCCTGTACCTGCCGCCTGTGAAGAACCCTCTGCCATGGAGATTAACCTCATGGAAGAGTTGGCTACAGATGTAAAAGTGGTCAACTTGGGAGAAATGGATTAAAGGTCCTCCACAGACATGGACTTTGCGAGGGAAGTTGAAAGTTCCTTAATCAAGTCCCTCTGGAGATGGGTGAAATGATTCTGGTAGCTCAAAGCTCGCAGGCTGAAAGAAGCCAATGTGAGCACCGGCTTTCCAAACCTGTGGACAGACACTCTGCTCCACCAGCTCTTTCTTGGTGGCGGCAGCCACCACAATCGCATCAACAGAAACCACCTTGGACCAGAAGGCTTTATCTGAAGGAGGGCTTAAAAATTTCTCTGCTCTTTTGGGCACTGGTTCCACGGTATCGTTTTCCCTCCAGGCCCTGCTGGCGACAAGACTGATTAAACGGTCAATTGGGGGGGGGGGGGCACACAAGAGGTAAATGGGCAGGCCCGTACCAAAGCCTTCAAAAACACTTTCCTCAAAGGTTGGGGGCTGGGCAGACCAACCACCCTTAGCTTTAAGGATCTCCATTACATCTCCAAAGGAGACATCGGGTGGCGACCGTGGGGACCCGTCCCCTCATTGGCATCAATGTCCTCCGTGAGTGACTCCACAGAGGAGTCCAGATGCCTCCTCTAACTTGTCCAAGGAACTTCCTCCACAGGGGGGCTGAGGGGAAGATTCAGAAGAGGAAGGGGCTCCTGTAGGGGAAGCTCCCCCCAGCAGCCTAGACCAGACAGGCTGACCGGGAGCAAGAGGAGTCGATCCGCTCAAAATCTGGGGCTGTGGAGGAGCACAGTTTGTGGGGGAGGCTAGACTACAGAGAAGGACCTTTCCACTGCCCGGAATGCAGAAGGACTGGAAAAGGGCACAGCTCCCTCCCCTGTTGATAACATCACAACAGAAGGAGCCACTGCCAGAATCCCCAATCCTCCGGACAGAGCCAGCCTGGAGCTGTCAAGCTCCGAAGCACCGAGAGGTTGAGCGCGGTCTGAAAAACATGGGCCCAAACCCGCCCCCAAGGACTCCGGGGTGACCGCCCAACCAGTGGCCCCGCCTGTCTTGGGGGAACGGAAACAGAACCAGCAATAGATCCTAATAGGGTAGGGACAAAAGTGATCCCAGAGACCACCTTCAACTCCACAAAGCACGCCCCTGAGAATCCAGTCCCTGTAAGGTCGAATGAGGAGAAGGTAATAAGCAGGAAGGGGGAGATGGTTCCCTGAGCCTCTGGGTCGGGGAAGCCAAAACCCCAAAATCAATTTGAGCCTTTAGGAAGGACAGCATTATCCTGTCCATGTCTACACGTAGGATCCTCCTGGACAACCGTGAGGAAATGGAAGACTTTGCTGGAGAACCATGCCGTGATCCCGAGGATGTCCTTCTACGTTCTGGAGAACAGCCCATGTGTGGAGGGGTAAATAACTGATACCCTCCCGGAGGTACCACAGGAAAGCCACCACAATAATGGGATCCTGTACAGGTCTCTTTTCCAGCTGAATTGGGCCAGAGGAAACTGGAGGATCCAAGGAAGTCTTGAATCCCTCAGATCAGAGAAGGTCAGATCCAAAGCAAGCATAGTCTTGTTCGGATCCGAATGCTTTGGACTAGAAGCCTTGGATTCGGGAGTCAAAGGCAAAACCCTCGGATCTGAAGACCTGGAACCAGAGGTCTTGGATCCCGGAGTCGAGACTCTGGAAGCCCTCGGATCCAAGGCTCTGATCAGACACCTCAGAGGCTGGGGTCAGACCAGGGGACCCCCCCCCCTTGAGCAAGCCTTTCAGTAAAAGATTGTTTCGATGGTTGACCAGGGCTCTGGGGTTGAATGCGGCACAAATGCCAAATTCAACCTCCAGATAGCCGATGCCAAGACAGTAGAGGCACTCCTCGTGCGAGTCGGAGTATCTTTTGACCAAATGAGGAGCACTTCTTACAGCCTAAAGGTTTCTCTGACATTGAGGAAAGCTGGTATACAACACCAAGTGAACAACCACAGACCAAAGCATTAAAACAGGCCAAAAGTCCAAAACACCAACATATCCATCCAAACTAACTATCCACTAGCTAGCCTTTAAAAACTTAACAGAAAGGTTCACAGAAACCAACACAACTACCCTTAGAAGGGGAAACAAAAAGGGCGCAAAATTAACGACAGCGACGGGAGGGGAATCTAGTAAGTAAACTAGCAATTCAGTAAACTAAGTAAAAGAAAGTGAAAAAGAACAGAAAACCCACAAGAAAAATACACCTGCTCACAAATACCCTAAAATACCACGAGGAGCTGAGTGAACTACGTCTGACAAGAAAAAGCATCAAACGAGATCGGAGGGCAGCAGAGCATCATGGGAGGGGAGGAGCTTGAGCTAAGCTGTTGTCTAAAGTATGCCGACTTGGATCTGATGTCAAATCCTAGACGTGAAGAATGGTGACTAGGATAACATCAGATCAACTTTTGACCATCTGATGAGTGAAAGAAGCCCTTGTGTAACACACTAGTAATGATGTGACGGATATAATGGGTACTAGCAACTTGTATTCCCCCCACAGCAAATAATGCCTTGAGTGAGGATCCTCTTCATCTGCTTCTGTACTGAAGCGCCTTCATTATTAAACAATTCAGTAACTCACTCTGCATGTGTAATCCCAACTCTGACATCTGTCTGCAGGTATGCTGTGTTCAAACATAATGCTAGAGGACATGGTGAGAAGGTCTAGCTGCTGTTGGGGTTATCTCATAGGTGAAGCATTACAATGGCACCTGATAACGCAAGTTACTTCTGCTAACTCATCTCGTACTCAGTGGAAGCGAAAAGGCACCTCTATATATTATTTACTATTACTATATGACAAAGTATTAATTTTTATCTTTGAATACTCAACACTACTCAGGGTCATGAAGGTGGTGTAGTTCACCTGGAAAGCATTGGGCACAATGAATGGAACCAATCCTTAATAGGATGCGTGTACACAAGCAATTTACAGGCTGCCAATCTATGCAGCGAGTCTTTCAATGTGACAGGAAGTGACAGCATTAAACAGCACAAGAAGGAAGAGGGAGGATAAGCAGCCTCTGCTAAGAAGGCACCCTAGACAGAAATACAATCAATCAGACAGAAGCAATAATTTCTGAAGCAGCAACTATTAAAACTACACAACTGTCAAATGAACTAAAAATAGTGCAGCAAAGTTATCTTTATAAGCAGGAGTGCAAAAATAATCTTTGTACTTTTATACAGTACAGCATGCAGTCAAACAGGAGTTACTTAGAAATAGAGTGGGGGAGCAGTGTGTAAAGTAAACTGACTACCAGTGCTGACTTTGCAGTTTGAGAGGTCCCCAACAGGATTATAAATCTGTTACTCTTCAGATAAAATGGCAATGAAAATGTCCACCCAAGCCGACTGATTTTTGGAGTTGATTCAGTTATCTTTCTTCATCTATTCTGGGGAATACGATTTCTTGTTCAACCAGCACTCCTTAGGGTGCTGTAGGCACAGGAATGCGTAAAAAGTTGATGTCATGCACTGCTTATATGTGGCAAGCTAAAGCACTGCCTTTCATTGTGCAAAAGAAGGTTAGTGTCTCAGTCCCACAGTCCTCACTTCAACTCTCACCCCTTGTTGGGTAACTGGGTAGACATGACCTCTAGGCAGGTCAACAGGTGGAATTTAAAGACAAAAGATATGATATATTCAGAACCCTCCTCATTCTTGCAAACACATTCAGAGGAGGTGACAGGAATAACAAGTCATAATTACCAAAATCACCTGACCCAAGCAAGAATAAAAGATGTGCATCATACCCAACAGAACTGTCTGCAGTGGAGGGTGGCCAAAAGATTCCAGGAGCAAGGCCTCCTGTTAGGATTAACATTGGTATGTCCATTAGCATATCTGCTGAATCACAAACCATGTGATTTTTTTCTTCAACTCAAGCTCAAAATGTGAGTTTGGTCTATACACCCAATCAGTATTTTCTTTAGTATTAAAATAAAATACATATTAAGGGATCAATAACAGTGTTAACACCTTGCGTTTTTCACCTATAACATTTGCCAGCCATTTTAATTAGTAATTGTAGTGCAGCATTAGAGTGAGTTATACACTTATCATAACTTAGAATCTGCGCTACCCAGTGTCATTCATCACAGATGAATCTTGGATCCAACCTCGGATCTGAGCCGGCAAAGTGAGCGACTGCTTCTGAGCTTGAGCTCCTCCCCTTACTTCCTGTTACCCATAATCCTCAGATCAAGTCTGATAGATGGGACACTGCCCTCGCCCAGGAACAACAAAACCAAACCACCATTACTCCAAGAATCCCCTGATAACCAGGAGGATGGAGGGTGGGAACGTGATGAATAAGGACACTGGATAGCACAGATTCCAAGTTATGGTATGTATACAACTCTACCGATGCTATATCAGTGTCATTATTGATCAAGAATGGGTCAGAGTTCCCAGCTACCCAAAATCATGGGAGGTCTCAAGGAAGGACATGCCAGAGCACAAATGAGGCTCTACACCTAGCCATCAAATCCAACATGTAAAGCGTTACAAAGGTATGAGGATTTGACCAGGTGGCAGAAGCACAAATGTCATCAAAGGACGCCCTAGCTCAGCACGCCAAAGACACAGCCACTGACCTTGACCTCGTAGACTGAGCTTTAAGAGGTCTGGGAAGGTCCTTGTGATTGCTCTTGTAAATGTGAGCTATTCAAGAAACTATCCAAAGAGAGCTCAATACTTTGGAAATTGTCCTGCCTCTCCTAGGCTGGGAGAAAGCCATAAAAAGCTGACCCGACTGTCAAAAATCCTCAGTCCTCCAAGTAGAAACATAACTGCCTATGGACATCCAGGCAGTGCAGATGATGCTCTCCCTTTGAGAAGTTGAGAAAAAAGACAGGAAGCTTGATATACTGATTTAGGTGAGTTTCCAAAGCCACTTTTGGCATGAAGGATTGGTTCTAAGGGAAAACTTATCCTTACGAAAAAAACATGAAGGGAGGCTTTATACAAAGAGCTTGCAGCTCTGAAACCCTCTTGGCAGAGGAAATCGCCACCAAGAAGGTGGTCTTCCACAACAGAAACTTAATATCACATTTTGCAGCAGGTTTGAAAGGAAGTTGTGTCAGGGACTGCAGCATCACGGTAGGAACCCAAGAGGAGACTGGTCTTTGAAAGGAGCCCTAAGCAAGAACACCCCTTTGAGAAAGGCCTTACAGGGCCTGGAAGAAAACACGGGACTATCGTGTACATGGAAGTTGGAGACAGCTGCCAACTGCAGCTTAATCATTGAGAAACTAGCCCCTTGCTGGGACAGAGAGGAGAGGAAGGACAAGCCAACTGAAACCAAAGCTGAAAAGGGATCTATGCCCCTCTGATCAGCCCAAATAGAAAACCTCTTCCATTTGCTGGAATAAACCTTTTTAAGTGGAAGATTTCAGAGAAGCCAAAATAATATCCTTCACTAGGGAAGCTGTCTATCTGACGGTCATTGGAACTGCAAGGACCAAGCTGTCAGCCTCAGGGATGTCAGGTCGAAAGCGGGGTGTCCCCATGGATGGGAAATGAGATCTTGTACTGGAGCCAATATACAAGGCAGATATTTCAGATGAGACCAGACGACGGAGAACCACATCTGACGAGGCCAAAGGGGGTCAATGAGGATGAGGTGAGCCTTCAGGTGATGGACTTTCTGTAAAACTTTTGGAATGAGGGGCATTGGGGGATAGAAGTAGAGGAGACCTGGCTGCCAATCGTGAATCAGAGAATCCCTGGGTGATTCCCCCAGTAGGGGGGATCAAGGCAAAGAATTTCTGCATTTGTGGCTGGTTGGAGATGCAAACAGATCGCAGCACACAGACGTCCATCAATTGAAGATCCTACTTGCCACATACTATTTCAGGGACCACTCATGGGTACTCAGGATCAACCTGCTCAGCTCATCTGCTAGCACGTTGGAATCGCTGGTTATATGCACTGCAGAAGTGGCCTGAGGCCACTGCCCATTCCCAAACTCTCATGGCCTTCCCAAACTCTCATGGCCTTTCTGCACAGTGGGTTAAGACAGTGTCCCACTTGCTTGTTGATGTACCAGACCACTGTCATGTTGTCTGAACTGCCACTGTCAGAGTGGGAGGAAGTTCTGGAAGGTTTGCAATGTTAGTAGGACAGCTCTCATCTCAAGGACATAAATGTGCAACGTGGTCTCCGAGGGGGACCACATACCTTGGACTGTCCTTTCCTGGAAATGCCCCACCCCAACAGGGTGGTATCCGTGGTCACCATGGCTTGGGGTAGTGGATGGCAAAAGGGTCTCCCTAGCAGGAAATCCTTGGTATGGACAGACCAGCTCAAGTGTTGCTTGCAGACCCAAGAAAATTGGTGTGGACATGGGGTGAAGACAAACTGACCACTGTACCACCAGGGTCCAGTGGAACACTCGCATGTGATAACTGACGAGGGGAATCAACTGACTAGTTGCCTCCATCAACCCAAGGACCTGAAGAATGAGACTGTCAGGGACACTGTCCTGTTCTAGGAGGAGGAGAACTTGCTCCCAGATTGCGTCTACTCTGCATGGGGAAACAGCTGCAGTCTCAGACAGTGGCCAGAAGAACTCCTGCAAATTCAAGCCTCTGGCATTAAGGAAGGTGAGATTTTGGAAGATTGACAGTAATGCTCAGATCTTGAAAGAGGGTTAGAGTGAAGTCTGTGGCTAGTGAAAGATGCTTTGTGGGAGCTGTGAGGAGCCAATCATCCAGGTACAGAAAGAGTTGAAACCACTGCAGCCAGAGATGGGCTGCAAATGCTGCCATACATTTGAACAACAGGGGGGCTGAGGTGAGACCAAAGGCCAGGGCTCTGAACTGATAATGACTGGCCCCCAGCCAGCAGCACAGAAATATCCTCAAGTGCCTATTTTTACGTGATGATACATATCCTTGAGATCTAATCAAGCACCATCCAGTCATACTTAAGCAGAAGTGAAAGAATGGACTGAACAGTGACCATCTCCACTTCAACTTCTTGACCGAAAAATTCAGTCTGCTGAGGTTCAGAATGGGACGCTGGTCCCCTGTTCTCTTTGGTATCAAAAAGAAGCAAAAGTAAGTACCGGATCCTTGTTATTCTGTTGGGACCTCCTGGATGGCCCTTTTTTGAAGTAGATCTTGCACCTCTGAGACAGCTAACTCCCTTTGGCGGGGTGGGATGTCTGGGAGTGACTTCTGGATTGGAGGGAGGTGATTGAAGGGTATAAAGTATCCCCTAGACACTGTTTATTACCCACTGGTCTGACTGCCACCAGGGCAGGACAGTCAGGCAGCACTTCAGGAGTGCTGTGGGGCTTCTCAGAGAAGGGTTCTCGGAAGCCCTGATTCTGCAGAGCCCCTCGGCCCCTGGGGCAGCGCCTGCCATTGAATCTCCTTCCCTGGCCGAAGAACAGGATTCTTGCGGAGCATCCTGGAAGGAAGACAGTGTCCTGCGAAAAGTACAGTTTTGTACCTACCATAAATGTAGATGTTAGAGTGTTCACCCTGCTGCAGTCATCACACTTGGGTTATCCTGTCGTCAGGCGGTCCCGCAGTCAGCCGGATTTCCAAAGTCTTGGTCCGACGTCTGTTGTTGTCGCCTCACCCCTGACGTCAGTGCATCAGGGGTACATATACTGCAACCGACGCCATTTTCTTGCCCCAGATGTCAGGTGCCCCCAAAAAGGTGATCAAAATTAGTACCAAATGGTGTGAACACTGTACAAACACAAAATCCCTTCAGCTATAAGCAAATACATCAGTAAGGCATAGCAGAGATTTAGCCAAAGGATCAGAGGGGTTGGAGGGAGGGTAACCTGGACTGCAGCAGGGTGAACACTCGAACATCTACATTTATGGTAGGTACAAAACTGTACTATGTTCATCGTGTTACCCTGCTGCAGTCATCACACTCGGGTTGAGTCCCAAAGCTAAGGCAGGGTGGAGGCATCATAGAGGGTTAATGGAGGCAATGAGGCCCTGCAGAACTGCAGTGGTGAAGCCTGCTCTGGACTTAGAATAAAGAGGTAGGTGATAGTGTTTGGTGAAGGTGTGATAGTGTTTGGTGAAGGTGTGTACAGAACTCCAAGTTGCAGCTTCTAAAATTTCCTTGGTAGGGACCCCTCTAAAAGGCTGTAGATGTAGCTGTTGCCCTAGTAGAGTGGGATCTAATGGTAGTAGGAACTGGTTTCCCATGATGGGTATAACAGAACAATATGCAATGGCCTATCCATTTAGAAATGGTTTGTTTGGATATAGCCCTCCCTTGAGAAGCTGTAGCATAGGATACAAAGAGCTGGTCAGTTTTTCTGAAAGCCTTAGTTTTGTCCAAGTAGTAACGAAGCTGCCTGTGAATGTCCAAGGAATGCAAGAGTCTCTCACCTTTGTTCTGTGGATTGGGAAAGAAAGTGGGTAGATGGATGGTTTGATTTAAAGCTACACTGGAAACCACCTTAGGCATGAAGGAAGGATTAGTTCGTACAGAAACTCTGTCTTTATGAAAAATGAGGAAAGGTTCCACTGCCATTAGTGCCTGTAATTCTGAGACTCTCCTAGCAGAAGTTATTGCCAGGAGCAGGGCAGTCTTCCAAGATAGGAACTGAAGGTCTGCAGAGAAAGCTGGTTCAAAGGGAGGTAAAGTTAGTTTTTCCAGAACAAAGTTGAGGTCCCATGTTGGTGTAGGAGCTCTTCTAGGTGGTCTAATGTTTTTTGCCCCTCTCAGGAACTGCTTTAGAAGAGGATGTGAAAATAAAGGTGGATTTGTGTTGTAGTGAGCTAAAATAGCTGAAGCATGGATTTTAATTTAGGAGAAGGAAAGTCCTTTGTGCAACATCTCTGCTAAATACTGCAGAATGTGAGGCATACGAGGCTGAGTTGTGTCTTGGCCTTTAGCTTGGTTCCAGGCAGAAAACCTTTTCCATTTGTCCGAGTAAGCCTTCCTGGTGCTTGGCCTCCTGGCTTCCAGAATAACATCCAGAACTGCTTGTGAAAGAGGGGCTGGTTGGATGTTTAAAAAAATCGCCATGCAGCCAGGTTTAAGGTTTTTAGCTGGCTGTGTAGAATCTGTTTGTTTTGCTGTGTGAGCAAATGAGGTATTTGAGGCAATATCCATGGTGGGCTGTGAGCCATATTCTTCAACAGCGGGTACCAGTGCTGGCGTGGCCAGTCTGGGGCTATGAGAATCAGTCGAGGTTTCTCCTTTTTGACCTTCAAAAGAACCTTTGTGAGAAGAGGTAATGGAGGAAAGGCATATGCTGTCAGGTTTTTCCAACTGAAGGAGAGAGCGTCCACTTTCCAAGCTTGATGGTGGAATGCCCTTGTACAAAATTTTGTCAGTTGGTAGTTTTGAGGACTGGCAAACAGGTCTATATTTGGTAGGCCCCATTTTTGAGTTATCATTGTAAATATTTGTGGGTCTAGCTTCCACTTGTGGGGATCTTTGATGTTTCTGCTTAGGTTGTCTGCCAATGTGTTTTTCTGTCCTGGCAGGAATTGAGCTTGTAACTGGACTTGGTAGGCCAGAGCTGTGTTCCATAAGATTATTGCTTGCCTGCAAAGAGGGTAGGAATGTGTGCCCCCTTGTTTATGTACCACATTACTGTGGTGTTGTCTGTCTTTATTGCAAGTTGTCCTGGATGTAGAAGATCCTTGAAGGCTGTCAGAGCTTTCTGTACAGCTAGTATCTCTTTTTGATTTATGTGCAGTTTTCTTTGTTCTGCAGTCCATAGACCTTGAATGCATTGCCCTGCCATGTGTGCCCCCCAGGCATAGTCTGAAGCGTCTGTTGTGATAGTTTGCCTGGTGGGGGGCAAGGTGAAAGGCTGACCCTTGTTGAGGTGACATGCCTGTGCCCACCATAGAAATTCCTGTTGAAGGCAGGGAATGAGAGATATCACTGTGTCCAAGCTGTGGCTGTGTTGAGACCATACACTTTTTAGGTACCACTGTAATTTCCTCATATGCAGTTTTGCAAATGGTATTATCAGAATGCAAGATGCCATGAAGCCCAAAGCCTGCAGAATTTTTCTTGCAGTTAATTGGGTCTTTGTTGCCATTGTCTTGAAATATTGAGTCAGTTGTAGTTGCTTGTCTGGTGTAAGATAAGCCTTCTGGGCCGTTGTGTCCAAGCTGGCACCCAGGAATGTCATTTTTTGCGAGGGTACTAGTTTTGACTTTTCGTTTACTGTGTACCCCAGACAATTTAGTAGATGCTTCACAAAAGCCAGATGATGTAAGAGAATGTCTTTTCTTTCTGCTTGGATGAGGCAGTCGTCCAGGTATGGATATATTTGAATTCCTCTTTGTCTGCAGTATGCAATTACTGGTGCCAAGCATTTTGTGAAAACTCTGGGAGCAGTAGATAAGCCAAAGGGCAGTGCAGAGAATTGGTAATGGGTTGAACCTGCAATGAAACGGAGGTATCTTCTGCAACTCTGATAGGTACATGCAGGTATGCCTCCTTGAGGTCCAACGTTACCAGCCATGCTTCCTTGCCCAACATGGGAAGTAGCTGCTGTAGTGTTAGCATCTTGAATTTTGGGACTTAAGTGTTTAGAATTGAAAGATCCAGAATTTGTCTCCAAGCATTGTCCTTTCTGGGTACTAGAAAGAGCCTTGGGTAAAATCCTTGGCCTTGCTCTTGAATTGGTACCCATTGAATGGCTCTCATGGCCATGAGAGCTGTAATTTGTTTTTGAGCCTCTGCCCTTTGATTTAGTGGCAGGTTTGGCATTCCTCTTTTCATTGGCAAGGTGTGAAAGTGGAATCTGTATCCTCGTAAAATGTCTAGGACCCATTTGTCCTTTGTGACCATGTGCCAGTTGTCTGCAAAAAGTGCTAGTTTTCCCCCCAAGGGGGCTAACAAAAGAGCTTTGTTTGGCCAGTCGAGGTGCAAGTCATTGAGTTTGCCTTCTGGTGGGTTGAGACATGTCTTCTCCTCCTTTCTGGGTTGGAGTGCCCCATTGGCGAGGTTTATACTGGGCTTGTGGTTGTCCTCTGCCCCTTGAGCGCCTGTATTTACCCCTCTGAGGTCTGTCAGTGGCTGGAAAGGACCAATTTTTTGTTGGCCAGTTTCTGCTGAAGCGAGGGGGTTGTACCTGTAGGAAATCTTTGACTGTCTGCATTGATTTCGCCTCATCTTCCATTTTCTTTAGCACTTCTTCTGCTTTAACTCCAAAAAGGACATCCTGCTGTAAGGGTGCATCCAGTAGTTTTGCTTTGACATGATCAGGTAGACTTTGTTCCTTTAACCAGGCATGCCTATGGATAATTGATCCAGTAACCGCTGCTCTGCAGGAGGCCTCCAAAGAATCAAACCCACATTGTAAGGTATGTTTGCCCACCTGCTCGGTGGCGTGCAATAAATCCTGTACTTCTTTCAATTCAGATTGTTGGGGAAGGGAGGTAATCTTTTGTTTTAACTGAGAGATTAGAAACTGCTGATACTTGAGCATGTGAAATTGACAATTTAGTGCTCTCATAGCTAATGTGGCTGAGGTGTAAACCTTTTTCCCCCACCTGTCTAGTGCTCTTGAGTCCCTCTCAGAAGGTACTGGGT
This sequence comes from Protopterus annectens, assembly GCF_019279795.1. Classification (NCBI taxonomy): domain Eukaryota; kingdom Metazoa; phylum Chordata; order Ceratodontiformes; family Protopteridae; genus Protopterus; species Protopterus annectens. The sequence goes on from NC_056734.1 coordinate 92,793,087, forward strand.
TTTTAGCCATGGAAGCCTTAGCCCCCTTGGGACCCTGGGAGATGGTCTCTGGGTCAGCTACTGGGCTTTTGTAAAGAAATTTGTGGGAATCAGGTACTCTGTAGTATCGGTCAGGCTTAGCCGGAGCAGGAGGTAGAGAGTCTGGGTTGAAACTGGATTCTAAATAGACATCATCCACAATGTCCAAAACAGGTGGGACGGCTAGAGGTCTGTGTTGGGGGAAGTAAAAAACTCTGAGCCTTTTCTTGGAATCAGAGAAATCCTGACCTTCCCAGTGGAAATGTTCCCTCAGTGTGTAAAGTTTCCCCAAAAGAGTAGTCTTCAGGAGGGGAAGCTGAGGGAATAGAGTCCTCAGCATCAGAATCTTCATAAGGAGAGTAGGAATAGTCTTGGTCTTCAGAGGAATCCGAAGAAATAGACAGTTGCTCAGAAGAAGCAGAATCTTCCTCTTGTCTAGGCCTTTTGTCAGGAGGAGGCTGTGAACCTCTGATAAGAGAAATCAAATCTTCAGCCATTTTGAGCATCTGTTTCTTAGGCATAGGGCCTTGAACAGGAGACTGAAGTGTTGTCTTTTTAGCTTTAGAAGGAGTCTTAGAAAACGTTTTGACTGTGAGAGTCTGTCTGAAAACGCCCTCAGAAACCGATGGCGTTTCCGAAGCACCGACGTCCTTAGAAGGTATATCGTCAGAAGAGCCTGAAGTAAAAGGCTGCGTCGGCCTAGTACATTCCGTCAAAATATCCGTAGTGGTCTCGGGTTCCAGGACTGCGGTAGTCAGGGGCTGCGTCGGAGCCTCACTGATAACCGGAGAACCAGAGACCGGATCAACCAAGGCCTCGGAATCAGGTTTAGGCCTTGGCTGTCGGTCCTTGTCCCTGCAGTTTTTGTGCACGACGGTAGCTCCGACGGCATGTTGTAGTTAAATTTTCTACCAAAAAAGTGTCGTGCGAAATCAAATCGCCTTTTAATAGTACGCTTATTAAACCTAGCACAAAAACGACAAGTGACGCCGTGATCAGGGCCTAGGCAAGGTATGCAATAAGAATGAACATCCTTATGAGGTATTTGCTTCCCACAAGAAATACAATTGTTAACTTTTTCTGACATCGGTCTGAGGCAAGAAAAGTTTTCCCAACGGGGTACTTAGCTTTATAGAAGACTTCGGTCTGAAATTCGAATTCGATAATCTCAGGAGCCGGCCGACCGGCACTTGCGAACTGCTTCTGCTTCGGGCACCGCGCGGCAAGAAAGACTGAAGAAAATGGCGTCGGTTGCAGTATATGTACCCCTGGCGCACTTGACATCAGGGATGAGGCGACAACAACCGACGTCGGACCAAGACTTTAGAAATCCGGCCGACTGCGGGACCGCCTGACGACAGGATAACCCAAGTGTGATGACTGCAGCAGGGTAACACGATGAACATCTATAGTTTCTTACTACCCCTATGAGTCTTGGAGGAGGACTGCTGGAGAGTAGAAAACTTGATACCAACAGCTGACAAGGTCTTACCCCACTGCTCACTGTGGGTCAAAGTCTCCTTGACCAAGGGGACCAAAGACAGTAGATCTATCAAATGGATCATTAGTAAAGGACGCTTTGAAGCTGTACGGAAACCTGCAAAGGAGAAGCCAGGCATTGTGCCTAATAGCAATGCCTGTACCTGCTGCTCTTGAGGTGGCCTCGACAGCGTCAACCTCATCAAGGCATTTTCTACAGAAGTGAGTGTAGATAGCTTCAAAGAAACAACCTTGAGGCTCTCCAGAGGAAACTACTTCGAAAGGGAAGAGGAAAATTCCGAGACCAAATCCCATTGCAGTCGTGCAAAGTGTGCAATGTAATTTGCAGTCCTCAGTACGAACGCAGCTGAGTTGTACATACACTTCCCGAACTGGTCAATTTCCCTAGACTCCATGTTAGGGGGATGGACCATAGAGCTCTGTTCTGAGAGCTCTTTTTTTGGTGGCTGTGGCAACCACAACAGCATCAACTGGGACACCTTTACTCCAAAACAGTTTGTCCATGGAGGGACTAAGGAACTTATCTGCCCTCTTGGGGACTGGTTCAACTGTGCCCTGTTCCTTCCATGCCCTGCTGGCAATGAGCTGGCCTAACTCATCCACAGGGGAAGATGCCCAGGAACTAGAAGGGCCCACCCCAAACGCCCTCAGGAACGCTGACTCCCCGGAGGACGGGGTGGGGGAAGATCAAACACCTCGTTCTTTTAATATCCCAATATGTCACCAAAGGACACCACCTTGGATGGTAGTCTGGGGGACCCGTCCCCTTCCTTGAAATCAGTGTCTTCTGTTAAGAGACTGTAGAGGGGAGTAACTGCCTCCTCTTGCACGTCCTCTTCCAAGGAGGCTCCTCCACTGTGGGCTCTGCGGAGGACTCTGAGGAGGGAACCCCTGTGGGGGTTATGCCCTTCTAAAGGTGATCCTGGGGGGGTGGGGTTGACTCCAGACCAATGATGCAGGCTTGCCACCCAAAAAGGAACCAGGCCGGGTAGAAACCAGAGCCGAGGAAGAGGCTGCTGACCAACCAGAGACGGTCCTCTATAGCCCAGAAGGCAGACAGACAGGAAGGAGCCCCCCCCCTTCCTCCCCGCCGGCCAAGACCAACTGGGGTAGGAGGAGAGAACCTGGCACTGTGCTAACGTCCCTGGACGATATTGGGCCCAAGTTATCCCATGGCAGAGGACCCCCAAGTGAAGGGAAGGATCCGACAACTCTGGACCAGAACCCCACCCCTGATGGCCCCCAGGGATATCTTGGGCCAGAGGTAAAGCCAACACCACGGGCAATTAGGTTGAGCCAACCAGGGACCCAGGAGGCAAGGGGATGGGGACACTACTTGACACCAATGGCCTCTCCTCAGACAAAGCTCTGACTGTGGGGGCGCCGAACTCCCAGGAGTCGGGTGGGAGAACAGGAGATCAGAGGTGGTTGAAATGGCCCTTGGCAAGTGGCTAGGGGAGAAGCAGACCCAGTTCCATTTGAGCTTTGAGAAAACTCATCATCTGGTCCATATCCGATGGGAGCAAACTCCTAGTGGATTGAGAGGAGACTGAAAAATGGCCAAAGTGTCTGCAGTCCCTGGAAAAGGACTTGCTAGACCTCATCGGATCCAAGAGCTTGGAGGTGGCTGGGGAGTCAATAATAATGATCTGCTCCAAAAGAGACGGACCTGAAGACCCTGAAGGATCCGAGCAAACAATATTTCCTGCTGACGGATCCGAAGAGGTTGTCTGAGCCAAGGGAGATCTCAAACCTGTGGGATCAGAGGACCTCCAAACTTCAGAGGAATCAGATCCTGCAGGGGGAGCTGAGGCTTTCAGAGCCAATGACCCCAGATCTGATGCCCCCGAGGCTGGGCTCAGACCAGGAGCACATGGATCAGAGAGCCTGCGTGGTTTCACAGGGGACGCCTGCGTGTTTTCACAGGGGACACCTGCGAGGAAGAGGGCTTCCTCTTTGGATCCAAACTAGCCTTAAAGGGGGAGCGCAAGACCAGGGGATCCCCTTTTGCCAGACCTTTTAGGAGGTTTATTGCTACGGTCTAGGACAGTACTGGGATTGAATCCTGCACAGATATCACAATCTCCAAACAGGGCTCTCCTAGACAGTAGATGCACTCCTCGTGCGTGTCGGCAGAAGCAAGTTTCCGACTGCATGAGGAGCAGCATCTAAAAAGTACAGTTGTATACACTTACCATAAATGTAGATGCTAGAGTGTATTCACTGTTGCAGTCATTACATTTGGGTAATCCTGCTGGCAAGTTGCCCTCAGTTGGCCCAAATTCCAAAGTCCTGGGTCGGCTGCTGTCACCCCTTCCCCGACGTCAGGTCGTCAGGGGTATAAAAGATGCTGCAGACACCATTTTCTTTAGTTTTTCTTGCCCCAGATGTCAGGTGCCCCCTAAAGGGGTAGCCAAATTGCAGCAGTGAAACACAAAGAACATAGTACAGTTGTGTACACTTAACATAAATGTAGATGTTCGAGTGTATTCACTGTTGCAGTCCAGGTTACCCACCCACCATCCCCCTTTCTTCTGATGGAATCTGTCTTTCCTCCTTTGATTTATATAACCTATGTGGTGTATTTGCTTGTAGAGGAAGGTAAAGTTCATATTGGTGTATGTATGTATGTATATATATATATATATATATATATATATGTATATGAACTTTACCTTCCTCTACAAGCAAATACACCACATAGGTTGTATAAATCAAAGGAGGAAAGACAGATTCCACCAGAAGAAAGGGGGATGGTGGGTACTGACTGCAACAGTGAATACACTCGAACATCTACATTTATGTTAAGTGTACACAACTGTACTATGTTCTTTGTGTTTCACTGCTGCAGTCATTACATTTGGGTAGAGTCCCAAAGCTATGGTTGGGAGGCTGGAGCTAAACAGCGTTAGGAGGGGCTATGAGGCCCTGCAGAACTGCAGTGGCAAAGCCAGCCCTGGAGTAGAGTGGCAGATGACAGTGCTTTGTAGAAGTGTGCACTGAACTCGAAGTAGCAGCCTCTAAAATGTCCTTGGTTGGTACTCCCCTGAGAAAGGCTGCTGAAGTGGCTGCAGCTCTGGTTGAATGTGGCCTAATGCCCTTGGGCACTAGCTTGCCATAGTGTAAGTAAACAAATGCAGTGGCCTATTCACTTTGAAATAGTCTGCTTGGAGACAGCCTTTCCTTGTGATCCTGCAGCAAATGCCACTAGTAATTGCTCATTCTGAAAACTTTGGTTCTGTCCAAGTAGAATCTAAGCTGTCTGTGTACGTCCAAAGAAAGCAGAATTCTCTCCCCCTTGTTCTGTGGATTTGGATAAAAAGTTGACAGATGAATAGTTTGGTTAAGAGCCACACTGGACAAAACCTTAGGCATAAATGTTACATTTGTCCTCAGAGACCCCCTGTCTGGATAAAAAATGATAAAATGTTCCACAGCCATGAGTACCTGTAGCTCTGAAACTTGTCTTGCAGAAGTTATTGCTAGGAGCAGAGCTGTTTTCCAAGATAAAAACTTTATATCAGCAGTAGCAGCTGACTCAAAAGGAGGCAGGGTGAGTTTTTCTAAGACATAGTTGAGGTCCTATGCAGGCATTAGTGATCTCCTTGGAGGCCTTAAATTTTTGGCTCTTCTGAGGTACTGCTTTAATAAGGGATGAGAAAAGATTGGTGGCTCTGCATTGTAATGAGCCAAAATGACAGAGGCATGAATTTTAATAAATGAAAAAGATAGGCCTTTGTCCAGCATCTCAGTTAAGTATTGCAAAATCTGAGGAATATTTGGCACTGCTGTATCAGTCCCTTGTGCCTGGTTCCAAGCACAGAATTTCATCCATTTTCCTGCATAAGATTTTCTAGTACTAGGCCTTCTGGCTTCCAAAATGACATCCATCACAGCTTTACTGAGAGGTGTGTTTTGTATAACTACATTATTCGCCATGCTGCCAGGTTTAAAGTCCCGAGTTGGCTGTGCAGGATCTGATTGTTTTGCTGGGACAGTAGAGGAGGTATTTGAGGTAAGGTCCAAGCTGGGCATTGAGACAAGTTCCTTAGTATTGGATACCAGTACTGGCGGGGCAAGTCTGGGGCAATCAGTATCATCTGTGGCTTCTCCTGTTTGACCTTTAGGGAGTACCCTGGGGAGGAGTGGCAGTGGGGGAAAGGCATATACTGATAGATTTTTCCAGCTGAAAGATAGGGTGTCCACTTTCCATGCTTGTCTGTGATAAATCCTTGTGCAGAATCTTTTTAGTTGGTAGTTGTGAGGGGAGGCAAATAGATCTATGTCCGGGCATCCCCATTTTCTTGATATCATGCTGAAGACTTGTGGATCCAGCTGCCACTCGTGGGGATCCATGAGGTTTCTGCTTAGTTCGTCTGCAGGAGTATTTTTCCTTCCTGGCAGGAACTGTGCCTGCAGATGTACTTGTTAAGTCAATGCTGTGTCCCACAAAGTCATGGCTAGTCTGAAAAGGGGGTAAGAATGTGTGCCCCCCTGCTTGTTTATATACCACATGACCGTGGCGTTGTCTGTCTTTATCAGTAGTTGTCCCGAATGAAGTAGGTTCTTGAAGGCTGTCCGGGCATTTTGAACAGCTAGCATCTCTTTTTGATTGATATGTAGATGCATTTGGTTTGAGGTCCATATGCCCTGAATGCATCTTCCTGCCATGTGGGCCCCCCCAGGCATAATCTGATGCATCTGTTAGTGTCTGCCTGGCTGGGGGTAATGTGAATGGCTGTCCCTTGTTTTGGTGACAAGCCTTTGCCCACCATCGAAACTCCTGTTGCAGGCAGGGAATGACAGTACTCAGTTTCCAGACTGTGGCAATGTTGAGTCCAAACACTTTTTAGGTACCATTGAAGTTTCCTCATATGCAGTCTTGCATATGGAATTAGTAGGATGCAGGATGCCATGAAGTCCAAAGCCTGCAGAATTTTTCTTGCAGATAACTGGGCCTTTGTTGCCAACATTTTGAAATAGTCAGTTGCCTTTGTTTGTCTGGCATGAGATAAGCCATCTGGGCAGTTGTATTTAAGCTTGCACCCAGGAATATTATCTCTTGAGAGGGCACTAGTTTTGATTTCTAATAGTTGACTGTGTACCCTAGGCATGTTAGAAGTCTTTTCACAGACGCCAGATGCTGTAGAAGAATGTCCTCGTTCTCTGCTTGAATTAGACAGTCGTCCAAGTAAGGACATGTTTGTATTCCTCTGTCTGCAGAATGCAATTACTGGTGCCAGGCACTTTGTAAAGACCCTGGGCACAGTAGATAAGCCAAAGGGCAGTGCAGAGAAATGGTAATGCATTGAGCCAGCCTTGAATCTGAGGCATCTTCTGCATATTTGTCTGACTGGGACATGCAGGTATGCCTCTTTTAGGTCTAAACTCACAAGCCAAGCGTTCTTGCCCAGCATGGGCAGAAGCTGCTGCAAAGTCAACATCTTGAATTTTGGTATATCCAGGAATGTGTTCAGAATAGATAGGTCCAGTATTGGCATCCATGCCTTGTCCTTTCTGGGTACCAAGAACAGTAGAGTAAAATCCTTGTCTCTGCTCTGGTACTTGTTGAATGGCCCCCATGTCCATGAGGGATGAGACTTTTTTGTGCCTCTGCCCATTGATTTTTTGGCAGATCTGGCCAGCCGTTTGCCTTTGGCAGGGTATGGAAATGTAACTTGTAGCCTTGTGACATGATATTTAGAACCCACTTGTCCTGGGTCATGATGTGCCAATTTTGAGAAAAAAGTGTTAATTTTCCCCCTAAGAGTACTGCCAGGAGATAAGTGCTTGGTACAGGCACATCATATAATTATTACTTTCGATCCTAGGATAGTGAACCTATTTTTATGAAAAAGAACTCAAAAATATAATATTAACTTTGACAATGGCCTTTCTTTGGACTTGACTTATGAGAAAAAGGCATTAGAAAGACGTCTTTAGTCTGTTGCTTTAATTAGTGAATTGATTGCAGAATTAATCAAATTATTATTGTTTATATAATTGATTAATTGATACTTGCTTCTTGTATATAAACGGAGAGCCCCATTTGTTTGATTGTAACCTGATGAAGCGCACCTGTGTGTGCGTGAAAGCGCTCGTTCAACATTAAACTTTTTTACTTTTCATGGTAGTTCCTTGCAGTTTTTACTTTCAGCTTGTTTGGATATCGTGGTGGAAGGAGCCTTTGGATGATCGGTGTTTGTCTATTGCTAATAGTTTTGCTGTTTTTGTGCTTAGCCGATTGTCACATGATGGATTTGCCGAATATTGAATTAGACTACAACCCAACAGGTACTTTGGGAACCGATAGTTGGAACTTTCTATTTTATCAAAAAGATAATCCGTTGTTAAACCTGGATGTTAGATGTGAAGTGCCTACTACTACTGCCAGCAACAATGAAAACTTGCATGATTTCTTCAGCCGACTAAGAAGCCTAGAGAACGATTTGTATCGCCTACACAGGCTTGTATGGCAAAAAAAGACACCTACAAGCGTGTCTTCACTTCAAAGTTATCCCCCGCGGCATGCGAGTTCTGTGTATGCCGAGTTACGGGGATAGCCACCCAGAGCTACTACGTAAGTGGCAACAACTTAATATTGACTTGGGCAACAAATATATACAACTGCTACTGGATTATTTTCTACCCATTGAAGCAGAGCTCCTAATTAAAGTGGAAGAACAACATAAGTTTCTCAGTATGAACTTTCAAACAGAGTTTTGTATTCAAAAAATACTCAACATGAACAAACAACTAGCTCTTTATAGTAACAAACTAGAGCAAATCAAACTGAAGAAACTAAGGCGAGACTATCAAGATTTCCAATTAGGTCGCATCTTTGTCTGGCCCAGAACTAATCAAAGAGAAGGACCTGAAATAACTCGTGCACCTGAACAGTCGCAGATGACAGTTAATGAACCTCCCATTTTAAGTGGGTCCCTATCTACTTCCTCGCTGCCTGATAATCAAGTAAGTGACATTATTGACCGAGAATCCGGTCATTCTAATTCATCTTTACCTTGTAATCAACTAGGCTTGATTAATACTGATAGTTTGGGTGCTAAGCCCAAGACTGGCAATGCGAGTAATATATTTGTTACATCTGTGCCTTTAAACTTTCCCCTTCCGTACAAGAGCGCAGCACGCACGCGCTCAGTCAGTCGGGGAAGGATGAAAAGAAAGATATCAGAGACGACGCCAGAACGGAGAAGAAAAGCAAGAAATTGAACTGTTTGTTTTTTAACTTATCATCTAAGACTTTTTCAGTGGATGAGCAATGTGTCTTGAATAAGGGTCTCTCATATATTCCTTCGAAAGGAAGTATGATATCAGATACCTTAATAGGCTTACGCCTGTTTGCACGAAAATTATCGCTGAGGATATTATACAAAGATAACACATCTGACAATGATGATTTTGATTTTAGAACTCTAATCTGTAAAAGGAAAAGCCATTATGTGCCTCCTATGCCACAGACAGTTGATTGTTTTGTACGTGCATGTGAATGCGACTTCTATGCCTACTATGAACATAAGAAACATAAAGGTGTCTTTGTTAATCTTAATTATGAACAAAGAAGTGCTTTGGATAACCTTTCTCATGACACTGATCTAGTATTTAAACCAGCAGACAAGGGAGGGGGGATAGTCGCCTTAGACACAACTACATACAAAGAACTAATGTATAATATGCTGAATAATGATGAGGCATACAAAATCATAGATGTCAAAAGTAATATCTATTGTCAATTATGTGTATGATACCATATATGATCTATTAATGACTAGGTCTATAGATAAAGTGCTCTATGACTTTTTATAGATTCACCCCTTATTCCTGTTATTAAAGGATTACCGAAGCTACACAAAAATGAAGACCCCCCGCCATTACGACCAATAGTGTCAGGTGAAAATTGGGTTACGGAAAACATCTCTCATTATGTACAGCATAAGTTAGGAACAATGGTAAATGCTATTCCTACCATCTTGAAAAATTCGTACAATCTCCTGGATGACAAAGCAAGATGTAGTAAGGGACAGTATTCATCATAATACCTTACTAGTTACGATGGATATTAAAAGTTTATTTACTAGCATCCCTAATAACTATGGCTTAGATGCTATAAGAGACCATCTAGTCAAACTTGGTACTATGGATAGTAATGAAATAATGAATATTTGTTGCTTGCTAGATCTAATTTTGAATAACAACATTTTCTTGTTTGACAATAAGGTATATGCACAGACATGGGGAGTAGCCATGGGCACTCCCTGTGCCAATGCGTATGCCAATTTAGTAGTTTATAAATGGGAACAGGAGTTCATATTTGGAGATTGTAGGTTTGAAAACGTCGTATTATACAGGCGTTTTGTAGACGACGTCTTGATGCTTTGGAATGGAAGCATGGACATGTTGGAGGACTTCATATGCTATATGAATTCCAGTACCACTTTTTTTCATTTTACATTTGAATGCTCCCCAATAAGTGCTAACTTCCTGGATATTACCATCACAAAGGAGAATGATAATAGCTTAACCACTACTCTGTACAGAAAATCTTGTTGGAAGAACAGTATACTTCATTATGATAGTTTACACCCACGTCATGTTTTCCGCAACATTGTAGAAGGTCAGATAGCTAGGATATATAGGTTATGTAGCAATGAGCAAGATGCCCTAGAGCTAATAGAACATCAAAGGGAATATTTCATAGACAGGGGTTATCCATCTGAATTAATTAATTGTGTACTAAAAACACACACACAAACACCAATATGTGCAAAGAGGAGAAGTTTTACTTCTTACAAAGGGAGGAATAATAAAGGTGTTGCATATGGAATTAAATACACCAATGATGTTGAACAGTTAATCAAAATTATCAGAGGTAATTGGAAGATATTACTACTGGATCCTTCTCTTATGCAGATAGTGGGGAAAAAAACCCACTTTTAGATTTAGTAATTGCTTAAATATCAAAAGGATACTTTGTAAAGAAAAATTAGACACGGCCCCGGTTGATATAAGAACCAAAATTAAAAGAGGTACTTATGCATGTAATAGATGCTCGCTATGCAAATATATTAAAAAGATCCAAGACCTTAATATTATTGGTATTAATATGAATTTTAAACCAACATTTTATGCAACATGTGACACTAAAAATGTCATTTATTTAGCGACATGTAATCAATGCGATGCCTACTACGTAGGAATGACATCACGTAGGCTAAAGGACCGTGTCTATAATCATATATATGACATTAAGAAGAACAATCTTACAAATGCTTTAGCTACACATTGCCATGAAAAATCCCACCATAGCTTCAGCTTTTTGCTTTTACAAGTAGTTAATCCCAACAGAAGGGAAGATCATTTAAGTACAATTGAAATGTTTGAATTGAGATGGATTCTGAGGCTTAAATCCCACGTTCCACCTGGACTTAATTCAGTAGTTAGTATCCGTCCTGCCTTATTATGACCACCCAGTACCTCTGTTTTTCCTTATTTTGTGTTCTCCATACACCGAACATCTCAAGTATTGTAATATATTATATCACCATTCAACACATGTTGGTTCCCCCCATACAGGACTGACATCATATTACATTTTAATAATTCTTGTTCCTTTTGATAGGTAAACATTGTGATATATGTTGATACTATATTAATAACTGCTTTTGATGTACAGAATAGTATCCTTTGATTAGTTTGATATAAATATTAAATATAAAATGATACAAAAATCCATATATAATTATTTACACATCTTTTATATAGTGAAGAATAGGCAGTATTATTTTTCATCTATTTATTATAGCAGTTCATGACCAGTTTTATAGGCACTTCAGCAGTTCCAATGAACTTGACCTTTGTGGAGACACGTGCCATTAAATTAGATAACTATATAAAATAGTGAGCGTAACATTATTTATAAATGAGTATCTGTTGATATTTTGTTTTAGTTTGATATATTTTAATATTTCTATATAAATTGATGTTGATTCATTATCTAATGATGTTATTTGCGTATTGACAGGATATTTATTTATATTAAGCTATATTTTTTATACATTTTTTAAACTATTTTAACATGTTCTTAGATTTCTGAACACATCAATATGAATGATGGAATAGTTCCAATAAATCTTATAACATTATTATTAATTATGAAATGGACTTGCGCTACTCGGTCAAAAATTTCTGTTTGACTGACTATTAAGTAATGGTCCATAGGGGCTTTTAATAAAGGAAAGAAGTTATCGTACTACAGGGTCGACTATCTGCTATATTTGTTTTCGCTGATCAAGCCAGCGGACATTATAGTAACTTTTGAATGAATGGTTTTTGACATGTTGTTATTTATTTATTCCATTATATAAAGATTTATATTAGATAATACTTTTGAATTTATGAATGTTTTGAATGAAATGTATAATACACATTATGATATATACTTGTATAAATAGCCTCTATATAAATACTTTATATAAATGGTCTTGCAATTGAGACACAATGAATATATCATATAATTATTACTTTCGATCCTAGGATAGTGAACCTATTTTTATGAAAAAGAACTCAAAAATATAATATTAACTTTGACAATGGCCTTTCTTTGGACTTGACTTATGAGAAAAAGGCATTAGAAAGACGTCTTTAGTCTGTTGCTTTAATTAGTGAATTGATTGCAGAATTAATCAAATTATTATTGTTTATATAATTGATTAATTGATGCTTGCTTCTTGTATATAAACGGAGAGCCCCATTTGTTTGATTGTAACCTGATGAAGCGCACCTGTGTGTGCGTGAAAGCGCTCGTTCAACATTAAACTTTTTTACTTTTCATGGTGGTTCCTTGCAGTTTTTACTTTCTGCTTGGTACAGGCAGGGGGAAGTCATTGGGACTGTTTCCTGCATGGTTGTGATTTATCTTCTCTGACTTTGGAGGTAGAAGCACCCCATTGCTTTGACCCGTATGAACCTTGCGCCTGGGATATGCCTCTAGGGCATCTGGATCTGCCCCTTTGTGGTCTGTCTGACACAGGAAAGGACCAATTCTTTGTTGGCCAGTGTCTACTAAACCTAGGTGGCTGTACTTGTAAAAAATCAATGACAGTTTGCATAGAGTTTGCTTTGTCCTCCATTTTCTTTAACACCTCTTCTGCCTTACACCAAACAAAGTATCATGCTATAAAGGTGCATCTAATAATTTAACTTTGACATGATCAGGCAGATTTTGTTCCTTTAACCAAGCATGCCTCCTAATTACAGAACCAGTAACTGCGGCCCTGCAGGAGGCCTCCAAAGAATCAAAACCACATTGCAAAGTATGTTTTCCAACTTGTTCAGCTGCATGCAATAAATCCTGCTTTTCCTCGTTTTCTGCACATTCAAGATTTTAACAACATTTTCTGTTTAAGCAATGCCATGACATGTTGCTGATATTTGATCATATGAAACAGTTTAAAGCCCTTACAGCTAAGGTAGCAGATGTGTAAACATTTTTCCCCATCTATCCAGTGCCCTAGAATCTCTTGTCAGAGGGGGCAGGGGTTTTTGCAGCGGAAGCCTCAACTCCTCTGGGACCCTGTGAAATGGTTTCTAGGTCTGCAGCAGGGTTTTTAGAAAGGAATTTATGAGAGCCAGGAACCCTGTAACATCTGTCAGGCTTAACAGGAGCTGGAGGTAAGGAGTCAGGGGTAAGACTAGACTCTGAAAACACATCTACAATGTCTAACACAGATGGAATGGCTAGTGGCCTGTGTTGAGGTAGTAAAAGGAAATCCCTGAGCCTCTTTTTAGATTCTGAAAAATCTTGGCTCTCCCAGTGGAAATGCTCCCTCATGGTATGTAAGGTTTCCTCAAAAGAATAGTCCTCTGGAGGAGAAGCTGAAGGTATAGTGTTAGAAGAAAAAATTCAAACGAGTCGCATCTGCCTCAGGCGATGAATTTTCCTTTATTAGCAGCTAACCAGATTACACAGCATGTTGGCCAAGATGTCCGGCCTGGACTGATCTGATCAACTTGTTTACTGACATCAACTTTTATACTGCAAGCAAAACAACTTTTTGTTACATTTCTGACCGTTGACAGTTGGCTATGAAAAACATGTTTATCACAAATTACCTCAAACCCACATCTAGTACAGAATGTTCAAGTACAAAATGTTCAATTCAACAACGGTAGCTCAAATTTTCCAGGAAACACAGCCTGCCCCAGTAAATTAACTCTTACTCAGCCGTGCGTCCTTATCCCAGGCTTCACTGAGCTATAACCAAATCTCTTTATTCTGAAATGCAGAAAACAGATATCATTCAGGTTCATAAGCAATGCTGCATTTTGTTCACAGATGAGGCCCATCTTTGATAGGCATATCCCAACAAATAACATGTTCACTTTGCAAGAACAGGAAAAAAGACAAATAACAGTATGTTTTTAAAACCTTTTCTCTTAACATTTCCCCCCTGAAAACACTTTTATTTGTCTTTTATTTCAGCAATATATGGTAAAAACTTAAGTTTTTCTTTGCATACATTACTTCATTAGCAAGAAATTTTTTTAAACTTCAAAAACATTTGCAGAGTCTCACATTTCAATGTATTCACTTTCACCGTCTGTTGCAATTGCTGGTACATCGTCTTTGTAACAGCAGTATCAACCAGTCTTTGTAGAAGACCTCTGATACAGGGTATACAACAACCACATACCACCACGATAGCCACAGCGACTCCAACGGACACCAGGAAACGGCTGATGAGATGACTCCATTTTCCAAACCACGCTTGTAGAAAATCTGTAAAGGGATTATTTACCACAGAGTTCTCTGCCAATTCTTCGGATAACATCTCCGAACCTTTCAAAGCTCGAGTGATACTTCCATCAGGCGCAGTGTTGTTTGGAATATATGTACAACAGAAAGTCCCAAACATCTTGCAAACTCCTCCTTCTTTGGCCAGGAGCATATCCAACGCAATTCGCTTCTGCCATGCCACCTGCGAAGTGGCCTCCAGTTGTTCAGCAATTCCTTTCAATGCATCTTTGGTATAGTTCACAAAACGCTGCTGGTTATAGTAAATGTAGTTGATCCAGTCCACATTCTTATTAGGTTGAATCCAGACAAAGATGGATGTAAAACCAGCTGCTATTTGGTTTATTGCTTTGTATTAATCAGGTACGCCTCTTGGTACGCCAATGCTATCACTGTAGACACAGTTATTGAAAGATTGCTTCAGTGCCTCTCTTTCTCCTACTCAACCACTTCGGCTTTATTTCAAGTTCTTTTACGAAATTGCTTGCTGGAACTGGGAAAATGTAGAATGGCAGAATTAACTTTACAAGTGCACAAGTTCCCTTCCAGGAAATCGTAAGCCTTGATCTGAGTTTGTTGTCTCCACATAACCACCATACGTCTGCTAAACTATGAGTTTGGTTCTCCAGAAATTGATTCCCATTGCCATTCACAGTAACATTGCAATAGTTCTGTCCCATATTGCCATAATTTTTCCCTGTGCCATCTCTGGAAATGCACATATACGAACCTGGATAGGAAATCGCTGCAGGCGGTTTCTCAACTTTGCTTATGACCGGAAAACGCTGAGTTTCATCTTTGCATTTATCTTCAGTTTTGTTGAAGAATAATTTCAGCAGACACGTTGGGTTACCTTCATCTTGCATCAATGGGACTGTTGCCAATTGCTGTTTACCTTCAGCACAAGAAATACAGTTTATCTAACCCAAGATAACCATTCATTATGGTGTACGAATCCAGTCTCGAGTAACAATTGTTCTTCTTTTGTGAAGGCAAAATCTGCTTTATTTGTAGCATTCTTAAGGCTTTGTACTTTAAGTTGGAGGGTCCACAAAGGATCAGTTCTAGTTGGAAGAGACACTCCGATTCCATAAACTCCTGAATCACTTTCTTGTGGTGATACAATGGTTATAGTAACTACTCCGGTACCTTGGAAATGCGCAATTTTTATTCTTTGTTGCCTGCTTTTATCTTTCTCTGGTATCACTGCACCACTTGTTTCCCATCCATTCACATCTGTTGACCACCAAACACTTGACCAGGACGTACAGTCTCTATTGCACAAGTATTTTGCATGAGTCAAGAAATTATTATTGTTCCATTTAGAACAGTCCAAAATTCCTTCACAAAGTTTCACCTTAAACACAGTAGTAACACCTGTTTGCACTTGCAGCACCACCACTCCTTTTTCTCTTGCAATTGTTCCTTCTCGTATGGACATATTTACTTTCGCCACCAAAATTATCATCATGTGACAGTTCAAGTACCAGTTGAACATGGCCATCCTCCCCAAGGACTACCTCGCGCCGTTGGTTTCTTCACTGGGTTTGAGACGAACTAACCCCTATTGGGCTAACCCCCTTATGTAGCCAGACTTTGCGCACAGAGGTCCGGTGGAGTTTGACCAATATCAATGGCAGGAGGAAGAGCTTTGAGTTTTTTTTACAGTGGGTGATATGAATCCACAAAGTCCTCTCCGCTATCTTTACAGCCGTAGGTGTCGAGATAAGTACTTGGTATGGGCCTTCCCACCTGGGGGATGACCAATTCTTTCTCTTCACAATTCAGATCCACACCCAGTCCCCAGGTGCCACGCTTAACAAGGTTTCATTTCTGGAATCTGCAAAGGAGTCATTGGTTACAAGAGATTTGACATTTAGCAGCTTCTTCATATAATCCGCTAGATCCTCACCCCCCCTCACGTTCCACTGGCAACAATCCTTGCCACTGCGGGACGTAATATGGTCTCCCAAACAAAAGTTCAAATGGTGCAAGTCCTATGTAGGAAGGTGAGATTCGCATGTACAGGAGTGCCAACAGAAGGCACGCAGTCCATGACCTATGTGTTTCTGCCATTAGTTTATGGAGCTTACTCTTCAAGACACCGTTGTGTCTTTCCACCAGTCCAGCTGATTGGGGATGGTAAGCACAATGATTTTTGAGATCATTTGAAACACTTGACCCAATTTCTGAACAATCTGGTTAACAAAATGAGGCCCATTATCACTGTAAATGTGTCTTGGTAGGCCAAATCGGGGAATTATTTCTGTAGTCAAAAGCTTTGCTACTGTTTGTGCATTCAGATGCTTCACTGGAAAAGCTTCTACCCATTTAGAAAAAGCATCAATAATGACCAAACAGAACCTTTTTCCCCTCTGAGGGTGTCAATTCAAAGTCCATACAGAGTGTGTGGAATGGATTCGGAGGGGTAGGGAATGCCTGCTGAGACTTAACTCCCCACTGAGCATGATACTTTGCACATAATAAACAAGATAAACAGAATTGCTTTGCATAAGTTGAAAACCCTTTACACCAAAACACCTTAGACACTATTTGAATCATTGTCTGTACTCCTACATGGGCAGGTCCATGGCTAACCAATGCCGCATACCTAAAAAGGTTTGGGGGCAATACCATTTTGCCATCTGATGCCCTATACAACCCACTCTGTTGAGTGATACCATATTTTACCCGACATTTTTCCTTCTGTGTCGTCAATGTTTGCATTACTTTTAGTGTCTCTAAGTCTAAGAGGTGTCCGGGCTCTAAATCATTATCATGTAAAAGCAAATCATTTTCTTGAGCTGCCTTTTTTGCAGCCATATCAGCAAGGGCATTTCCCCTGGAGACAGGATCTTTTCTGTTGGTATGTGCAGAACATTTACATATCGCTATCTGAAGTGGTAGCTGCACTGCATCTAACAACTGTAAAATTAAATCTCTGTGATTTATTGGTTTGCCTGTCGCAGTAACCATTCCCCTATTTTTCCATAGTTGAGCGAAAACATGTACAGTGGAGAAAGCATATTGACTATCTGTATAAATTGTCACTTTTTTACCCTCCCCTAAGGTACAAGCTCGAGTCAAAGCCACCAACTCAGCTGCCTGTGCAGAATAAATGTTCGACAATCCTTTTGCCTCCAAAACTTCAGTTTCTGTGGTGACAGCATACCCTACTAGTGTTTTTCCTACAGTGTCTTTCTTTGCTGATCCGTCTACAAGCCAAACGAGATCAGAATATATCAACGGAATATCCGTTAAGTCTGGTCGGGGAAGTACTTTGTCATGAATGCTCTCACAATCCTGTGGACATATTTCCTTCTCAGCGTTCATCTGAACTTGATGCTCCAAATAGACAATTCAATTTTAATGTCTGGGCGGACCAGCAGTTCTGGTTCAAACAAGGTACTGTACAAGTTGATAAAACTGACATTGAACAGCAGTTTAATAATTTAAAAGAAGACTATATTTGTACAAAAGTAACCAATTGGAGATTAACTATTTAAAAGAATGTGTAAATGTTGAGCGGGTGCCTAAGGGCTTACGTTGTTTTAAGTTTCCCAACAACGTGCAGCCAGGTACAGCATATTATGAGAAACTTTGTAACATTTTTAATAGAGCTGGACTACAGGTACTGGAAGTAATGGCTGAAGAATATGAAGCTAAGGCTGACATTCTCCTAAAGGATTTAAACGTCCAGAATGAAAAGTTGATTAATGATACCATTTTTTTTATCTGTTAAAAAAAGCTATGATAATGTATTTAATGAGGTAGACCAGTATTGTTTGAAAATTTTGAATAGGAAGATTAATAAATTAGAAAGGGATTTAAATGAATACAAAGAAGGGCTAGCTTACCCTGTGGTAGTGAGAAATAAATGGAAAGACTACCGTAATAGGGTTGGAGTTCAGGTAAATACATATAGGAATGTCCATGCACAACCTCTCACTGAACCATTGAGAAGTGAAAGATTAGCTGAAAAAAGTAGAAAGAATTCCCATCAGGATTTTCACTTTCCCCAGGACAGATTAATGGGGAGGGGGGAGAATTTTCAACAACAGAAATGGAGAAAGTCATAGATTTGGATGTGACCAATTTTTTAGATTTTGATGATTCCAATGAGGTAGTTTTAGATGAAGGTGAAGAAAGTAAAGAGTATACTTTGGTGAAGGATAAAAACTTCACAATATACAATTTTAGAGATAGAAATCAAGGAGTTTTTTGATTTGTTTATTAAAGGTCTTTATTTTATTCCAGCGTGCCCTGCTGATTTAGCAGAAGCTTTAATAGATTTGAAGCTATTCATAAGGCAGCTAAACTTAACTCTGAATTTTAATGGACAGCCCTATACAAAAACTACATTAACTAGATCCAGTACTTTTAACCCCCCAACCCACCCATCTTTAAAAGTGTTTGAGGAGATGGTTAGTAAGGAAATAAGAAAGATCACTTCTAAAAAATCAGATAGAACACCTTCCAATATGAAATCAGAAGAGATGGCATTAATACAGCTTCTGAAGAAAGAAAAGTGTAGAACCATGAAGCCAGACAAAGGAGGAGGGCTGGTTTTGATGTATATGCAGGACTATGAAATGCATCTGTTTAATATGTTACAAGACTCTGAAAAATATGAACTGTTTTCCAAAAATGAAGTGAATTTAGCTTATTCTAAAATCAATTATACTCTGATGGACAATTTATTACAAGGATTCATCAATGAGGAGGTATACAATTACCTGAATGTCAACAAACCCAAGATACCAATAATTTTCGGAATCCCTAAGACACACAAAGGTCTTGAACCATTAAAATTCAGGCCTATAGTGTCAGGTAAAGGAGGTATTTTAGAACCTATAGGTAAGTTTGTTGACTACAGGCTCAAGAATTTTGCCACAACCTTGAAATACATATGAAAGGATTCCTGGGACTTTTTAAGAGGTATCCAGGAAGATTTTTTTCAAGTAGATTTAATACTGCTAACTATTGATGTCGTGGATTTGTTTCAGGGTATTCCACATGAACAGGGTTTGAATTGGTTCAATGAAACATTAGTTAAAGAATCAGGTTTGACAGCTAACACCATTAATTTACTTGTTGAATTCATGGAAATTATATTAGAAAATAATTTCATGTTTTTTAATGGAGAGATATACAAACAAAAACAGGGGGTGGCAATGGGTGCACCATGCGCCTCCATGTATGCAAATATAGTATTACACAGATGGGAGCAGGACTTCATTTTTTCCACTCAATGGAAGGAGTATATAAAACATTATACCAGGTTTCTAGACGATATAAGTATTTTGTGAAGTGGTACTGAGGAACAACTTTTGGAATTTTTTGAATACATTAATTCCACCACTTCTTTTTTGTCTTTTACATATGTCAGTAGTAATGAGAAAATGAATTATCTGGATGTGACAGTTTTTAAAGATTGTGTTAATAATAGGTTCACTTCCAAATTGTATAGAAAACCCACTTTTTCTAACATACCTACATTTCACAAGTGGCCATCCTTATCAGAAAAAAGGCATTATTAAAGGGCAAATGATTAGGGCATCAAGAATGTCCAGTACTTCAGAATATTTTATGGAAGAGTTGACAATATTAAAAAGTATGTTTTTAGAAAGAGGTTATCCTGAAGGATTAATAGATAAGATGAGTAGATAAGATGAGTAAAGAAGTTTTGGACCATAGAGAGAATAGGTATCCCCCTTTATTAGGTTTGGGACAGACCCAGGAACCAGAAAGTACAGTTTTGTACCTACCATACATGTAGATGTTCGAGTGCTCATACAGCTGCAGTCATAACAGATGGGTTATCCTGCCGTCAGGCGGGTCCTCGGTTGGCCGAATTCCAAAGTCTAGGTCCGGCGTCTGTAGTCGTCACTTCCTCCCTGACGTCAATGTGGCAAGGGTATAAAAGAGGCAGCCGACGCCATTTTCTTCAGTTTTTCTTGCCCCAGATGTCAGGTGCCCCCAGAAGGAAGGCAAACATAATGCTATGCAAAAATGCAATGTTGATAAATCAAAAACAGTAGTTGCAAGCAAATACACCATAAAAGAGTACCCCAAAAGGTTATATGAAAAGGGTTTGTCATAAGGCCTGTCCTAAGAAGAGGGGTTGGAGGGAGGGAAACCTGGACTGCAGCTGTATGAGCACTCGAACATCTACATTTATGGTAGGTACAAAACTGTACTATGTTCATCGTGCATACAGCTGCAGTCATAACAGATGGGTAGAATCCCAAAGCTAAGTAAGGGTGGTAGGCACTAAGTGGAACTAGGAGGGGCTAGGATGCCCTGCAGGACTGCTGTGGCAAAGCCCGCTCTAGATTTAGAGTATAGTGGGAGGTGATAGTGCTTGGAGAAAGTGTGCACTAAACTCCAGGTGGCTGCTTCCAAAATATCCTTGGTAGGGACCCCCCTGAGGAAGGCTGCAGAGGTAGCTGTGGCTCTGGTTGAGTGGGATCTGATGCATGCAGGCACAGTTTTTCCATGAAATGAGTAACAAAAGCGTATGCAGTGGGCTATCCATTTTGAAATTGTCTGTTTGGAAATCGCCTTTCCTTGAGCACCTGCAGCATAGGACACAGAGTTGCTCAGATTTCCTGAATGGCTTTGTCTTGTCCAAATAATAACAAAGTTGTCTGTGAATGTCCAAGGAATGTAGTAGTCTTTCCCCTTTGTTTTGTGGATTAGGATAAAAGGTAGGTAAAGTGGATAGTCTGACTCAAAGCTACACTGGATACTACCTTTGGCATAAAGATAGGGTTGGTTCTAAGGAAACTCTGTCCTGATGGAAAATGATGAATGGTTGCACAGCCATGAGGGCCTGTAGCTCCAAAACCTTGCGAGCTGAGGTGATAGCCAGAAGAAAGGCAGTTTTCCATGACAAGTACTGTAACTCTGATGAAGAAGCTGGCTCGAAGGGAGGAAGGGTCAGCTTTTCCAATACGAAGTTGAGGTCCCAAGCAGGGACTGGTAGTTTCCTTGGGGGTTTTATATTCTTTGCCCCTCTGAGGAACTGCCTTAAGAGAGGATGAGAGAATAAAGGAGGATCTGCGTTGTATTGTGCAGAAATGGCTGAAGCGTGGATCTTGATGGAGGAGAAGGAAAATCCATTGTTTAACATCTCAGCTAGGTACTGTAAAATTTGAGGTATATTTATTACCCAAGGATTCTGTCCCTTTTCTTTTGATTCCAGGCACAAAATCGTTTCCATTTGGCGGAGTAGGCCTTTCTAGTAGAAGGTCTTCTGGCCTCCAAGATGACATCCTGCACCTCCTTGGAGAGGAGAAACTGTTGGGAAATCAAGGAATTCTCCATGCAGCTAGATTTAGAGTTTTGAGATGGCTGTGAAGAGTTTTGTAGTTGTGCTGGGACAACAGAAGAGGGACTAGAGGTAGGATCCATGGTGGGGAATGTGTCAGGCTCTTCAGGAGCGGATACCAGTGTTGCCTTGGCCAGTCTGGAGCAATGGGAATCATTTTCAGCCTCTTTGCTCTGGCTTTTAATAGAACTTTGGGCAGCAGAGGAAGAGGCGGGAAGGCATAGACTGTCAATGTTGCCCAATTGAAGGAAAGTGCGTCCACTTTCCAGGCCTGCGGATGATAGGTCCTTGAACAAATTTTTTTCAA
Source organism: Protopterus annectens (assembly GCF_019279795.1). Taxonomy (NCBI): domain Eukaryota; kingdom Metazoa; phylum Chordata; order Ceratodontiformes; family Protopteridae; genus Protopterus; species Protopterus annectens. The sequence goes on from NC_056734.1 coordinate 92,815,056, forward strand.
CTGGCAATTTCTGTGGGTAGCAAAGAGATCTATGTCTGGCTGTCCCCATGCCAGAGTTATTTTTGTGAAAATTTGAGGATGCAACTTCCATTCGTGTGGATCTGTCATATTTCTGCTTAGGTTGTCTGCCAGTGTGTTTTCCTTCCCTGGCAGGAATTGTGCCTGTAGTTGAATTTTCAATTCCAGTGCTGTGTTCCATAGGGTCATGGCTTGCCTGCACAGGGGGTATGAATGAGTTCCCCCCTGTTTATGTACCACATCACTGTGGTGTTGTCTGTCCTTATCAATAGCTGGCCTGGATGCAGTAGGTCTTTGAAGGTCATAATAGCCTTTTGCACGGCTAGCATTTCTTTTTGGTTGATGTGAAGGAGCTTCTCTTTTCGTGCCCATTTTCCCTGAATGCACTGATCTGTCATGTGTGCTCCCCAGGCGTAGTCTGAGGCATCTGTTGTGATGATTTGAGTTGCTTGAGGTACACAGAAAGGAAGACCTGTGTTTCTTTGGCAAGCTTGAGCCCACCACATAAATTCCTTTTGAAGGCATGGAATGAGTGGTATAATTGCTTCCAAGCTGTGGCTGTGGTGAGACCATAAGTTTTTTAGGTACCATTGAAGTTTCCTCATATGCAGCTTTGCACATGGGATAAGCAGGATGCAAGATGCCATGAATCCCAGAGCCTGCAGGACTTTCCTTGCAGTCAGCCTGGTGTAAGTTGCCATTTTTCTGAAGTATTGAGACAGTTGCCCTTGCTTGTCTGGCGTGAGGTAGGCCATCTGGGTGGTTGTATCCAAGTTGGCACCCAGGAAAATTATTTGTTGAGAGGGTATTAGTTTTGATTTCTTTTTGTTGACTGTGTATCCCAGGAAGTTCAACAGTTTTATTACAAACGCCAGGTGCTGCAGTAGTATGTCCTTGCTGTCCGCTTGGATCAAGCAGTCGTCCAGATATGGGTAGATTTGTATCCCTTGTAGTCTGCAGAAGGCGATTACTGATGCCAGGCATTTCGTAAATACTCTGGGCGCAGTAGATAAGCCAAAGGGCAATGCAGAGAATTGGTAATGGGTTGAACCTGCAAGAAATCTGAGGTATCTTCTGCAATCTTGTCTGATAGGGGCATGCAGGTATGCCTCCTTGAGGTCCAATATTACCAGCCAAGACTCCTTGCCCAGCATGGGAAGAAGCTGCTGTAATGTGAGCATCTTGAATTTTGGCACCTGTAGATATGTGTTTAGGATGGATAGGTCTAAGAGAGGTCTCCAATCTTTGTCTTTCCTTGGTACCAGGAATAATGTGGAATAAAACCCTTGACCTTGTTCTTTTGCAGGTACCTCGAATTGCTTTCATGTCCATGAGAGCTGAAATTTGTTTTTGTGCCTCTGCCCTTTGATTTTGTGGCAAGTTTGGCATGCCTCTCATTTTTGGAAGGGTGTGAAAGTGGAACCTGTAGCCTCTGTCTACAATGTCCAGAATCCATTTGTCTTTTGTAACAATATGCCAATGTTTTGAGAATAATGTCAGTTTTCCGCCCAAAGGTGCTGCCATTAAAGCTTTGCTTGGCAGGTGTAGGGGGAAGTCATTGTGTCTGTTTTCTAAAAGACTGTGATCTATCTTCTCCACCTCTTGGGGTTGGTGCTTGCCACTGTCTGGCTCTGAAAGATCCTTGAGGTTGCCCTCTACCCCTTGGACGCCTGTATCTGCCCCTTTGAGGTCTGTCCGTGGCTGGAAAGGACCAATTTTTTGAAGGCCAGTTTCTGCTGAAACGTAGAGGCTGTACCTGCAGGAAATCTTTCACTGTTTGCATTGATTTCGCTTTTTTCTCCATTTTCTTTAGCACCTCCTCTGCTTTAACACCAAACAATACATCTTTTTGAAGAGGTGCATCTAATAATTTAGCTTTTGACATGATCTGGTAAGGTTTTCTCTGAGCCAAGCATGCCTACGTATAACAGACCCCGTAACATCAGCTCTACATGAGGCCTCTAAAGCATCAAAACTACACTGCAAGGTATGTTTACCCACTTGCTCTGCACCATGCAACAAATCCTGCAACTCTTTTAAATCTGGTTGTTCTGGTTGTGTCATTTTGCTTTTCAGCTGAGATATCAAAAACTGTTGATACTTTAACATATGGAACTGACAGTTTAATGCCCTCATGGTTAAAGTGGCCGAGGTGTACACCTTTTTCCCCCCACCTTTCTAAAGATCCGGAATCTATCTCTGAAGGTAATGGGTTTTTAGCAGTAGAGGCCTTAATTCCCTTGGGACCCTGTGAAATAGTTTCTGGGTCAGCAGTATGGCTTTTATATAGGAACTGGTGAGAATCAGGAACCCGGTAATACCTGTCTGGTTTAACAGGAGCTGGAGGCAAAGAATCAGGATTAAGGCTGGCTTCTGTGTACACATCATCCAATATATCTAAAACAGGAAGGATAGCCAGAGGCCTATGCTGGGGGAGCAGAAGAAATTCCCTGAGCCTTTTCTTGGAATCTGAGTAATCTTGGCCTTCCCAGTGAAAGTGTTCCCTCAATGTATGCAGGGTTTCCCCAAAAGAGAAGTCCTCGGGAGGGAATAGACTCCTCTGCATCAGAGTCTTCGAATGGAGAATAGGCACAATCCTGGTCCTCAGATAGTTCTGAGGTAATAGAAGCTTGATCTGAGGAAGGGTAGTCTTCCTCTAATCTGGGCCTTTTGTCAGAGGGGGGTTGAGAACCCCTGATAAGAGTAATCAAATCCTCAGCCATTTTAAGCACCTGTTTTTTAGGCATGTTGCCTTGAGAGGGTGTCTGAGGAACCTGTTTTTTGGTTTTCGTGGCTGTTTTAGATTTAGTGAAGGCTTTAATAGAGAAGGAGGAAGGCCTGAAGACCTCTTGAGAAATGGCAGGCCTGTCTAAATTCTGAGTTTCCCCGCCAGGAGTGGCGTCTGTATCTGTAGTAGGAATGGGGGCCGAGAAGCCTGCGACCTCGGGTACTGAAGACACCGGTAATGCATTGTCATCGGTACTCAGGGGCTGCGTAGGCGCCTTGCTGAGTACCGGAGAACCGGTAGTCGGCCTTGGCGTGGTATCAGTAGGTGGTGCGGACCTCATATGCCGGTCCTTATCTCTGGGTTTTTTGCTCAAAACTGGAGTCGGAGTATCTGACGACATAATATAATTAAATTTTTTGCCAAAAAAGTGAAGGGCGAACTCCGCCCGACGCTTAATAGTGCGTTTGTTGAATCTAACACAAAAACGGCAGGCTGAGACGTCGTGGTCTGGGCCTAAGCAAGGTATACAGTAAGAGTGGAAATCCTTATGCGGTATTTGCTTCCCACATGAAGTGCAATTATTAACTTTGTCTGACATCGGTCTGAGGCAAGAAAAGTTTCCCCAACGGGGTACTTAGCTTTCAAGAAGACTTCGGCTGAAATACTTTCGTAAATCTCAGGAGCTGGCAGACCGGCACTTGCGAACTGCTTCTGCTTCGGGCACCGCGTGGCAAGAAAGACTGAAGAAAATGGCGTTGGCTGCCTCTTTTATACCCCTGCCGCACTGATGTCAGGGAGGAAGCGACGACAACCGACGCCGGACCTAGACTTTGGAATTCGGCTGACCGAGGACCCGCCTGACGGCAGGATAACCCATCTGTTATGACTGCAGCTGTATGCACGATGAACATCCCAGTCAAGTTAATAATACTGGTTTTTCTAACAACTATACACATACCTTTTCAAACAACTCTCAACAAATTGAAGAGGTAATTACTAAGTTTTGGCCGGTTTTAACAGGACATGAAGAATTGAAAAAACATATTTCAAGGTATCCTAGATTTACTACACGTAGGGACACCAACATTAAAGAATTATTTGAGAAGTTTCAACCCCAAGGGAGAACTAGTAATAGTAAGTATTCGAAAAAAGGCACCTATAAATGTGGAATGTGCAAGCAGTGCACATCTATTTCAAACAGAGGCTCTTTATATATTCCTTCAAGGAATTTTCATTTCAAAGCCAACATTTACGCGAATTGTGCAACACAAGGAATAGTATATTTGGGTTATTGCACAAAGTGTTTTAGTTTCTATGTTGGTAAAACAGAGAGATCATTAAGAGAATTTACGAGCATTTGTATGAGGTTTCTCGAAAAAAAGAAACCAATGCTTTTTACAAACATTCTACTTCATGCCCAGAAATGTGTATAAACTTTATTGTGTTAGAACAAGTACAAATGGATGGTAGAGGGGGTGATTGGGAAGCACGTTTAGAATATAATTGTGGCAGCTTAAATTAGATGCTGCTACTAGTCCAGGTTTGAATGATAATATAAACATAAAAAGTGTTCTTAAATTAAGAATGGCTAGACTGTGATTATATAAGTAAGTGGATGTATTGTGTATAGAAATTGTCAATCATCTGATCTTGTTATCAGTATGCCATTTGTTTAGATACATTAATGTAATATAATATAAGATAATACATTATTTTTTGCAATAATACATTGGTTTTTAACAAGTATTTCAGGGAGCAGTTTAAAAAAAAATATATATTTATAAAATATATTTTTAAGAATATTTTTAGAAATATTTGTTTATTTATATATCGAAATATTTATATATATATTTTTTTATATATTTTTATATATTTTTTTTATATATATTTATATACTTATGTATAATTAGATGAAGTAGATACTTGTGGTATATAACCAAGTATTGGGGCGAAAGATATAAAGTGAACTGAATTTTACTATAGGACATAAAAATATGGATCAAATATTTTAACATTTTAATAAGGTTAATATTAAAAAATATTGTAATAATTTTGTTCTATTTTCTATATTTTATTTATATGAACATTAATGTAATATATAGTAATGGTATAATGTTTCAAATGAAGTGTAGTCAGGTTAGCTAATGAATGTATAGCTTTAAAGCCTAATTATTACCTGTTGTCACATGGTGGTATATGAGCCCTATAATAACAGCCCTATTCAGCACACATTTTATCTTGATAAAGCTTGGTATTGAGACCAGGCGAAAGCGCTTGATTTCTACTGTTTTTTTTTTTTTGGTATAAATGAATGATTTTCGCTGAAAAGCGAAGTTTTTAATGTTTTTTTTTACAAGACAAGAGCAATAAAGTCTTTTCCACTTCATCGTTTCTCCAACGGTCTGGTTCTTCCAATAATGGAAGTATTGCTTTGGTGTACATTGCTTAGTTTTCGTTTTGTTATGAATGCTCTCTAAACAAACGTGTGGAGTACCACCTTCTGGAGTCGGCAAAAGTGTCGCCGGATTAAGAGTAGTACATCTTTCTATGGTCATATGAGGCTGTGTCAGCAGCACTGTCATACACGACAAATGTTGACTAGGAGATAAAAAGGTTATCTTATCTTGCAAAAGTATAGTAGCTACTGAATGTGGAACCCGCAATTGTAATGGGTGAAACAAAACTATATGATGCTGAGGCTTGTACTGCCATGGCGGCCGCCACTACAGCTTGAACACAATGCAGCAATGCCCTTGCAACAGGATCTAATCTGGAGGAGTAGAAAGCTATCGGCCTCTGTTTATCCCCATGTACTTGTACCAGAACCGAAGTCATATATCCTCCCCCTTACAATCAACCATTTGTACAAACGGCTTAGAATAGTTCGGAAAACTCAAAACAGAGGATCCTGCTATCAATTGCTTAATTCTAATAAATGCCTGTATTGCCTTATTTGTCCACTGTATATTATTCTTAGCCGCCATGGGAGTATCATAGATCAGTGCAGTCAATGGCCCTACTTCCTCAAAACAGAGGATCCTGCTATCAATTGCTTAATTCTAATAAATGCCTGTATTGCCTTATTTGTCCACTGTATATTATTCTTAGCCGCCATGGGAGTATCATAGATCAGTGCGGTCAATGGCCCTACTTCCTCAGCATAGTTAGGGATCCAACTTCTACAAAAATTAGTCTCACCTAAAAAGGACATCATCTCCCGCTTAGTTGTAGGCATAGGTGCCTCAAGAATTGCTTGTTTTCTTTTGTTCTCCAATTGTCTACCTGCCTGCGAAATTAAATAACCCAAGTACTTTACTTGTGCTTTCCACAATTGTAACTTTTCTTTATTTACCTTATGTCCTTGCTCAGCTAAAAAACTAAGAAGGGCAAGGGTATCCATTTTACAACTTTCCTGCGTGGGTGAGGCCAACAAAATATCATCTACATAAAACAGAACCTGGCTTCCCTCTGAGGGAACAAACTGAGCTAAATTCGCAGACATTTCTTGTGCGAATATTGTCGGACTCTCAATAGCCCTGTGGCAATCTGGTGTAGGTGTATCTTTTACCTTGATAAGTGAATGCAAACCAAAATCTACTCTCCTTATGTAGTGGTATGGAGAAAAAGGCATTGCTTATATCTATGACAGAAAAATATCTGTGCTGAGGTAATAAATCATTAAGTAATGTATAGGGGTCAGGGACCACTGGTGCTCTTGGGATCACAGCCGAATTAACTGCTTGTAAATCCTGAACCAACCTCCATGACCCATCCGGTTTCTTTACAGGAAACAACAGAGTATTGCAGGGCGAATCTGGGCATTCAACAAGAACTCCTACCTGTTTTATCTGCTCAATGACTGGCTTAATTCCTTCCTCTGCTTGTTTACTTAGCGGGTATTGGTGCTTATGAGGTCTAAAACCTGACTTTGGAGTTGTACAAACTTCACCTGCTGTTTTCATCAGTCCTACATCCCCTTTACCTTTTGACCATAAATCTACAGGTAAGGCAATTAACGCACTATCTTCCTCTTGAGTTAGGAGGATTTGTCATGCCATTTCTGTTTTGTCATCCCTGAGGTGCACACTTGGTTGTGCCCAAGTCACCCAATTTAATCTTTGTACCTAGATCTGTTGATCCTTCAACTGACTTTTGGACATTGTGTCCCAATTTGTTACCTTTTTCGCCAAATCTACCCAATGTGTCCCCACCGCTTTAGTAATTGAAATATGTGGGCTATAACCTGAGTGATATAAAGAACTCATTTCCTTGGTCAAAGTACAGGTCACTACTGTATTACCTTGCTTATCCCAAAACATATCATTCAAAATTATCCTTGCACATTTGTGCCTAAAGAATTCTTTTTCAAATTCTTTATCGGGACCAGGGGCCTGTCTGTAGTACATAGTACAATGTAAGTGCGCCGCAACCTGCGGTGACCCGCTCCTAGATTTACTTAAAGCTAGGTTGATCAAATCTGCATCAACCCTCCCCGGCCCGTTTGAAATCAAGTCCTGGCTATACCAGTAAAACAAGTCTTGTACTCCTTGTACCACCAAGCCATCCGCTAACCTTTTCGCCTCAATGCCTTTAGGTGTGGGAATTACCGCTATTCCAAACAAATGCATCAAATCTCTTCCCAGCAAATTAACTGGACAAACTTTCGATATAATTACCCTACACCTAACAGTTTGGCTTGTTTGCGGATCTGTGAACAATAGAGGATGAGACAGTGGTTCCTTATAGATTTTCCCGTTTGCCGCTTTCACAAGGGCAAACTCATCTGTTTCACAGTTCGGGGGTAGAACTGCTGGACCCAAAAGTGTACGCGATGCACCTGAATCACATAAAAACTCCACTTTCTGTCCCTCTATCATGGGTTTTTGATCCAGATGCATAGCAATACCCAAATGTGCCAGGTTTATCACTTCAGTCACAATCCCGCCCTTCCTTAATTTCCTGGGTGTCCTGACATTCATCGCAGAGAGTGTCTGCCTCATCATCATCACAATCATTCTCGCTTTCTTCTTCTCTACAATAATCACAATAATGAATTTGGCGCCTTCCTTTACTATCATATAGTCATGCAGAGCCCTTGTTCGTAAGCTGTGGGGGATGTTTCCACTCTTCGCAGTCGGCAGCAAAGTGCCCATGTCTACCGCATTTAAAACATTCTCCACGTTTTAACCTCCCCTCATATTCCTCTGAATGTCCACCCTGTTTATACGTGTCCCATTTCGGGCCCCCACGTCTTTGTATGCCACCACGGCGCCCTTGCCCCCTTTGGTCCTGTACCAAAAATATACTACCATCATCCCCTACTGCTAACACTTGTACTTTCTTTTTTAAATTGAAATGTCGCTCAGCATGCCGTACATATTCAAACAAAGGTTGCAGTCTACATGTTCTGTGATCAACCATATGCTTAGTTATAAAACTATTTATCGGAGCCTTATAAAACTATTTATCGGAGCCTTACAACCTTTAAGAAAAGCGTTTTTCAATTGCTGTTCGTACGGACCATCAGTAGTCTGATCCTGCGGAATCATCATTCCACAATGGTTATTGAACACTTTTGTCAATCTTACAATATAGTGATCTACAGATTCATCATCATTTTGGATGCACTGATTTATTACTGTCCAATCTGCTCTTGGACGCCACTTATCAGAAATTCTCTTCAACAGATCAGTGACTCGCGTGTCTAACACCCCAGAATTATGCTTTAATGTAGTGCCGTCATCTGCCTTACATGTCCAAGTACCACAAACTAAGTGCCAATCTGGACCCAGGATCTGTCGCACTACTTGTTCTACTTCTAAACCATTTAGATGATAACTTAAACGCATACCAACTATGTCCTCAGAAAACTTTTGAAAATTAACCTTGGGATGAGGAATACCATCCGTAGCTCGTTTTATATCCTCTCTAGCCCAGGGACGATAAACTAAAATAGTTGGCTCTTGTCCAACATCCCCTGCTTGTGGGTTTGCAACTTGTATTAAGGGAAGGGCTTCCAAATGGTCAGAAAGTTTAATGGCCCAACCTTAACTGCATAGGTTGGTCTACCTGTTGCAAAGCAACCTTGGGTACTACAGGAATTTGCGGGTAAATTGGAGGGGTCACAATGTTTCTTGAGCAGCCAATAACCCACCCTGCTGTACAGATCCCACATCTTCAGACTGATATTGAGGAGGTTCCGCCGGTACAGCAGCAGCAATTTCCCCATACGGTGGGGAAGTTGCCTGCCTTTGTACCGCACAAACTGTATGCTCATCCTCCTTATCTAAAAATAAAGCTACTTTTCCACTTGGCACCAGTGATACCTTTTGATTTATTTTTTCTTTTTCCTGGCACTGTTTTTCTTTTATAGCTCGTTTATTTGCCTATTCTAACCATTTTTGTGCTTGGAGAAATCCCAATTGTCTTTGTTTTTTAGTTCTAGTTCCCGCATCCCTTTTCAAATCTCTAACCAATTTTGCACAGGCATTCTTATTCAGTGTATCATCAAAATCATATCTCGACTTCCACTTTTTCAAAAATTTAACATTATTTTTGTTTAAACCTTTCATATACTTATCAACATTTAAACAGGCATCACTCTCACACTTGCAGCAACTCGAACCCATGTTTCCCCTAGATTTATTTTACCTCCCCCCCCCCCTTTTTTTTTTCCCCTCCGGTATTTAGGACTGTATCAAAATTATTTTACAGGGCTTATTATAAAAATGGGACAATCTTAACGGGTGACCCTAACAAAATAATCTTAACAAGTAATCCTACCCATCCTTAACTAAAAATAAAACCTTGTAGACAAGATTAAATTAAAAGAAATTTATTTTTCACCTTACCTGAACCAGATGAGACTCCGTTTCCCCTTTTCGTTCAGAAACCGTCCCTCAGATAGGGATCAGAGAGCGGCCGGCCTCTTTTCAACGACAAATCAGTCAGAGGGCTTTTAGTCGAGGGAATCTTAAGATGAGAAACCCTCGCCTGCACAGGTTTTTCGGTCTCTCTGTCGGTCTGATCCGTATCTTCGTAGAGGTTTCCGGTCCGAAGGACCAAAATGTCAGAAGAAAAAATTCAAATGAGTCGCATCTGCCTCAGGCGATGAATTTTCCTTTATTAGCAGCTAACAAGATTACACAGCATGTTGGCCAAGATGTCCGGCCTGGACTGATCTGATCAACTTGTTTACTGACATCAACTTTTATACTGCAAGCAAAACAACTTTTTGTTACATTTCTGACCGTTGACAGTTGGCTATGAGAAACATATATGAAAAACATGTTTATCACAAATAACCTCAAACCCACAGCTAGTACAGAATGTTCAAGAAGTACAAAATGTTCAATTCAACAACGGTAGCTCAAATTTTCCAGGACACAGCCTGCTCCAGTAAATTAACTCTTACTCGGCCGTGCGTCCTTATCCCAGGCTTCACTGAGCTATAACCAAATCTCTTTATTCTGAAATGCAGAAAACAGATATCATTCAGGTTCATAAGCAATGCTGCATTTTGTTCACAGATGAGGCCCATCTTTGATAGGCATATCCCAACAAATAACATGTTCACTTTGCAAGAACAGGAAAAAGACAAATAACAGTATGTTTTTAAAACTTTTTCTCTCAACATATAGATTCTTCAGCATCAGAATCCTCATTGGGGGGGGGGGGGGATATTCCTGATCAGAAGAGGAATCAGAAGAAATGGAAACCTGATCTGAAGATTCATAGTCAGTCTCTTGCCTAGGCCTCTTATCAGAAGGGGGATGGGAACCCCTGATCAAGGTAATTAAGTCTTCAGCCGTTTTGAGCATCTGTTTTTTGGACATAGAGGCTTGACAACGTGGCTCTTGAGTTTGTTTCTTTGCTTTAGAAGGTGCTTTAGTCTTTGCCTTTGAAGCTGAAGTTGGTTTAACGTAAAGATGTTTAGGTCTGAATCTGTGCCTGCTCAGCGGCTCCAGACCCATCTGAAGGAATAGTATCCGAGGCTCCAATACCTTGAGTTTCCAGCAGCATGGCCAACTCCACGTGTGAGTCGGTAGCGGCCTGCGACTCTAAAGTAGCAGGCGTCAGGGGCTGTGAAAGCGCCTCAATGAGAACCGGCAACTGGCTTAGGAGAAGCTTAGTCTGTTTTGGGCCTCGGTTGTCTATCTCTCTCCTTTTCTTTGCGTTTTGTGTGAACTCAGGTAGTCGTATGGCTATCCGACGACATTTCTGGATAATTAAACCGGCGCCCAAAATAGTTTAAAGCAAAATCATACAGACACTTAGTGCGTTGGTTAAATCTAGCACCAAACCGACAACCAGAAACACTGTGATCAGGGCCTAGGCATGGAATACAGTAAGAATGAAAATCCTTATGAGGTATTTGCTTTCCACAAGAAATGCAATTATTTACTTTTTCTGACATCGGTCTGGAGCAAGAAAAAAGTTTCCCCAACAGGGTACTTAGCTTTATTCAAGACTTCAAATCTGAAACTCGAACACGAAAATCTCAGGAGTCTGTGACCAGCACTTGCGAACTGCTTCTGCTTCGGGCACCGCGTGGCAAGACAGACTAAAGAAAATGGCATCGGCCGCATCTTTTATACCCCTGACGAAGACTTTGGAATTCGGGCCGACTGAGGGCAACCTGCCAGCAGGATTATCCAAATGTAATGACTGCAACAGTGAAATACGAAGATCAAGGAGGTTTCTCAGCCATTATGAATTCCCACAACAAAAAGTCACACACACAAAACACTCACAAAGGGGGGAAAATAAAGAAATGGTAAAGGGAGGAAAACCCTAATGACAGTGACAGCCTAAACAGGGGGTGGGAGGAAAACTAACCCTAACAAACTAGCAACACCACTAAAAGCTATTAAGGAGAGAAAAAAGGGAGACAGAAAAGTATAGAAATAAGTTGAAAAAGCACTTCTCTATCCAAAATACAACTCTAGCAGCAGGAACACGTCTGTTCACGATCTTAGCAAACAAGACCTGAGGATTATGGGTAAAAGGAAGTAAGGGGAGGAGCTTGAGCTCAGGAGCTGTTGCTCACTTTTCCAGCATGGATCCAAGACCCAATAATAATGACAATGATAGCATCAGTTCTTTTGTTTTGACAAAACTTGTTCCAGCCAGATCCCCTAATTGCAGACATCACCTGTGCATAAAAATTCTGGTCAATTCCTCTCCCAAATACTGCCACTTTTACCACAGGTAAATGATTAGGGAGAGTATGGATGTTTTTGCAAAGAAATAGGAATAGGGATAATTTCACTTAATTTCAGTCAAGGGATCACAGAATTCCTTGTTTGTGATTGGAGTAGCTAACGCTGCACGCATGTGAAAGCTTGCACCTCATGGATACAAACTTGATAACCAGGGTGTCTAGCTTGGTGGAGGCCTAGGAAGATAGCTTCACAAACATCTGTACACCACCAATCAGAACATGCTTCCATCACTACAATATTAGATAATAGGTACACAGAAAGAGGACACAAGGATAACAGTATTGCAACAGTAAAAGCACATACAAAAGCTACAGGAGTTTAAAAGCCACTAATTTTTTGGGGATTTCTTTAGTCTTGTTCCACCCAAAATAGATGGCCACTCGTTTTCTCCACCAACTTCAACCTTCTTAACACTTCATGCAAGAAAGACCCTAATCTGATCCTCCAAACTTGTTTGCAGGCCCTCCTTCAGGTCCAGAATGACCTTATGGTCTACAAGTTATCACCTCTCTGTGCAATTCCTGTCACTCAGGGGGACAGACTGTATGCTACTTAACACCACAGACAGGCCTTCACTCTCCAGGGAGAGAACGCCTGACCAGTTTATGATCTAAGAACAGCCACCCTCCCCCATCCCGTTGATGACTGCACAGTCGATAAGCACCATGTGTAGCTGGAATTTTATGCGAGTGCATTCCTCAATGGGCTGGAATGAGTTTGAACTCTGCCATCACTGCCTACATCAGCTTGTTCATGTCCCCCTCCCATCACTGCCTACATCAGCTTGTTAGTGTTTCCTTCCCTAAAATTGTTTTCTTCTGTGCAGTCAGGAAGCACACCCTGGTCTCCACCACAACAGTGTCACCATCTATCAAGTCCATTCCCCTTCTCCCAGGCAAGCCTGCCCATCCTTACTGTCTCAGAGTTAAGTGCTCAAGACACTAGCCAAACTTGGGTTTCTGTTCATAATAGGGGCTTTAACCCTTTACATCACTGTCAATACTCAGACTGGAAGATTTCTGTAATCAATTTTTTAAACATAATTATGAAAAGATAAAATAAGGACTTTGCATACAGATCGAGATTTTTTTTTTATAATTACCATGGGTTTACTAATTTTAACAGTAATCTGAAATCAAAACAGTTATCTGAAACGAGTTGATAGTGCAATGGAGTTTAAAAATAAAGAAATGCAATGCACACAAAATTCCACTCTTAGCTTTCCTCTATTACTTTAACTGCAGGACATTTTCTGTTCTATACAGCTGTCACTCCCAGTGGTATCAGTAATTTCATTCTTATTACAACTATCAGACAGAACAGTCATCCCAGCTACACACCACCTCACAAGATGGATGGATGACTCATGTTCTTTGTCTTTGATGAGGTTGGAAATCCAAGAGACAAAGGAAGCAGACAACTTAGCTGTCAAATTTTATCACTCTTCACAAAGCTTTCAAGTGAACTCACATAAAAAAAAATGCAGACTGATTCTTTGACATTTGAATGTGAATTGCATTTACAGCTAGACATGATGGTTGTTTCACTCAAACTAAACGCAAGTTCAAACAGAAATCACTTTACACACAAGTACTGGGAAAAATATACATTTCTACATGCTCCCACAGTTATACTTTAGATAAAATTAGAAATAGTAAATGCAAATTTCCTGAGAAATCTAGTTAGTGCTTAAAAAAGACAGCCATGACAAATGCATACAACTTGCTCAGTGTGACCTTGAAATATTTTGTACACTTTGCAGAGTTGTGCCCTGCACATTTGTAGTCAAGCCAGCAGAATTCTCCAACAAACTTTGTAATCTGCAGCAATATTCCTGGGACAGGAAAACTGAAGCCAACAAGCCACCCAGCGCAGTGTTAAATGCCAATGCAGCCTTCACTTACAGCACAGCCACTTAACTTGAGCATTACTCATTTTTATTTGTACTACTGAAGCTCTGCCACACAAGCAAAATGCTCATAAAACTGCTGCTTAGGCTCATTTACAGGTTATACTTGTGAACTCTCAACACTGCCCATCTACATCATCAGGCATAACAACCAGTAATTTTAGTAATATCTGACACTCGGGGAAAAAACACACCTTTCCCTTTTACAAGACATTGGTCACTTCCACAAAAATAAGCATTTTTCTTGTGGTTCCTGGCATAAATCTGTAACGTGACATTAAAAATTCTGGTGGCTTGACTGTTTTTCTCTCTAGCACATTAGCAAGATTTTGGAGAGAGAGGCGCTATACTTGTTTAAAAAAATCCACATACCTCATTATTCAATTTCCAGTACCCCAACTTTACCTAGGGCCCTGAGGAAGCCACAATCTTTTCTAGCAAGCAATTAGGCATAAGGCAGAAAATCAGTCTTGCACACTTCTATACCTGTAAGCATTTAGATGAGAATTCACCAATCATAACTCTGAGATTTAGGTTTCCAGTGTGCGGTTTTCTTCCAATGCAGACACAGAGGACATGCAGACTCTTCAAAAGTAGCCTCTACTGGAACAAAACCAGAGACTCAAATGTTATGAAGAAACACCCCTGAACTAGCTTGGCCTTCGAAGACGAGCCAAGAAGGTTTACTGTTTTGCAGCATGGTAGCCCCCACATTAAATGGAGGCAACAGCTCAACATTTGACAATTGAGAAACAAAATTCCAGACCAATCTTGAGAAGCAGAATTCCAGTGCAAAAGGAGAAAAATGTTCTTCATACTGATTGCTACTACTATCCAAAGAAATTTTGAGTAAAACAAAATTGTTTTTGTTTCTTTTTGACAGGACAAATAAGGCCACCTGACTTAGTACTAGCAGCTGCTGCTTCCCCAGGATGGCCACAGCATTCTGACAGAACAGGACTACTTTCCCTGTTCTCTTTTCTCTGTGTTGACAAATGTGTCTTTCCCTTGCCCATTGCAGGGACTTCCAACAGCAGAGGATGTGGCTAACGCCCAATCCATAGTGGTTTTAGGTGCTACACCAGAGGGATCCTGGGTAAAAGACACGTGGTCTGAGGTACAACAAATGGCCACAGCAGAGTCACAACCTGCAACGGTAAACTGCTAGCCTGCTATGGTGACAAAGGCTGTTACTTTGCAGCTGGAATAAGGATCAACCATGGGAATGGCATTCTTTGCTATGGTCAAGCCGAAAATGGCATCTCTTTCCCAAAGACAAGCAGCAAATGCTGGTAAAACTACTGGTCTGCAAAAGTTACTTTGACAGAAACAAACGCAGCAAAAAGCATTAGCAGCCCCACAACTGAAAAATAAACAATTTCTCCAGAGAAAATGTTTCCAGTTAAGTTTACACTACTTTTAAACAGATAGGGGAAAAAATAGTGCTCCATTTAAAAAGAACGCAACAGTCTTGAGACAATCCCATTAAAACACAGCACTCCCAGCTTTAAAAAACCTTCCTGAAGAGGAAAATAACAGAACTATAATAAATCTAAGTTTTTCCTCCCAAAGGCAACTTATCTGCCTAGCAAAGGAAAGCAGAAGCCGACTGTTGGCCCTCAAATGCCTCACAGCAGCATACTTTATGGCAGTACAGTTCTGAAGGGCTTTGTGCCCAAACTTGCCTTTTAGTCAGCTCAGCTTGAGCTGCCTTACAGTCTGGGTGCATAGAAAGTGCCCTGAAGCTTTGGAAGCCGGCCGGCTATTATATCCTTGGCAGGATATAAAGCACATAGCTAAGGCTACTGCAAGAGTCATCATTCAAACATATACTGTTGTAGTAAGTTCAACTTGCACAACTGTACTTTATGTTTAGTATAAAATAAAAACCATAACGTGTCAAGCATGAAAATGTTCAAATCAAACTCCTCCGTTTTGGTGCGGCTGGTTTTATATACAGGTCTGGCATATTTTTATCAACCAGAGGAGACATTGTGGACAATAATTAAGAGTTGAAGGAATTTATCTGTATGGGAAAGAGGGCAAAAATTAAGTGGGATAAGTTGATCCTCCCAACTGAGCAAGGTGATTAGGATTACCTGATTTGAAGGGCTTTTTTAGAGCTACACAGTTAAGACTCGTACAGAACACAAGCAGAAAGTTATAATTCAAAGTGAAAAGGGATAAAGGAGACTGGGTTAATAAGTAGAGTGGGATCTTTGGACGCAGATCCATATGGATAACCACCACATACACTATTATATTCATAAAGTTGCAGACAGTACTCTAAGAACTAGACCAACAAGGGAATGGAGATAAGAGATTTTGCTAATAAGGACGATTGCAAGTACTGATACAGAAAATACATAAGAGGGGACTGGAATTCACTGGAGAAAAATGGCAAAGGAACCAAGCTACTGGGCGTACAAAAATAGAGGGGGAAAGGTAAGAGGCGGATGAGGCCAAGAAGTTAGAGACTGCCTTCCCCCCATCAGTGATTGATATCACAGTATAAGAAGGAGAAAAGGATACGGAGTTCCAAGTGGAAGACCCACTTTGGTAAAATTTCTAGTTAGGTAGAACAGAAGTTGCTGTTAAAGAGGGGATAAATTTGTACAGCATACGAAATACTGCATGACAACCACAAGAACCACAGCAGGTTAGAAAAGACTGGGAAGACACACTGGAAACGCAATTTACTAGGGAAAAATGGGAGGGCATAGGTAAGGCTCCAAAGTCTGCAATAAAGTCCAGAAGGTTTTCTGCTTTTTTCTTTCAATTGTTTGCATAGGTATTTTTATACCTCAAACAGATGTCAAAGTACTTTTACTCCAGTAGATAAGCAAATGTTGGAGATGTGATGGGTAAAAAGCAGGTAACTGGGAGAATGCTTTCAGGAACGTAACGAATTTGCAGATTTTACAAATTCCCTACAGAGTACTCAGTCAAATATTCAGGAAGTAAATGGCTGTAACTAAGGAAATTATTCTTTTTATCTAGGGGACAGAATTTGAATTGCCTAGACAAAGTAATGGCTTATGTTTAAGTTTAATTCCGTTGGCTGCAAAAAAAATAATAATTACAAATCAAAATCCAAGCCAGCTGTTATCTGAAGTACTGATTATTAACAAAAAGATAAAAAATTGGAAGAGGGATCTTTAGGGAAAAAAGCCAACTGTGACTATGTTGGATACTGCCAGCTATGCCAGGAGAAGTAGGGCAGTGGATGTGTAAAATATACTAGCACAACTAGGTGAATTTTGTAAAGAATTATATGTCACTTGTATATCAAATTGATTTGTACAGATACTTGTGTTGAGAAATACATTTGTAAAGTTGCTTGCGTTAAAAATGTACCAACAGTGTGCCCTACTGGACGGGAAAAAAGTATCCATGTATTAGTTAACTGTTTAAATGCATACATTTTAACACAATACTGAAAGAGAAGAGGTTAATCTCAATCCACCCAAACAGCAAAAAATTTTAATTACTGGGCCTATGCCATAAATATGTTATCTCACAGTCTTGAATGAAGACAGAGATGCTATTGTTTACAAGAAGCACGGTTTATAAGCTCCTAGTACGAAGAGTGGAGGTGTTTTATGGTTTAATGGACTTCCAGGAGCTGCAGCAGACACCTATGTGATAAATCCTGACAGCTTCTATCAGTGGGGAGTTGCATGGGAACCAGAAGTCAGATGACCAGGTGTAAGTGATGTCATTCTGTACAGAAATAATGTTTTAATATTAGAGAAGACTGAAGTCTCAGAGGCGGTCTGTTTCTTGGAACCTGACATAGAAGGATCACTCACCTACTTAATCTCGTCTTGCTCTAGTAAGTGACCAGGGAATAGTAACTCTTTAGATTAGTCAGGAAAATGTGAGATTAGTTAAGTAGTGTTTTTCTGTATCTGTGTGAATCTGTTCATCTGTGTTATTTTAATACTCCCTTTTGTTGAAACTTCATGTTCCTTTACTATTTATTATTAAATATATTTAACTGTTTCACGGTGCCTGCTTCTTTAGAAAATATTTTAACCTTTGAGAGGACTGAAATCTATTGCTGACACTAGCCACTCCTGAATGCCTTACTGTTTGGTCAACATTACAATTTGTATTAATATTAATTACTCAGTAGAACTGGGTAGCCTTGCAAGAGCCTGACAGTGGCTGGCTTTGGGGTGTCTGGTGGCACGTTAACTACCTTATAGTCAGGGCAGAAGGTATAACTAGTAAATGTGTCTCTGTGTGTGCGTCTGCGTGTGTGTGTGTGTGCGTCTGCGCGTGCATTTGTGTGTGCACGTGCGTCTGTGTGTGCAAAATTAAATCTTTAAGAGTATGCATGTCAGTTACTTCGAGCAGGGACACAAAGCACTGGTTTCACGGAGAGTGGTGAAGGACTTGGCTTGGACACTCAGCTGAGGACTTTTAGCTCTGCAGCTGTGCCAGTGGGGAGCCTTATTGGAGATGTGGGGAGAGAAAGAAACCCGGACTCCGGGCTGTGTGTGTTCCCTGCGTGCTCTAATGGGAAACCATGCTTGATGCAGAGAGGTTTGCGTCTGGAATTACTGTGTGCATCCATTTGTATTCCAAATGAACATCCCTCTCCAGTATCAGTGGTGAGGATTCAGGCTCCTTGATTATTGGGGCAGAGTGGGGACGTCACACCAACACTGAAATAAATGGAATTTATGCGAACAATATATGCAGAATAATGTTCAGGAGGAGGAGTGAAGTTTATGGGAAGGCAAGAATTGAGAGATTTATGTAATGGAGTGAAAAAACTGTTATAAAGAAAACATGTAAAGAAAGCGTGTAATGTATAGTGTGTGTAAATCAACAAAATGTTAATATGGTTTTCTTTTCTATTAATGAATGTGTATGTCAAGTAATTTAACAAATGTTTAAAAAAACAAAATGCCATGTGCTCTCAATCACTTCAACTACATATAACTGCATTTAAAGTCATAAATATTACAACTATCAAAAGTGAACTTCTCTGAAGTGCAAAACTGCAACAAACAAGATCATTAAGCACAGTAACAAACCACTTCTACTGTTGTGATGTTAGATAAGACACATGGACTTAACTTTTTCATCATGCATCAAATTCAGTTTTATTGTGTCACTTCGCTTGCAGTATCTTCTGTGAATGGAAACTGCCTAGTAATGCTAAGCTGTCAACAAAATTAAACCATTCTCCAACTTGGATTGTGGCTTCATTTGTATTACTGCTGAACTTGTAAACTCACATGGCCCACATCAAAGAAACTTTACACTGTTAATAAAAATGCTACTCTACAGCACATTCAAACCCTAAAATGTATTTTACTTCTTGCTTTACAGCAACTGGGCAGAAGTTCCCATACAAGCTCAGTGAGATGTTTGATCTCACTTGACTAGGTATATCCAACTAAGTAGGATCAGAGGATCTACTTATACTGCCTCGGAAACATTATTCCATGGCACTGAGAAAACTTGTCTGATCTTATCAGAAAGTGTTATGGGATCTTTAACACCTATGTGAAGGCAGATGGATACCAGGTTTACTGTCTCAGGCCAACAGCCTAATGGAACAAATCATAACTGTAAAAGAAAATCAATGACAATTACTGACATTTTTGCTCAGTGCATTTAATTGGGCAAGCTTAGTAGGCAGGACTTTGTTCACTCTGCAGAGGAAGCACAGCACTATATACTCAAGCTAAATGCCAAAAAGTGTATAGTCATCCCCTTTGGCAAAAACAAAGTGCCCACAAATTACCACATAGGTGGTAATCCATTAAGTACAGAAGTAATTAGGGACCTGGGGACCCAAGTTGATAGCAATCTCTCATTTGACAACCACGTGGCCAAAGTGGTTAGAAAAACATTTTATATAGCCCACATGAAGGGATTCACATCTAGATCAGGGGAGGTCAACGTGCCTCTTTACTCATCCCTCATCAGGCCCATAATTGAGTACAATGCCCCTTTTGGGATGTACCTTACCAGACACCTGCAGCAACTGGAAAGACCCCAAAAGTACCTCACCAAGAGGATCAAAGGGCTCAAACAGATGCCATATGCTGCCCGGTTAAAGAAACTCCAGCTCTACTCAGTGGCATACCGCCTGTTCAGAGGCGATCTGTGCCTGACGTATAAAGCCATGTCCAACCCGGAATTAAATGGACATGCTGCACCTCAGAAAATCCAAATCCCATCGAGCTATGCACTCGAGAGACTTGAACCTCAGCAATGAAATAAATAGGACATGCTGGAGGGACAGATTCATAACCCAGAGGCTCCCTTCACTCTGGAATAAAATCCCAGTCCAGGTTAGGCACAGTCCCTCATTGACTCTCTTCAAGAGGAATCTTGATGAGTGAATGAGAGATCGTAGGTTTACCCCGGGTATCACTTCTGTGTCACTGTTAGACAGAGGCACAGTATACTAACCTCGAAAAAGGGCATAGTAAAATAAATTTAAAATGGGTGGCGAAAGCCAAACACATTCTGGCTAGGCTTATAAATGCCCTAGGGCAGATAGCCTAGTATGAACCTATGAACCTATATGGTTACATGACTAAGCTGGACAATATGCAAACAGACAGAACAAATCAATCCAGAGAAAAGCTCATTAGCATCTCAACCTCTGAGCTAAACCACTAACACTATGGCCATTAACAATGTTAACAGAGTACAAGGTTTTGATGCAACAGGGTTATTAAAACTTTAACTTATGTAATTGCAGGTGTAAAATGCATATCAAAGATATTTAAAAAAATCAACAGTTCTGCATGAATATACTGCGTTAAACTGTACTACAGGGAAAGTACTAATTTAACTTCTAGACTATTGTCATGAGAATATTGTGCAGGCAAATGCCTCCATTACTACATGCATCATTTAATGTAAACTAGTACATACATTTAAAGTATGGCAGTCAAAAGCACAGTCTTATCTGCTCACATCGATACGACTTCCCTTGTAAAAATGACCCAGCGTCCATAAGGACTAGCAGCTCTTTTGGCTTTTCCCGGTTATGGGTCACCCCAGCGGAACTCCGGTCCACTAATGATTGGCAGTAGATTTTTACGGTGCCGAGGTGCCAGCTCAACGCCCAACCTTCAACGAAGGCACGCCCATTCATGCATGTCTTTCGAACGCCACTCGACCGTGGGGAGGACATGCAGACTCCACACAGAAGGAGCTCCAGCCGAGAATCGAAAGGGAGAACCTCTTGCTGTGAGGCGATAACGCTACCGCTGCACCATCGTGGTTTTAGTGCTGCCCATAAGGACTAAGAAATATAGAAAACAGATATGCATAACAAATAATAAAGACATTTCCTCCTTGCCCTTTTGGCATCCCCTCCTTAAAAAGAAAAAAAGTCTAATAGTCAGTGAATTCTGCCATCCCCTGGTTTTACGTTCAAAAAGGAAAAACTGCACCAAATTTACAGTCTGACAACAGATTATACAACCACATTCAGGCCTACATAAACCCAGAAATAAGGGATGTTTATTACATTCTAATAACCTAGGAAGGCTGAATATTATGCCAGAATACGCTCTAGCATGTCTCCAATATGCAGGACAGCTTGGAGATAATTGGGAACACTAGACCATGCGCAAGTCATGTTCAAGAATGAAGATGTCAGTGTTGCTTAAGTTACTACCAGCACCAATAGCTGTGAAACTTTTTTTTTTTTTTAAATCTACTTAAAATATTAATAGAAAATCAATGAACATCTTAGGAGCATTTAGTATGAAACAAAAAAAAAAAACATCTGTCCTTAAATAACTGAGGCCTACAGTCAATCAGAAAACCAAAAATGTAAGGTAGGACAAGGTAAAACAGGTAAGGCAAAATCATGGACTCATAGTTAATACAACAAATTTTGCATAAACTCATTTTCTGAACTATGAAGTTCTAATATACAATCTTTACTCTCAAAACTTAAACCTTGCTCTCTCCCTCTGCTGACAATCTGCCCCCCCCCTCCCAATTCCTGCAGACTGCAGCATAATCCTTTGCTATCCCTGTATCAATCTTAATCGCTCCATCTCTGAATCTTATGTCCCCTCCCTATGGGAAAAAATTCTACACACTACCCATACATAAAGGAGGCAACTCCACTGACATCTCTAATTTCAGACCAATCGCAATCTCATCTCCTCCTCTCTCAAAAATATTAGAAAAATGTATCCACAAAAAAGTGATGCAACACCTACTTCAGGAAAATGTACTCACACCCACTCAACATGGCTTTCACCCCAAACACTAAAACCACAACTTCTAATTTCCGTCCCTAACACTATATCCCTTGCCCGTGATAAAAACAAACTGGTCTCGTGCCTAGTTCTTGACTTTTCCAAGGCCTTTGACACAGTCTTCCTGACACAGTCTTCCACCCTCTTCTCCTAGCCAAACTAGCTAACCTTAACTTCTCTCATCTACTATTGACTGGTTTTCCATCTCTCTTGCTGATCAGATGCAATCTGTCAAATGGCTCTCTGCATCCCCTCCACTTCCAGTGAAAATGCGAGTCCCCAAAGATCTATCCTTGGCCCACTACTCTAATATCTTCACTAATGTACTGCATACCTCTTGTCCCTAAGTCATCCCATATTCAATATGCTGACTCAACTGTCAACCATCGCAGATACTCTCTCTGACCTCAACTCTGCCACCCAAGCATCCTTCGACTCCAATGAATCCTGACTGTGACAACAAACTAATTATCAACCCTAAGAAAATTAAGCTCTTACTCTTTCTCCCCAAAAACCTCTTTAACCTCAAAACTATTTTTTCTATACTGTCCCACAATAACACATCATAGTCAAATCGAGTCCCAACTGATGGCCAACTTAAATTTAACTTGCATGTGTCTAATTGTGTAAAAAGACTCACCAAAAACTAGGACTTCTGTACTGTAACAAAAACATTTACACCATCACTTGCATACCTTCTTCCTAGCCTTTTGTATAGCTGTCATTCTCACTAATCTGAACCCCTCACTCCTAACCATACTAGAATCAACTTACAAGGTGGCCAAATTTGCTGCAAATCATACTAACAAGTCTCACCACAGTCTTTCCCTAAGACAATTAGATTTGCTAGAATTACCCCCATCAGCTCCTCCTCTCCCAAATACAAATAATTCACTATCCTATATCAGCACTCCTCCTGTCCCAGCCTTACTCCTATTATCTGTAAATACTCCCCAAACAGGACTCTGCGTAGCACAGACCAAGACCTCCTTCAAATATATAAACGCAAGACCAAATCTGGTTGCAATCTCTATAGCTACAACCCTTCCATATCTTGGAACAAACTTCCCCTAGAAATTAGATCCCTTAAACAACCTAATCAATTCAAAAATGCCACTAGAGAACACCTAAAAATTAACTGGTCCTGCCACTGCACTCATCCATAAATTACTTCCTCAACCCACAAAGAATCCTAAGTATCTCCTCCACTCCCCACTTACTCTCTCTCCCAGTATAATCTCTCTTGCCCCCTTTCCAGTTTTTTTCTCACTACCCCCTTTTCTTACAGCAACCAACTACCTCATCTATTAGCCTCCCCAACTTCATGTTGAACCTCTCTTCCTCTAAACTTTGCTCCCTTTTTCTCTTTCCTATATTGTGAATTATAAATGCCAAAATGTCTACAACTTATAGTTCCTAATTCTCATTATATATTCAAATACGACTCCATCTGTATTAAAATGTTTTACCACTTTCACAACCTCTATACCCAATATTAATGTACAATTAGACTTGCATTGTATGTATGTACTGAATAATAATGAAATTATTTTACACTTTTACACTTTTAAATTGCATCTTACTGTGGGAGCTCTTCTCCCCGGGTCTCTGCTGAAAATGGGCCACAAAGCACAGTCTGACTAACCCAGTCAACAAATGTAAAATAAAAAAAAATGTCGACAAATAAGAAGTTATGTACTCACCATAACGTTCCATCTGAGTAGATAAACTTCATTTGCCAGCAACCTATGGGTATCGGATCCGAGCCGGCAGTTTTCAACAGCTTAGATCAGAGCTCCTAGCTCCTCCCCCTACCCATAAACCCCTGCCAACCCTGACTAACCTCAGATCAAGTTTGCCCCTAAAACAGCAACTGCTAAAGATAGATCAATATCAAAGACCATCTCTGAAGACAACAAATGTGAACAAGGTCAGGGGGAAGAAGGGGGGGGACGGTTGCTGACAAATGAAGTTTATCTACTCAGATGGAATGTTATGGTGAGTACATAACTTCTTAATCTGAAGTAGCTAACTTCATTTGTGTAGCAACCTATGGGACAGAGTCCCAAGCTACCTAAACCTTGGGCGGCCATCATGGAAGGATGTTCTGGAGCACTGCAGAGCCAAAAGATGCTCTCCCTCTGGAGATATCCAGTTTATAATGGTTGATAAAGGTATGAGATGAGGCCCAAGTGGCAGCCGAACAAACATCATGTAAGGATACCCTGGATCTAAAGGCAGCAGAGGTGGACATAGATTGTGTAGAGTGGGCACGGACTCCCTGAGGTGCGGGCCTACCAGAACTTTCATAAGCCAAAAGAATACATTGTGAGATCCATCGAGACAATGTGACTTTCGATACCGATTTACCCAAATTCGTTTTGGCAAAGGAGACGAACAACTGGTCGGATTGCCTATGACCAGATGTCCTGTGAATATAAAATCGAAGTTGTCTATGCACATCCAAAAGGTGTAGTTTGTATTCCCTTTTGTTCTGATGATTGGGGAAGAAAACTGGCAGGTTAATAGACTGATTGATATTTGACTCGGAAGCAACCTTAGGGAGAAAAGAGGGATTGGTCCTGAGGTAAACTCTATCCTTGTGAAAGGTTAGATACAGGGGTTTCACACAAAGGGCTTGAATTTCAGAAACTCTTCTAGCCAAAGTGATGGCGACGAGAAAGGCAGTCTTCCAAGACAAATACTTGAGATCCATTGAAGCTGCAGGCTCAAAGGGGGAAGCTGTCAAGACCTGAAGCACTAATTTCAAATCCCACGGAGGTGCCACTTCCTTTACCGGAGGTCTGAGCAGGAAGGTGCCCTTCAGAAAGGTCTTGCACAGTTTTGAAGTGATTAAAGGACGCAGATCATGTCCGACATGGTAGTGAGAGCCCTCTTGACGGTGGAACATCTAGCCCCCTGGTGAAAAAGTCCTGATAAGATGTCTAACACAGCAGGTAAGGGAGCTGTGAAAGGATCCAAGTTTTGACGTTCCGCCCAAATCGAGAAACGTTTCCATTTGCTACTGTAAATCTTCCTAGTAGAAGGCTTGTGGGCTGCTACTAGAATGGCTTTGACTGGGGAAGAGATGCCGGGAGTCCTAGCTACGAGTGGAACTGGAGCAGCCAAGCTGTGAGCTTGAGACTGACCAGGTTCGGGGTTGGGAGACCCAGAGGGTAGGAAATCAGATCTGGGAGGGGATCTAGAATCCAAGGAGGATTCACCAGATGAGACCAAAGGTAAGGAAACCAGGTTTGACGAGGCCAGCATGGGGCAATGAGGATGATCCTGCTCCCCAACCAACTGGCTTTCTGTAGAAACTTTAGCATCAGGGGAACAGGCGGATAAGTATAAAGCAGACCGGGAGGCCAAGCATGCACCAGAGCATCTCTCGGGGATTCCCCGACTTGGGGAATTAAAGCAAAATAGCTGTTGCATTTGGTGTTTGAAGGAGAGGCGAAAAGATCGCAACAGGGCTGCCCCCACTTGGCAAAAATCTGATTCGCTACCTGCGGATTGAGACACCACTTGTAAGAGCAAAGGATGGTGCGACGTCCACCAGGATGTTGGACCGTCCCAGAATGCGCGTTGCAATGAGAAAACGGTTGATGGAGATCACCCATTCCCACACTCTCATGGCCTCTCGACAGAGTGGGTAAGACCTGGTTCCCCCCTGTTTGTTGATGTACCAGACAACCGACATGTTGTCCGTCTGGATCGCAATAGTCCCTACAGGAAGAAGGTCCTGAAGTGCTTGCAACGCTAACAGCACTGCCCTCATCTGTAGGACACTGACATGCAAAGAGGTCTCCGTGTTGTTCCACGTGCCTTGGACAGTCCTGCCCGAAGAGTGCCTGCCCCACCCGAGATGAGAGGCGTCTGTGGTCACAGTGGCAAGGGGACGGGCCAAAGAGAAGGGGCGTCCCGTGTGGAGGTCCGGAGACTGTAGCCACCATACGAGAGCCCTCTTGCAAGCCCTGCTGAGGGGAATGGGATGACTCAGAGGGTAGGGACGAAAAGACCACTGGACTTGGAGGGTCCATTGCAAGACTCTCATGTTCAGACGTGCCATCGGCAATAAGTTGATTGCCGCTGCCATTGAGCCTAGAGCCCTCAGGACCAATTCCGCAGGAGGAACTGAAGATAGAAGGATGGTCCGCACATGAAGCCTCAGGGTACGAAGTCATTCTGGGGTTAAGAAGGCTACAAGATTGATTGTGTTTAACCTGGCCCTGATAAAATCTATGACCCGAGTCGGGGTGAGAGAAGATTTGTCCAAGTTTATTGCGATCCCTAGCCAGGGAGCAATGCGAAGAAAATAGTTCCTGGCTGTGCAGAGTAGATGCCTTGTCGGGGCGGTCAGGAGCCAGTCGTCCAGGTACGGAAAAACCTGAATTCCCTGGAGCCTCAGGTGGGCCCCTATCACTGCTAACACTTTGGTCTCACCTCAGCCCCCAGGGTGTTCACCAAAGGGGAGAGCCATGAATTGGTAATGAAAGCGGAGAAACCTCCTGGATTGTCTGTCCATGAGAATGTGGTAGTACGCATCCTTGAGGTCTATAGAGCACATCCAATCGTTCTCCCGTAAAAGGGGGAGAATGGATTTAAGAGTGACCATCCGGAACTTCTCTTTGGTTACTGACAGGTTCAAGAGGGAGAGATCGAGGATTGGCCTTAAGTCCCCCATCTTTTTTGGCACCAAAAAGAACCTGGAGTAATAACCCGATCCGAGTTGGTCTGGGGGGACGTGTTGGATGGCTCTTTTTTCTAGTAGCTGCTGAATTTCTGCAGCTGCGGCCTCCCTCTGATCGGGTGGGACATCGGGGAAGTGCTTGGGGAAGAGAGGGGGGGTAAGAGAAAGGAATCTGGTAACCTCTGGATATGATGCAAAGCACCCAGCGGTCTGCTGTGATGGACTCCCAAGCTGCCGGGTGCCTCGAGAAACGTCCCCAGACTGCCTCCAGAGTGGAGCAGTCGGGCAGCCCCTCAGGGTTGCTGCGTGGGCCGGTCAGAGAAGGGTTCTCTGGACCCAAAGTTCTTCGGGCCCCCTCTGCCTCTAGGGCGGCGTCTTCCCTGTCCTCCTCTGCCACTGAAGGACTGGGGATCCGGAGCGGGCTGGGACTGTTGCGACTTCCGGAACCACATCTTCTTCTGTCCCTTTTGGTTCCTAGAAAAGGACCTCTGGGGAGCAGAGAAGTGGACTCCGACGGCAGACGTCTTCCCGTCCTTTTCGCTCTGGACCAAGGTGTCGCGAACTGTCTTCCCAAATAGGGTAGGACCATCAAAAGGGGCATTTGCGAACGACGCCTTAAAGGGTTCCACGAAATCACAATGCCGGAGCCAGGCCTGACGCCTCATGACGAGGCCTGCTCCGCTGGCTCTAGCAGCTCCCTGTGTCGCATGTGATAGTAACCGCATAGAGGTATTGGAAATGGACCCAACAGTGGCCATACGGGTGGAGTACAGCTGTTTGTCCTCTGCCGACATGGACTCAGGGGGCGATGCAGCGTATTCTTTAATGAGATCCCGCTGCAATCTAATAACATGTGCCATATAGTTCAGGGACCTAACAGAGAAGGACGCTGAACTAAACACCCACTTCCCTAAGCGGTCCTGCGATCGGGACTCCTTACCCGAGGGGTGGACCGAGGGGCTCTCGAGCTAGTTCCCTCTTAGTGGCCGCCGCCACCAACATGGCATCTACCGGGGGGACCCTTGCTCCAATGGGGCCTATCCACAGGGGGACTGAGGATCCTGTCAGGGCGTTTCAGGACTGGCTCCACAGTGTCTGGCTCCTTCCACGCCCTGGTGGTAATCAGGTCCATCAGGGGGTCGGCCGGAGGGGACACAAGGGCCTGCTTCAAACGCCTCCAGGAACACGGACTCGTCCGACGGTCGGCTTTGGGGTAGACCACCCGCCTCTGATCCTGAGCATTTCCATGATGTCTCCAAAGGAGACATCCTCAGGGGGTGACCTTGGGGAGCCTTCCCCTTCCTCCAAATCTGTGTCTTCAGTCAAGGACTCGGGGGAGTCCACGTGCCTCCTCTTGCACGTCCGCTTGTGAAGGATCTCATCGGGGGGGGCTGTCCGAGGAGGCCTCACCAGCAATATCCTGTTCCAGGGGAACGACTTGGGACATTGAAGCAGGCTGTCCCTGGGGCCGGGTGATGGAAGTTGGACCCAACAAAGAAGGAGTGCGGGGTGGAACCGTGGCAAGGACCAGGGGCCTGGAAGCAGTCGACAGGGCCCTCTTCACCATGTCGAACGCCGAGGGACAGCCACTCTCTCTGGGATCCGAGAGCAGACCCTCACCCGGATCAGACAGGCGGACCGGGGCCGGCGCGATCAGATCCGACGGACCAGTATGCTCAGACCTGGATGGCGCCGAAGGCATACTGAAACCCTCAGATCCGAAGCTCAGCCCTCGGCTCAGGGAGCTTGGATCAGACAAAAACGGACCCGACAGGCTCGAGGGAAGAGTCGGCGCCGAAGTACCTGAGACTGTCAGTGCCGACCCACCCCCCGGTTCCGAGGCTGCCCGGCTCCGAAAGCTCCAAACCCGGGAAGCGGGACGGAGAAGGAGCTATCGGGGCAAAGAAAGAAGTCAAGCCCCCCCCCGGGGGGGGGGGGCAGGAGCACTCCCATCTGCAGTTGGGCCTGGAGGAACCTTCGCATCATCCGGTCCAAATCCGCATCAGAAAGGCTGCGAGTGGATCTCGACGAGGCCGGACGGGAGTGCCGCCTCGATGACCTCAAAGGAGATCGGGTCTCCTCCTCCTCAGGACCCGGTGAGAAACATGGAGACTGGATCCGAGAGGGAGGAGACAGGGAAGCGCTGGAGGAAGAAGACCGCTTAGCCAGGGGGGGCCCGATGCTGAGGCCTCTTCCCTCTGCTTGTGGTGCTTCTCCCTCCTTTTGTCTTTCCTGGCCTCCCTCTCCTCCGGGCCTACAGCGGGAGGTTGAGTCCCGGCCGGGGGGAGAGAGGCAGGAGTGGCCGCCGAAGCACGATGGAAGCCACGGTAGGACCGGAGGGCAAAGCCGAATCCGGGGGCAAGAGACCCACCAGGATCAGCTTGGATCTCCGGTCCTTAAGTGCCCTGGGGTTGAATGCTGCACAGGTGGAACACCCAGAGGAAAGGTGTCCAACCCCAAGGCACAGAACACACCAAGTGTGGCCATCAGCCGGTGAAAGCTTATTGCCACACTCGGTGCATTTAGAAAAGATAGGTTTTGGGGCCTCAGACATTTTAAATTAAAGAGGTCACACACGTTAGGCCCCAACACACGCACACAGACCCTGATGAACCAGCGAGGGAGAGGGAGGGAAAAAAATATAACTAAAATAAAGTTAACACTAGGGTTTACAGACCAAAGGGATCTAAACACAACACACTCACACTAAAAGGATAGAAAAGAATAAAATTTTCTAATTTTTTCTCACAACTAACGACCAAGCCTGGAGCTCGAAAACCCAGCTGCTGACAAGCGCGGCAAACTAGATCTGAGGTCAGTCAGGGTTGGCAGGGGTTTATGGGTAGGGGGAGGAGCTAGGACCTCGGATCTAAGCTGTTGAAAACTGCCGGCTCGGATCCGAAGTCGGATCAGATACCCATAGGTTGCTACACAAATGAAGTTAGCTACTTCAGATCTGTAGTTTTAAGTGGTTTACCAGAAAAAATAAATAAATAAAAATGAGGGACAGGACAAAATATCAGGCAAAATCAACACTGTTCTGCAAAATTGCACAACTGCATAAATGTTTAATGTTAGCATTTCAAGTGAGGGATCACAACTTCAGCTACTGCTTTTTAAAATTGCTTGCTGGGGTTTTGCCAGATAATTTTTTATAAAATATTTTTGCAATCAAGTTTAATATTTTACAGAAACAGCGAGCAGCTGCCAAACTACATTAATGCTGTACCATTCTAAGCAGTACACAAACAGACTGCAGCACTCCAGTCCTCTCCTTTATCGCAGACAGTTTTACTTACCCGAAGATCTTTCCTTTGCCCACTACTCAGTGAAAAGATATCAGACCAACCAGTTTAACACATGAAGTAACGCCCTTTAATTTTAACTTACTAAATGTTTGATACAGAAAACAATTAGCGTCCTTGACTGTGCATTCTAGTCATACCTGCTCAACACTACACCCAATAACTCTAGTGATCCCTCTTAAAACCACCACAAAAAAATACTGCTCCTCTGCTGAACCTGCACGATGGCTGCACTAACTTTACCCAATCTGGCTGAAGTGTCCTATCATGGGTGTCAGCAAGGCATTCCCAGGCTAGGCAAGAGTCCACTCCTTAGCATATGATGAGATCTAAGGAGTTCTGAATGGCTCAGCGTTCAGGTCCAACACAGCACCTTACATTCGCCTTGGGTCCCCTGTCCCTGCAGCAGGTCCTTTGAACTCGAAGTACCACCAGCTGTGGGACAAAGGTCACAGCACAGACACACTTCCTTAGGCAGTTCTTTCAGCAGTGCGTGTGCGAGAGACAGCTCATGCTCTGCAGATTCCCAGTGCTCTCTCCAAGCTGTCACAACAGTGGCACACCAGGACTGAACCAGTAGCAGCAACTCAATCTCATCCTCCCTGTCCCAGCTCTTCCAGTATCCAAACCTCTAAACGTCAAGGCTTCGTCCCTTTACACCACAGTATGAGGGATCTACAAAGAGAGCATTCTCAGTTATAAAATCATTCTGATTTGTTTAGTAAGAAAGTAACCAAGGCTTTCTTGGACTGAAATTTCTGGCATCATTGAACTGAACGCAATACCTTACAGGACACCAAGTCCAGAAATTGGTGGGCCAAGGCACTAAAGAGAAAGTAGAGTTGCGTAAGTAAGCCTACCATAACAGTAGATGTTAGAGTGGTCGCTGCTACAGTAGCCTTAGCTATATGGTATTATACCCTGTATAGGATGCAAATAGCTGGGCCAATGTCCAAAGTTTTAAGGCACCTTCCACATCTCCAGTCAGCTAGCTCAAGTCGAGCTGACCAAAAAGACAAGTTTGGGCGCCAAGCCCTTCAAAGCTTTCATGCAAAGAGATGACAGCAAAAGCAATGTGGCTCAAGTAGGCAATGCAGAGCCAGGAAAAACACCAAACCAAAAAAGCAAACTGAAACCTGAAGAAGCATATGTACATATGAAAGCTTGCACCAGTCTTCAAGACAGTTTTTTTTTTTTTTTTTTTTTTTTTTAATGCAAAGAGAGAGAAGGTGGCAGAGCTCTGAAGGGACAATGTTAGGAACAGAAAATAGTGTCCACACACTGATATAAAGGTAATGGAGGGAGGAACCAGCTACTGCTGCAGTGATCAAACACACCGCTGCTGTAAGTTTACTTAAACTGTACTATGTTCGTCATACTGTAGCGGCTTTAGCTATACGGGTAGATTTACCATAGCACAGTACATTTGAGGGGTGGATAGCACAGTCCAGGAGCCCCTGAAGAATGGTCCTAGCAAAACCTGATCTAGAGTTAAAGAATGAATAAAGCTTGTAACACTTTGTAAAAGTATGGGCAGAGGACCGATATGCAGCTTCTAGAATCCAACCCTTTCCAAAAAGCCACAAATGAAGCCAAGGCCCTAAACAGTGGACCTTGACTGTGCCTGAATACTTTTGTTTTGTGGTGGTGAGTATAATAAAAGATAACCACTTGGAAATATTCTGCTTAGACACAGATGGCCTCTTCCTTCACAATAAATAAACAACCGATTCAAAGATCTGAAATATTAAGCTTTATCAAAACAGTATCAGCCTTGTCTGTCGATATCCAAAGTACATAATATCCCTTCTCCCTCATTTAGGTGCAGAAAGAAAACAGGGAGATGGACAGTTTGGCTTAATGTAAGCCCAGATACTTTTGGCATAAAGGAGGATTAGATCTCAAAGAAACCCAGTCTGTGGAAAATGATACAAGGCTGACTTACCATAACAGCTTGCACCTCAAAGATACCCTTCTTGCAGAAGTCAGCAATAAGTAAAACACTTTTCCATGTTAAGAACCACAACTCATACAGGTTTGCAGGTTCAAATGGAGCAAGTGTTAGCTTCTGTAACACCAATTCAAATCTCAAGGAGGGGCCACTGGTTTTCTTGGAGGCCTCTTATGCAAAACTCCTGTCAAAAATAATTTTGGCATGAGAATGAGCTACGGGCAGACATGCTGAAACGGCTTCTCACGGTTTAAATTTCTCCAGGTCTTTTGGGTTTATATTACCCTGATGGGAATAGACCTAATTCATAAGTCAAAGTATGACTAAAAGTTCATGAAATTACTATTGTTTCACTCCGATTTTAGCCAAAGTGCTCTTTGCAGCACCCACAATGTGTCCAGAACTGACTCCTGCAATTCATACAGAATTCCATGTATTGGCAATGTATCTAATTAAATACTGTAAACTCTTTAGGAGACTCATTGCTCCTACTACTAATGAACTATTTGGGTAACCTACATTGCCCTCATTGGTGCCTGCAAATCCTGGTACTTTATGACAGTCTCTCTGTATGCAAGACACTAATCACACAGTGTAGCAATTTCACTTATCAATGCTACTTTTGTCTTCTTTTCATGGACTACATCTGGCTTTCTTGCATCTACTTTTTGAAATGTTGGTAATGGGTGATCCCATGTGAAATAAACCATCACTTTCTATAATACTTCGTGGCTTGTGTTTCCAATGCTTCTCAGCTACTTCAGTATTGTTTGCACAATCCCAGTAAAACTGTCTTGCCACATTATACCTTTCAGTATACAGGCCCTCCACAATTAGTGCATCACACCCAGCAGCTAGATGTGCAACTGTTTCCAAAAACCTGAATTTGTCAGTTACGCAGACATGTTCAATGGACTTTGTAAAGTAATGTGTACATTTATTTATTTATTTTATTTTACATTTGTTGACCGGGCTAGTCTAGCTGGATATATGTCCATTTTCAGTAGAGGCCCGGGGAGATGAGCTCCAAACTTCAATAACAGTATATATCTACCGAAGTAAATACATGAGATCAACTACATTAATAATAACTAAGGAAGTATAGCTAAAAGTGGTTACAGGTATATAGAGTATATAACACAAGATATTGACTAAACATAATACAATTTATCATGAAGCTGTGTTTTAACTGTTCAGAAAGGGAGATAATAAAGCAAATAATTTAATTCTAGATAAAGGAGGAGAGAAAAGGAAAGTAAGATTGGAACAGAAGATGAGTAAGTAAGTTCTAATCAAGAAGATTGGAACTTTTGTGAGAGTATACTAATAGGAAGGTTAGGTAGTGGAGGTAGAATGGTAGTAGAGTTCTGATGAGAATGTTACTGAGCTGAGATAGTGAGGTAGAAACAGGTAGCTAGAGCATATAAGGTGGGGTTGAAACAAGTAGTGAGAGTGTGTAGGTTAGTCAGGTTTAGTACAGGGGCACATCCAATGAGTTTTAAGGAAGAGCTTAAGTTTATTTTTGAACAAGGAAATAGAGGGGAGTGTTGAAAGTTCAGTGGGGAGTGAGTTCCAGATTTTCCCAACAGTGTTAGTGAAGAGAGAGTCTCCAGCTCTATTGTTTGATTTGACCATATTTATGAGGAGTTTTTGAGAAGATCTTAGGGATCTCAGGTTATTGTAGGGATGAATAAGGTTAGATAGTATGGGTGTCTTAGCAGGTTGATAAAGAATTTTATGGGCAATGGTCAGTTGATTACATTTCAGCTGTTGCTGTAATTCAAGCCACCCTAGGTATTTTAGATTAATACAGTGGTGTGTTTTAAAAGGGTTACCAGTGGCAAATCTGGCTATGTTGTTGTAGGTGTATTCCAGTTTCTTAAGGTTATTTTTTGACAGGTTAGTGAAAATGGGAGAGGCATAGAGTAGGGTAGAGATTAGATGTGTGCGGGCGATAGTTATTCTAGTTGCAGGGGTGAGGAAGGGTTTGATCCTATATAGAGAGCCTATTTTTCTGTTAGTTGTTTTCAAGATATTATTAATATGAGTGTCAAAGTTAAGGTTGTTGTCTATGGTGATACCTAGCAGTTTGGTAGTAAGATCCTGGGATATAATGGTGCTATTATTGGAGGTTATAGTGAAGTCAATTGGTGGGGATTTATTGGTAGGTGTAAAAAGTAGAAGTTTAGTTTTTTTGGGATTTAGTAAGAGACAGCGTTTTGTAAACCATAGTTCTACTGAGCTAAATAAGTTCTGTGTAAGGAAGTGAAGTTCAGATTCAGATTTGGCTGAGCATATAAGTGTAGAATCATCTGCGTATTGTATGCATGTAGCTTGGGGAACTGCTTCGTGAAGGTCATTGATGAATAAGGAAAACAGGAGTGGGCCTAATATGGACCCTTGAGGGATACCAATATTAACGGGTAGTTGGGTCGAAAGAGTGGTATTCCAGAGCACAGCTTGATGTCTGTTATTTAAGTAGGATAGGAACCATTTTATGGCTAGTGCATCAAGTGACATAGATTTCAAAATGTTTATGAGTATATTGTGATTTACCATGTCAAAAGCTTTGGACAGGTCAATGAAAAGCGCAGAGGAGAGCATGTTAAGGTTGCGTTTTTTGTTGATGGTGTCCATGAAGGAGAGGAGGGCGGTAGTGGTGCTGTGGGAAGGTCTGAAGCCATGTTGGGAGTTAGAGAGCAGGTTTTATGGAGAAGGTGGTCTAATAATTGCCTGTGGATGCATTTTTCCATAACCTTAGATAAAGGGGAGAGTAGGGCTATGGGACGATAGTTGGAAAGGTCAGTGGAGTCTCCCCCTTTGTGAAGGGCAATAATATGTGAGATTTTCCAAAGAATGGGGACGTATCCTTCAGTAATGCTTCTATTGATGAGAATGGAGATGGGGTAGGCAATAGATTTGGCTGCTAGCTGTAAGTATTCTGCAGGTAGTTGGTCTGCAGAGGGAGTGCAAGGTTTGAGTTTCTGTAGAAGGGTGAGAATAAAAGCTGTAGGGACAGGTTGGAAGTGAAATGGAGGAGGTGGGTTGGATTCAGTCTTAGATGTGTTTGAATTTTGTGGTGAGAGTTGACTGGCTAGAGTTTGAATAGTTTCGGTGAAAAAGGTATTAAAGGTATTGACAGTTTGTTTGGTATTGTTGCGGTCGGAGCCGTGTGGATTTGGTGTAATAGATTGACCGGGGTGTAATAGTTCATTAATGCTTGCCCAGAATTTTTGTGGTTTATTTTGGTGGGATTGCTGCGAATGTAGGTAGTAGTTTTGTTTATCAGTCATTATGGCTTTTTTTGTTTCATTTCTTAATTGTCTAAAGTTTTGGAGGTCAGTGGGGTTCTTAGTTAAGCGTGATCTGTGCCAGTATTTGTTCCTGAGGTTGAGTTTTTGCTTAGTTTCTTTAGAAAGCCATGGAGCAGGTTTGGTTCTTATCCTAATAGAGCGGGTAGGAGCGTGTTGGTTAAGGATGGCTAGAAAGTTAGCATTGAAGTAGTTGACAGTTTCATCAATGGAAAGTTGCTTTAATGGGGACCAATTACAAGCCTTACATAATCCACTATCCTGGGCTGCCAGTATTAACATTTTATCTTTTGATTTAAAATTCACCTCTCCTTAACCATTCCTGCATCAGATCCTGGTAACTCCTGGAACAACCTCATTTCTTTCTATACTTGCAACTATATGTATGTTTTCCATTTTTCTTACCTTCTCATCTGATTCTCCACCTTATATTCTTTCTTTTGTTTTGTGGCACATTCAGTTGCTGCCTGATGTTTATCTACTTCTGGATTTCCCTTCCCACTTGACACCAATATGCTTCTACTAAACTAAGCAAGGAAGTCATCTTAGACATGTTCTCATGTTTTAAAACTTTCACTGTTTGGTGTCTGTCCTGTGTATGTATGTATGTATGTATGTATATGTATTTTTGTACATGGGGTCGAGGTGTCACTTCAGCAGTGACAATCATCTCGAGCCAAGGTTTACTCCACCGGGTGGCTAGTCCTGCTGGGGTAATTCATTCATACCACACTCACACACACACTCACCTACGGCCAATTTAGTGTGTCCAATCCACCTACTGCAAGTCTTCCGAATGTGGGAGGAAACCCATGTGACCACAGGGAGAACATGCAAACTCTGCATAGAAAGCACCCCAGCCAAGAATCGAACAGGAGAACCTCTTGCTGTGAGGCAACAATGTTGACCTCTGCACTACCATGGCTATACATGTAATCAGTTTCAAGGGAGTTCATACCTCCTCCTGAATGGAAAACAATTTTGGTATACACTGATTTTTATAACATAATTATAATTTTTATATATTTGACAAACATGAAGCATTTTTGTTTTACTGTCCAACTGAATAAATACCTTTTGAGGCCAGTCACCCCAAAAATGTTAAGTTAGAACAGGAAGAGCAAACTAGTTTATAGCTTAGTCTTTGTTCCTAGATGTCACGGCTGTTTTCAGCATTAATTTTAGTCTTCTAAAATATTTCTAAGTTTCATTTGACTTTGTTAACGTTTCACTGTCGATCCTTAATCATTTCCCAAATGTATACACTCCCTCCTGCTCAAGCTCC
The DNA here is from genome assembly GCF_019279795.1 of Protopterus annectens. Lineage (NCBI taxonomy): Eukaryota > Metazoa > Chordata > Ceratodontiformes > Protopteridae > Protopterus > Protopterus annectens. Next base: position 92,851,735 of record NC_056734.1, read on the forward strand.
TTAATATCACATTCCTGTCCCAGACTGGTATTCTCTTGGTGCTACAGCTTTCCTGCCTTACAGCTTTCCTGCCTTTGCACATTTATCAAGACCAAATGACATTCTCAGATCATCTGAGTAAGTTTTGACCACTTGTGCTTTCAGCTCCTCATCTGATGAACTACATAGTTTTAAACCATCCACAAAAGATGAGAAGTCTTTACACCGTTTTCTGGGAGCCAAATTTTAACCATGACCTAATCTGTTAAGTAGCCATCTTAACGGGTTAAGGGCAAGACAAGAAGAGCAGTGATGACAATGTCACCTTGGAATATCCCCTTCTGAATTTTTATCGCTAGAATAATAATTTGTCCTTTATCACAGCTTGGCTGCAAAGTGATTTGTCATGTTTCACGGCCACTGTAATGTAATCGATCAATGTAGGGTTTTATCTTATACATCTATAAGCACTCCTTTTACCCATGAATGTGGGATGGTGTCAAATGCTTTTTTGTAGTCTATCCCATGCCATACTTTGATTCCACCACTTTTTACAATTCTCCATTATGACTAACAAATGATACTTTGCTCCATATGATCTTTTGTTAACTCAATCATGGCAACAGGAAAAAAAGGGCATCTTCTAAATGACTATAAACTCTGTTGGCATCAATTCCAGTATGTAGTTTACACATCATTGGAAGGCAAGTTACTGGTGCAAGGTTTTTAGGATAGCTTACAGGATCATTCAAGGAGGAGTATCGATTTTCCTGCTGTTAACCAGGTTGGCTCGTGTTCAGGGTGCGCATATAAACAGTTCTTTCTTGGGGCTAAATCTTCATGTAAAGATGTTAATACTTTAGCCAGAAGTTAGGTACTGCATCTGGGCCTGGGGATTTCTAGTTAGGAGCCTTTCTTAATTTTGTTTCAATTTCTCTGGCCATTACTTCATCTCACATAATATCCTGTGCATTTGCACGTATTAATGTTCCACAGGATCTTTAAAGATAATGCTCCAAAACGTGTCTTTCTTTTTTTGGTGTTCTGATCCTTTTGCCTTGTTTCCCAAATCTCTATAAAGCTGTTTTGGGTCATTAATGAATTGCTTACTTTATACTCCTTTATATTTGCATATCTTTAGTTTATTATTTGCAACAGTGTACTATAGATCTTGGTCTGTTCTGACACTGCACTTTGCTTTTATCACATCTAAGTATTTTTGTTGGTCTGTTCTCTCTCCTGTACTCTCAACGGTGACACATCTAGTCTTAAATAGTTTTCTCTATTCAGTACTTCCATAATGGTATTTGATTTCTTCCCTTCCTTTCCCTTACTGCCCTGTGCTTTTGTGGCAAGACTTATTAACTTAGCTGCACAGTAATATATTCTAGTTACTTGTGTTATGTCACATGAATTTTTATGAACAGACTTGATTGCTGTGCTCATTTGTTTGATTTATCAAACTTCTAACATACTGGGTCTTATTAACTTTCTGTAATCTATTTCTTTCATTGATCTTAATACGTCTATCCATCTTTATTAAAATCGAGCAACTCTTCCCTTAGATCATATACGGACCTTGATGAAGTAGGAAAGGCCATAACATAGTGACTCTCACAAACACAAAGACAACAGCTAGCCCTGAATGGGTGCTATTTATGTTGTTGGCACCAACTAAAAAACCTTTTCTAGTTGATAATATAGAATTTTCTAGTAGCAGGCCTTCTTGACTCCATTAGTGCCTGTAAAAAGGCTCTTAAAGGGAATTCATCCAGGCAGTCAATGTAAGTTGATTGGGTTCAAGTGCACCAAACACCCCTGACCTTGAGTGAGTAGATCCAGTCTGTGAGGAAGCTGGTGGTAATTGCCCCTGGCCATTTCAAAAAAGGGAGAACCGCTGTTGCCTAGGCCAGAGGGAAGTCACCACAATGACCTTGGAGGACTCCTGCTGAATGTTCAAAAGTACCCTCAATATCAGTGGAAGGGTGGAACAACATACAGGAACATTCCTATCCAAGAAAAAGAAACATCTTCAGCCCTTCTTGTATGGAATCTTGGAGCAAAATCCTGCCAGCTGATTCTTCAGAGAGGAGGTGGCAAATAGGTCTACTTGAACTCTGCACAGATGGATTAAATCTTGGAAGAACCCCCGAGTTAATTTCTGTTCATGAGGGTCTGCCCTTGTCCTGCTCAGCCTGTCTGCCACACAATTTTGCTCTGATAGAATGCAGACTGCCTGTATAGTGAATCAGGCTGTGAAGCTATATCTCAACCCAACATGGCTGGTCTGCAAAGGGGGGTACGACCTGGTTCCCCACTTGTTTATGTTTCACACAACTAGGGTATTGCCCAACAACCTGAAGAGGTCCAGGGGACCAAAGATAATTCAGAGAAAGAAGTGCCTCGATCAGGACATCTATTTTACATTTGTGCGTTTGTATCCATCCTTTGTGTCCCAAACACCTTGCACTTTTAACCCTCTAGAAATCGCTCTCCAAGCAAAGTCTAAGGCATCTATAGGTTCATAGGTAGGTACTAGGCTATCAGCCCAAGAGCCTACGCAAGCCTAGCCAATTAGGTTCCCCGGCTTACGCCACCCAAGAAAGTTATTTTCCTGTGCCACTGTCGAGCAGAGAGACAGAAGTGATCCCCGGGGTGTATTTCCTATTTCCCATCCACTCAAGATTTTTCCTGAAGAGTAGTAATGAAGATTTTTGCTTGACATAGATGGGTAGCCTGTTCCAGAGTATGAGAAGTCCCTGGGACAGGAATCTATCCCTCCAGCATGTTCTGTTTATTGTGGCGACGAGGTTTAGGGTCCCTAGAGCATGTAGCTCAGAGGGATTGGGATTTCTTTAGGTGTAGCATGTCCAACAGCTCTGGGTCTGACATAGCTTTATATGTTAGGCAGAGATCACCTTGGAGTAGGCGATACACTAAGGAGTAAAGCTGGAGTTTTTTGAGATGGTCAGTGTAGGGCATTTGAGGCTAGTAATCCTCTGTGATGTACTCTGTGGCCTTTCCAGCTGCTGCAGATGTCTTGTGAGGTAGATTCCAAAAGGGGTGTTGTACTCTATAAGGGGTCTAATGAGTGTCGAGTAGAGAGGAACAATGATCTCTTTTTTCCTGTATGAGAACCCTTTTATGATGAGGTGTGCCACGTAGAAGGACTTCCTGACTACTGTGGTGATGTGACTATCAAAGGAGAGACTACTGTCCACTTGTCTCCCAAGGTCTCTTATCACACATTCGGTGTTAAGTAGATTGCTGCCCATGTGGTAGTTCATAGGTACAGAGTTTTTACCAAAGGGGATGACACTGCACTTTTTGGCATTGAGCTTGAGACAATGGCTCTGACACCAAGCATCTGTCTCAGCGAGGCCCTTCTGTAGGATGTCCACATCATTTCGGGACTTGACTATGGCTCCTAGTTTGCAGTCATCTGCAAACTTAGCTAGCCAAAGGCCTTCTGTGTTAGCCTGTACTTCAGAGAAGTAGATACCAAACAGAAGAGCTCCCAGGACGGAACCCTGTGGTACTCCACTTGTCACTGCTTTGAGGTCAGATTTGGAGTCTGCAACTTTTACAATGTGGGTTCTGTCAGTGAGCCAGTTGGCAACCCATCTTGTGACATAAGGATTTATACCTAGTTTGGTGAGTTTAGCTATAATTCCAGAATGGGGGATGGTGTCGAAAGCCTTGGTGAGGTCAAGATAGGCTGTGTGAACCACCTTACCCTCAACTACGGCTTTGGTGACTGCCTCAAACAAGTCGATCAGGTTCAGGAGGCATGATCTGCCTTTCACAAACCTGAACTGGGTGGAATCCAGAGTTTGGAGGTTACCAATGTCTTTGGTAAGGAGTTCCATGATGATATGTTCCATGGCCTTGTAGACCAGGCTCGTCAGGCTAATAGGTCAACAGTTCCCAGGATCAGTGGTGGCTCCCTCTTTGTGGACTGGGATAACTTGTTGTTGTGCACCATTCAGTGGGCACAAAGCCTGATGCGAGGCTATTATTGAACATGGTGCTTAAGTGGGGAAGCAGTTCGTTCTGAAGTTCGTGTAAAACGCAACCTGGGATCTTGTCCGGTCCCATGGATGCTGTGTTCTTGGCTTTAGAGTGTGCAGCTTTTACCTGCGTAGTTGTGATTACAGGGACTCTGCAGTCTTCCTGTACAGATACGGGCCCTTTAGGCGGTGGGGGGGGGGGGGTAAAGTTAGCACTGAACCTATCTGCCAGGATGTTGGCAATATCAGTTGGTTCTGTAATATTCATGCTGTTGTGCTGCAACTCAGAGCAGATCTGGGTGTTGTCATCGAGATTCTTGACATAGCTATAGAATGCTTTGTGGCTGTCCTTAGAATTACTGGCAATTTTGTTTTCGTAGCTAGCTTTGGAGGATCTTGTAAGGGATCTCCGCTTCTTACGGAGGCTGACCAGGGAGCTCCTCCACTCATGGGATTTTACTCTTTTGCAACAGTTTCTTCCTTCTGTTGTACAGTTTGTTTATGGCAGGGGACCATCAGATTGCCTTCCTTTTTTTGGAGGATAGCGTCTTGGCTCTGTTTGGGATAGCACGATCCATGCACTCGTTTAAGTGCTTACAAAGTGCATTTGTGTAGGATTCAGCAGTCATAACTGTACTATCCCATCTGCATGGGTGTCATGAAGTTCACCACTTCTGTCTTAAGAAGCACGAAGTTGGCTTTGGAGAAATTTTTTTTACCATGGTTTCCTTAATGGGGGGTGGGGGTGGGATGTGGGCTGTGGGCTGTGGATATCAAGGGTGATTAGCTTATGGTCGGATCGGACCAACAAGGAGTGGACTTCAGGTGTGGAACACCGGTCACTCATGTTGATAATGACTAGGTCTAGGATATTGTTGCCCCTGGTGGGGGTGTGGATAAGTTGATCCAGGGCATTGGAGTTTATGAATTCCAGAAAGCATTCAGCTAAGGAGTTGGTACACTAGTGGTTTTCCCAGTTAATGGTGGGGTAGTTGAAGTCTCCCATTATTAGGGTGTTTGGTTGAACCCCAATATTTCCAGTACATCACGAAAAGAGGAGTGGGAATCCTGGGACATAGCGGGGGATCTGTAGCAAGTTACAATTTGGACTGCAGTTTTGCCCAGAGTTAGTTGCACTTGGATAACCTCGGATGCATTATGCTGAGCAACTAGCCTGCAGGTGTGGATATCCTTAATCAATATGGACGCACCTCTGCCTTTGGTGTTTCTGTCCAGGTTACATGGCCGAAAAGTGTGGTATGAATTTGCTCTCTGGAGCCTTGAACCAGGTCTCAGTCACTGCGCAGATATCTATGTTCTCCATTTTAAGCAGTGCCTCGAGTGAGTGCATTTTGAGAGTTAGACTTCTAGCATTGAGTAGCATTACCCTCAGTTTTTGCTTGCCTGTTCCTGCTACGGTGGTGAATTTGTCATTTGAACCTTGCCTAAAAAAGGCACTACAGGGGCAGCAAGAGCCTTAGCCAGTATCCGAAATCCCAGGGGCGAAAGGTGCAGGCCATCTGTGGCAAAGCATAGTGGTCTGTTGACCATGTCATCAGAATCAGACAGATACTGGATCCCCTTAGAATGACACCAGAAGCTTAGCCAATTGCTGAAGTCAATCATTTTTGTCCTTGTACTGCAGTATCATTCTGGGCGATGGCAGAATGCTACTCAGGGCTAGGGTCATACCTGCCTGGGCTACAAGATCGGAGAGCTCTTCCATGTCTCTTTTCATGTAGTCCAGGGAGGTACGTCTCATTTCATTCACACCAACATGGACAATGACTGAGTCATACTTGTTGTGGAGTGCCCTGAGTGCGTGGGTTATGTGGCGGATCTTGGCACCTGATAGGCAGCTGACAGCAACCTTGTTTAGTCTGGTGAGTGGGACATCAGTGTGCCTGATTATAGAGTCGCCTATGACTAGTGTGTTGGGTACTTTGTTTTGCCTTATTGACTGTGGTTGAGTGGCACACTGAGTCTGTGGGCTATGTGTTATTTGGGTTGTGTTGGGGGATGGAGGTTGCTTGCGTTTCTGCTTTGGAGGTCTCTGTTGCTTAGACAGATTGAGAGCATCCGCGAATGTTTGTGTGTTGTGTGGTGTAGATTTAGTGAGACTATGTGATGTGTGGTGTTGTGCAAATGTTTACCTTCTCCTCATGACTGTCAAGTTTAGTCTTGGTTGGAGAGAGTTTTACCTCCAGTTTGGCTAGATAAGTGCATCTTTCACAGGATATAGTGTTGGGTGGTAGGAGGAGAGAGTTGTCTGTGTAGATGAGGCAATTTCTACATTGCCTCAAGATGCCCAGATTCATCAGATAGACAGAAGAGAACACTGGGAGCTGACCCTTGGACATGCTTGAATAAAAAACTATTCTCCTCTAGTTGAGTGAGGAAAGCAAGTACAAGAGCTGTTTTTCTCTAAGCAAGTGATAAAAGTAGCACAGCTCTCAATCTTCCATCTCCAAAATGAGGAACACTAGTCCTCATAACGTGGAACACATACTAATGGCTTACTAACAACTTCAACTAGGAAGGTCATAGAATGATTAAAATATGCTGGTTTTACTTATAAAGAAGTCTTTTAATGAATTAATATGATTCACTTCTATTTACAATGGATTTCACTTAAATTCCTAACACTGAATGTATGACAGAGTCTTTCAATGTGGAACTTTGAGGAACTTCGAGGAACGTGAACATGTTAAAGACCCCAAATGAGGTATGTTCCTCGTAATGAGGTACACTTGAGAGGTATAAGTACAAAAACTGTTTTCCTCTACGTAATGAGGAAGGTTGAGTGCTATAGTAATTAGTAGCTTATTTAGTGCTTACAAGATCTGAACAAGTGCTGAGCACGAATAAGCAAATTTAAGTGCTAAAACTAAGAATCTGTATCTGCACTAGATGAGTTACAGGACAGAAACAAGTGCAAATGCAGGCTTTCAAATCAGAAAGTTGAGAGAGATGCAAAAGACTGCCCAAACGGCCAATAACTACAATTTCTGGGCCAGAACCACTCCTTATGTAGTAGACAGGTTACCTAGTGCTTACCACTCCCACTGATCAGCTAGAAGGCTTCCCTCCAACTCAGAAAGGCTTGGGGGGGGCTCAGAAGCTTACATACAGTCCTGGATACAGCAAATCTGTATATGGAACACTAGTTACAGGAAAGGTAGGAAACAGGCTTAGTTTTTTTTTTTTTTTTTTTTTTTTTTACAGAAAAGCAGCTAAAACAGTAGTAAAACAAATCACATGCAGTGCAAGCCAGCACACTTGAGTATGTAGCAATATTAGACCAAACACAGTTTAAAAATGCAATTAAATTAAAAAGGACTAAAAGCAAGTGCAGAAAGAGTTTATTAGGAAGAATGTGGTAAAGAGATGGGACTGGGGGAGTATCCCAGATCAAATCTATAGTGGGGCGGGGCAACTGCAAAAGCTACCAAATTTAAACTACAAGCCAGAAATAGGTAGGGTGGGTAGGACAAAACAGTTTCAACAGCCATCTAAGCAACAATTAACAGTAAACACTCTAAAACCAAAAAAATATACTCAGCTCTGTATATTTGCAGACAGATTGGAAGGCAGTCTCTCAGAACACAGGTTCCAGCAATTAAATGCAGACTGTTACTAACAGGTCTAATTTTATACAAGTGATCCTTGAGTTAAGTAACACACAAGCGGTAAAAAACAGTTATACCAACTGAAGACATGGCAGAAAATAGGAGGTGGTGGGACAAAGCAGTTTCAACAGAGATCTAAGCAACAATTAAAGTACAGTTGTGTACACTTACCATAAAAGTAGATGTTAGAGAGTATTCACTGTTGCAGTCATTACATTTGGGTTTATCTGCTTTCAGGTAGCCCTCAGTCAGCCTGATTAACAAAGTCTTGGGTCCTGCATCAGTTGCTCTCTCTTCTTCCATGACGTCAGGTCGTCAGGGGTATAAAATATGCAGCAGACGTCATTACATCAGTTTTTCTTGCCTCAGATGTCAGGTGCCCCCCTAATGGGAAGCAATTAAATCGATAATACACAAGGTTATACCTCAAACAAAAAAGCAAATACACTAAAAAGCTTTTAAGTATTGAAAAGGAGAGAATAGGTATAGCCAAACAAAGTCAGGGGGCTGGAGGGAGGGTAACCAGGACTGCAACAGTGAATACACTCGATCATCCACATTTATGGTAAGTGTACACAACTGTACTATGTTCTTAGCGTTTCACTGTTGCAGTCATTACATTTGGGTAGATTCCCAAAGCTAAGGATGGGAGGAGGAACTTGGATAGTATTAGGATCAGCTATAAGGCCCAGCAAGACTGCAGTGGCAAAGCCAGCTCTGGATTTAGAGAAAATTGGCAAATGGTAATGCTTGGTGAAAGTATGTACAGAACTCCAGGTAGCAGCTTCTAGGATGTCCCTGGTAGGTACGCCTCTGAGAAAGGCTGTAGAGGTCGATGCAACCCTGGTTGAGTGGGATCTGATCCCCTGTGGGATAGGGTTTTCATGGTGCTTATAGCAGAAGTGAATGCAATGGCCTACCCATTTGGAGATAGTTTGCTTTGAAATGGCCTTCACCTCTGTCCCTGCAGCAAATGCCACCAGCAATTGTTCAGATTTCCTTTGAGGTTTAGACCTGCCCAACTAGAATCTAAGTTGTCTGTGCACATCTAAGGAGTGCAGTATCCGTTTCCCTTTGTTCTGTGAATTAGGAAAGAAGCTACGTAAATGAATGGACTGATTAAAGGCCACACTGGATACTACCTTTGGCATGAAAGAGGGATTGGTCCTGAGGGACCCCTGTCTGCATTAAAGATGATGAAAGGCTCCACTGCCATAAGGGCCTGTAATGCAGATACCCTTCTTGCTGAAGTGATGGCTAAAAGGGAAGCTGTTTTCCAAGAAAGGAATTTTAAATCTGCAGTAGCAGCTGGCTCGAAAGGAGGAAGAGTGAGTTTTCTCCCATACAAAGTTAAGGTCTTAGGCTGGAGTTGGAGCTCTCCTGGGTGGTCTTAAATTTTTTGGCCCCCCTGAGGCACTACTTGAGCAGTGGAAGAAAGAAGAGGGGAGGTTGCGTGTTATAATGAGCTGAAATGGCTGAGGCGTGAATTTTTATTGAGGAAAAAGACAGGCCCTTGTGAAACATCTCGGTTAAGTATTGTAAAATCTGAGGTAAATTGGGCATTGCTGTGCTCATCCCTTGAGACTGGTTCCAGGCACAGAATCTTTTCCATTTTTCAGCAAAAGATTTTCTAGTACTAGGCCTCCTTGTCTTTAAAATGACATCCATCACTGGTTTACTGAGGGATGGTGAAGGAGAGCTTAGGTAATTAGCCAGGCTGCTAGGTTTAGTGTTTGAAGCTGAGGGTGCAGAATCTGGTTCTCCTGCTGAGACAGCAGGGTAGGAGTCTGAGGCAGGTGCCATGTGACCAACAGTGACACACTGCGCAGGAGGGGGTACCAGTGTTGGCGTGGCCAGGCTGGTGCAATCAAAATCATCCTTGGTTTGTCTCGTTAGATCTTTAGTAGTACTTTGGAGAGCAGAGGCAGAGGAGGAAAGGCATAATCTGATAGGTTTTTCCAGCTGAAGGACAGAGCATCCACTTTCCAAGCTTGTCTGTGGGGAGTCCAAGCAGAAAATTTTTCCAATTGATAGTTCTTGGGGGAGGCAAACCCATCTATCTGGGCTCCCCCATTTGCTTGTCAACATGTTGAAAATCCTTGGTTCCAGTTTCCACTCGTGTGGGTCCATGAGGGTTCTGCTTAGTCCATCTGCCAATGTATTTAGTTTTCCTGGCAGGAATTAAGCTTGTAGATGTACTTGGCAGCTCAAGGATGTGTTCCACAATGCCATGGCTAGCTGCAGAAAGGGTAAGAATGTGTACCCCCCTGCTTGTTTATGTACCACGTAACAGTGGTGTCGTCCGTCTTTACTATTAATTGTCCTGGAAGAATGTGGTCCTTGAAGGCGGTCAGAGCATTCTGTACAGCTAACATTTCTTTATGATTGATGTGAAGGTGCATTTGAATTGGGTTCCATCTGCCCTGAATGCACTTTCCCTGCCAGGTGCGCCCCCCCCCCCCCATGCATAATCTGATGAGTCTGTTAGAGTTTGGGCGGCAGAGGGTAATGTGAATGGTAGTCCCTTGTTTTGGTGGCAGGCCACTGCCCACCAAAGGAACTCTAGGCGTAGACAAGGAATGACAGGAATCATTACTTCTAGATCCTGAAAATGTTTACACCATAGGCTTTTTAGATACCATTGTAGTTTCCTCATATGCAGTCTTGCATATAGAATTAGAAGAATACAGGAGGCCATGAACCCCAAGGCTTGTAGTATTTGCCTTGCAGATAGCAGGGTTTTTGTGACCACTTGTTTGAAGTAGGTTGTCAAGTGAATTTGTTTCTCTGGAGAGAGGAAAGCCATCTGGGAAGTTGTATTCAAGCTTGTTCCTAGGAATATAATTTGTTGACAGGGTACCAGGTGTGATTTCTTTTCATTTACGGTGTAACCCAGACAAGTTAGCACCCTCTGTACAAAAGCCAGATGATTCAAATGTATGCTCTGGTTTTCTGCCAGAATTAGACAATCGTCCAGGTATTGGTATATTTGAATAGTTCCTTGCCTGCAAAATGCAATGATTGGAGCTAGGCACCTTGCGAGTACCCTGGGCACAGTAGATAAGCCAAAGGGCAGTGGAGAGAACTGATAGTGCGTGTAGCCTGCTTTGAAGCGTAGGTATTTTCTGCAAGATTCCCTGACTGGGATGTGCAGTTATGCTTCCTTTAAATTTAATGTTGCCAATCAGACATCTTTGCTTAGCATAGGAAGCAACTGGTGAAGAGTCAGCATCTTCAATTCTGGAATCACCGAAAAGGTGTTTAGAGTAGGCAGGTCCAGGATAGGACGCCATGAATGGTCTTTTCTGGGTACCAGAAAAAATCTCGAGTAGAAACCCCGTCCCTTTTTCTCTTCTGGTACCAACTGAATAGCCCCTATGCTTAAGAGAGAGTGTACTTGCTTTTGGGCCTCTGCCCACTGCTTTGGAGGTAGATCCGGCCAAATGCTTTACCCCATCTATCCAGCGCCCTGGAGTCTCTATCAGAGGGGGGTAGGATTTTTGGCAGTAGTAGCTTTAATGCCCTTGGGTGCCTGTGAAATTTCAGAATCCGCAGTAGGATTTTTGAGAAGGAACTTGTGAGAGTCAGAAACCCTGTAATATCTATCAGGTTTTCTGGAAGCAGGAGGTAAAGAGTAAGGGGCCATGCTGGAATCCGAAAAGACAACAATGTCCAGTACAGGAGGTACAGCTAAAGGCCTGTGCTGGGGCAGGAGTAAGAAATCCCTAAGCCTCTTTTTAGAATCAGGGAAATCCTGACTTTCCCAACAAAAAAGCTCCCTGAAAGTATGTAAGGTTTCACCAAAAGAGAAATCCTCTGGGGGGAAGCAGAGGGAGTAGAGTCCTCAGCATCAGAATCCTCATAGGTAGAGAAGGGTAAATCCTGGTCATCAGAGGAAACAAATTTCAGAATCCTGGTCAGAAGTATCATAAGCAAACTCAGTCCTAGGTCTCTTAGAGGGGGAAGGTTGGCTTCCCCTGGTTTAAGTAATAAGGTCTTCAGTCGTTCTTATCATTTGTTCTTTAGGCATAGAGGCCTGACCATGCGGTCTGGACGTCAGTTTTCTAGGCATGGTTCGAGTTTTAGGCCTTGAAGAAGATGGCACCGGTTTAATATGCAAGTCAGTAGGCCTGAATACGCCCTCAGAAGCCGGTGCCTGCACAGTGGCTCCGGACCCATCCAAGGTAGAGACATCCACAGGTTCCACAGTTGAAGCATCTCGCTGCATACCAGACTCCGAATGGGTCTCAGTAGAAGAAACTTAATTTAAAGCAGATTTTTCCACACAAGAAGAAGCTGCAGACAAAGAATTCTTTATAGTTTTACAATTAGTCAAAACAAACATACAAGCTTGACAGTTCAAATTTTTGACAACGTTGCAGAGGCATACACTCTTCCCCATAGTTATCAGAAAGACTAGGATTAGAATTAACTAAATGTTTAGCAGTAGTACGATTAATTAAAGCTACCACTGCTAGATCAGGTTAGGGAAGTGTCTACAAAAACTTAAAAGATTGAGGAACTTTATACAGTCCCTCTATCTTCTCCATCTGTTTTTTTAGGAGCAGCTGACCATCAGGAAAAATGCAGGCAGTGAAGTACATACTTCAAAGCTGACAGGACTGGAGGAATGGGTAAATGTTCTGGAAATTCCTTCTGTAAAGGCTCAAAGTATTTTCCTGAAGGATTGAGAAACCTCAGTGTTCTCCCACTGAAAACACTGGCACATTTTGGAAATAACCTAATGGAAAGAGAGCCCCCACACGGAGAATTATAAACGGAACACTCCTCAAAGTCCGAATCAGAAATCTGAAGAGAAAACCCTGCATCTGTCCCCTTCATCGTCCAGTCCAGATTCAGGATCTTTAATCTCTTCAGGAAAAGAGGCATATGTTTTTCTTTTACCAAAAACTACTTAAAATGATTAATGGCCTGAATCCCTGTGCCAGGTCCAGTAAACTTTTGTCTAAGGAAATCTAAGTAGTAGTAAATGAAAGTTTAGTTTCTGTTCTTTTTGACAGGAAAAATAAGGCAACAGTGTTCTTAATGGCAGCAGCTTCCCCAAGGATGGGCACAACATTCTGGTAAAACAAGTATGTCTCCCAGTTTCCTCTTCCAGGACTGAAGAAAGTGGCTCTCCCTTGCCCACTGAGTGGACTCCAGTAGTCACAGAGGATGTGACTAACTCACAGGTCCATTGCAGCTATAGGCGCTACACTAGAGGGGATCCAGAGTAAAAGATGAGTGGCCTACGGAATAAACGATGGCTGCAGTAGTCATCCACCTGCACTTGAGGCAATTTGCCAAACTGCTGCGGCTGCATAGACTGTTTCCTTAACTTTTTCTTTTTTTTGGCTGGAAGAAAGACCATGGGACCAGTAGTCTGTTCCATGGACAAGCCAAAGGTGGTGCCTCTTTCCTGGAGAAAATTTCACACACAGACAGTAAGAACCACTACTTAGCCAGCCCCAAAAAGTGAAATATACAATTTCTTCACAGAAAAAAATTTGATTACTTTAAACAACTTTTAAATTGACAGAAAAAAAGTGCGCTCTTGCTTAAGATTACAACAGTCCATTAAAGCACAAACTCCTAGCCTAAAAATAAAACTTTCCTGAACAGGAACATATTAACACATTTTTAAAATGGAATTTTAATTCAAAAGGAACTAATTTGACCAGCCTACTAACAGCACAAGCCAACAGTTAAGTCTCAAAAACCTCAGAAGAGCATACTCTTCTCTGAAGGGCTTGGAGCAAAAAACTCTTTTGTCATCTCAACTTGAGCTGATGGATGGTCTGGGGCTCGTGGAAAGTGCCCTGATGCTTCAGAAGCTGGCCAGCTTAACATCCTATGCAGGATATTACCCATATAATAGCTAAGGATACTGCAGTAGTAATAAATATAATGATCATCAATAATCCTTTTCCCTAAAGATGAAGAAAAGCAGATTAAGAAAAAACTGTGCATTAATTAGCACACAATCCACTCAAAGTTCACTATTCATATATTCCCAACCGAACCGTACAGAACCATGAGGTGATAGTACTGTTGCCTTTTCAAGGTGGTGTGACCCAACATATCAGTTTAACAGCCCAAGTCATCAAGCAGCAGCTACTGAAATTACCCTGAACTGGCAATCACTGCGCAGATACATTTTTAGAGATCCTGCTGTCATGCGCACACAAACATTCTGGCACAGGTACAGGTACACACACACAGTCTCTACTACCATACAAGACATTACCGTATGCACATTCAATACTACTTACCTGGTTCAGTAATCTACACAGAACACACCTGCTCCTCTGCCACATGAACCCCCCCCCCAAAATAAATCTTAACTTGCGTTCTTCAAGGTAAACTTGTGTGTTATGGAGTGCAGGAGTTCCAATACTATGCTAAAATTATAAAGGAGCACTTGCACCAGACTAGTTATGGGGCTTCATTTTTACAGACCCCTGCATTTCAGACTACTGCTTTTTAAAATACGGTATTGCATCCGTTGCTGCTCATTAATATGGAGCATCACTTTAAGGGGCAAAACAAATTGGACAAGTATGCAAACTTTCACAGTGCAGGTTTTCTTACTAGGCAACCAGTCTAAGAATCCAGTGAAACTCTCAGAATGCAAGCTTGTGGGCAGTGACCAGTGCTGAAGATTACAGGGTCTTCTGTGGCCTAGTCTATCGCACAGACAAACAAATTCATTTTCTGTAGCAATGAGGCCTAACAGAAACAAAGATCATTCATGATCTGTGGGAAGGAAAAACTGAAATGGAAAAAAAAAATCATCCTGAAGAGTTTCTGAGCAGTAAACAATATCCAGGTAATATTACTGGGTAAAAAAACAATTCTGGAGTAAGGCTAATAGCACTGGAGGATAGAGTAGTAGTGGATTAACAGAGATATGGTCCACAGTTTGCTTATATCACAGTGTAAAGCTGCTGCTTTCGGTATAATTTCTCCACGTTTTGGGTTTCTTATACCATGACAGAACTGAACACCACTGATAAATCAGGATACAATTTAGTGGTCATGAAATTAGTACTGTTTCAATCTGATGTTGGCCAAGAGTGCTCTCCTCAGCACCCACTACTGCCACCTTCTGCTAATGCTGCCTATGAGGCAGTCTAAAAACATGTTCTGAAGCACTTCAGCTGTGGTAAACACATCTGATTAACTACGGTGTTTACAGTTAGGAAAATAAACTTTTTGTTTTGGGCATTCATTTGGGAGAATCAAGACCAGTCTGGAGTGTTTTTGTGTGGAGTACCTTTTGCTGAATGGCTAAGGCTGGAGCCAGAAGTCTAGATTTGGCAGTGTAAGTTCTGATAATGGAAAACCTGGCAGTTGCCTGACTGACAGATTCTGGTAGGCAGGCTTAATTTTACCAGATACTCCTTAGACTGAGATGCTAATACAAAGACTGTAAATGGAATAAATGAACATTCCTTAGACTGTATTGTTCTGGATTCATTTCTGCAAACTTCATTGTATTAAATGACCTGATGTTTCAATGGACTCTCATCATTCAACTCTCAAGATTGCTATATTATGGGACTCTGTGCACCAGTTTTAAATATCACTGTGACCATCAGTCTTACCACAATATTACCAGTTTAAACTTTTAATTTGTGTTTCGATTCTACTTTGGCAAACTCAGCCTGTTTCGTGTTGTACTAACCAATAAAGCCTTACTGTTTTGTGGAAACCAGTTGTGCTCTGCCGTAAAATATGTTGTGTATACACACACGAGCATGCGCGCACACATACTGCACGTCTGCATAACAGTGGGTTCATGGCAAAATCATCTGGAACTGCATAGTCGGACGCCTATCAAGTCTATTTAGTGTACAAATTGTCTGGTCACAGGTGACAGTGGGAGAACACAGCTTGCAGTGGGGATGGGAAATATGCCCTTCTGCTACAGTGTGATCTCAGAATTATTATAGTAGCAGAGGTTGTGGGGATGCAGGGGTTTGCCAGTTAAAAAAAATTTGGTGTTTTAAAATCCTGTTTGGTTATTTGCTGCTTGCCAGCTGCAGTGTCAGCAGTGTGTGTGCTGATCCCAAAGATTAACGGTGCTCCAGTGTTTTGTGGAATAGCTTTTACAAACATTTAATATATAAAATATATACAATTTTAAATATACAGTGGTGGTGCTGCGGTAGCGTTGTCACCTCACAGTAAGATGTTGTCCTGTTCGATTCTCAGCTAGAGCGTCTTCTGTGTGGAGACGTGCGTGAATGGGCGTACCTTTGTTGAAGGTTGTGTGTCAGGGCCAGCAACTCGGCACGTAAAAATCTACTGCCAATCATTAGCGGACCGGAGTTCCGCTGTGGCGACCCCTAACCGGGAAAAAGCCAAAAGACACAACATCATCATCCATACATTTGCCACACACCGTTCCTCTCTTTTTTGGGAGCCTAGGAAACTAGCATTACAAAGAGTCCTACAGGACTGTTGCAACTCATTTCCTAGGTCTGTTGGGTGAGATTTGATGTTTGGCTGTTTTATAGCAGCACAACCAACCCTGCAATGAAACCAAATAAATAACTCCCTATACATTTATGTTTGTATTATATACAAATGCACACATATCCATCCCTTCACAGGATGCCCTCATTTCCTCTTGCTGTCTTCCAACCTGTCACAGATCTCATTCACCAGATTGTCTTCTGTTTTCCTGCAAATTTGCCCAAACCACCACAATTCTGTTCTGTTCGACCTCTGCAATTGCAGCTACTTGGCTTCTGCTCTTATGTCCTTATTTCTTTGTCTGTCCCACAATGTGCATCCTACCACCCATCTCAAGCACTTCAACCCCATCATCTCTAGCTTCAACTGCTCTGACTTCACTGTTCAGGTTTCTATACCACTCAGTACTATTAAGTCGCACCACTCTTTCGTATACCTTACTTTTCAGCTTCTGTCACAAGCTACTCCTGACGCACTGTGCCAGCTGGCTACAGACACACTAATTCTAGCTTTGACCTTCTCAATCAGACTTCCCTTCCCCCAACCTTGCTTCCCATATTCATGAAAGCTATTATCCTGTTCCACTACTTCCCCTCTAACTCAAATTCTCAGCTTCTTCGGATTTCTCCCCATCTGCTGCCAAAACAGCTCTTTTCTCTACTCAAGTTTCATCCAGAATGCTTTCAGTTCTGCATTCCATTTTACTATCACTTGCAGAAGTTCTCAGTCTACCTGTAATGACACATCTGTATACAGTAACTGTTGATCTGTCCCCGACCCTTTTATATACATATGTACAATACACATGCATGTAGATACGTACGTGTATGTATGCGTGTCTGTGTGTGCATTACATATACATACACATGTATTATACATAAGTCACATTTATTAGTAACCATTCACCATGTTTAGTATGAAGTCAGAATGCCTTTGGCTGTGAAATAAGCATTTTCCTCCTTAAAGCTTACGCACTTCAGTCAAGCAGAACTCCCACCAAAAACAACAAGAAAGCCAACTTAAATGGCATTAGCTCAAAGTTCTGTGCTTCACTACTAATCGGCAGCTCAACTTATGCTATTAGGATAACCTCTGTAACATATAAAGCACAAAAATCAGTGAATATGCCTCAGTAATCATTAAATAAAAACAAGCTGAAACAGTTTCTCATTGCGTTACTAAAATGTCAGCTAACGGATCACTCCAGACTTGAAGGACCCAGGAATGCCCAAGACAAACTTGTCAAATAGCAAACAACCAAATTAAAAGTCTGCTGGCATCTGAAATATAAATAAAACTCACCAAGTACTACATGCTGAAAAATAATATACTAAACTCAACATTTTTAGATAAATGGAGTAGCGTATTCACGGAATTCCACACCATGAGCTGTGGTCTTAAAATAGACTTTGAAGGACACACAGGCTGCATGCCAAAGCACTTTACAAATCAATAAGTCAGATAATGGTACAGAAAGGGCTACAAGCAGATAAAAGCATCTGCTAAAGAGTGATAATATGCTGGAAGCCAGCTCAGCAAGTTGCTTTTCTATGAGGACCAAGTTAACTAGTTGCCAAATCTATTTAAAAGATTACAAATAATGCTGGCTACTCTGCAAACTGGAATAGGCTTGCACTCCCTCGAGGCACCAAGATAAAGCGAGTATCAGAAAGCAAATAAATGAACACAGTAGCAATAACATTCAACAAATGTGTGTGGCAAATACAGAAAATTATTCTGCTAAATTGTAATTTCCAATATCATTACAACTGTACCAGATAAAGCTGGTTCAGCAATGGCCCCAACATACTGAAAACGTTTTTTTTTTTTTTGTTTTTTTTTTGTTTTTTTTTTGAGTAGCCCTTCTGCTGCCTGAAAGCATAAAGCAGCAGTGGACAGAAAAATACTGAAAAGTTAACACCTTTTTTCAGTACAAGTAAAAGGTACTCCTTACCACCACCACCATTCTGTGTAAAACACTTAACACTATGTTCCACAAGTGTTTTACTTTGTTTACACCGTTGGTTGATTTAGAAATCGCACTTTAAACTGACTTCAAAATCAAAAACAGTGGGAAAAATTACATTCTGTAAAGATGCCTGGCACTCAGGTTGACATAACACTGAATGCTCTGTAGTCCTATCTCGCCTTCATTCTTACTGATGGGATCGGAAACGATCCTCGGCTCTGACTCAGCCTATTTACAAGCTTGAAAATTTCTAGTTGGCTCGTGGCTAGGTAGGTATCCCATGGTGCACCAGTACAATCCCCACATCTCATTTGCCGCGTCGAGTTCGGATGTGCTTCTTCTTGGCCGTGGTTAAGTCCAACACATTTTGTTCAAAATTTTGGAAAAAACTTCTATTTTCACTTTTTGATAGGGTTATATAGCATTTTATAACTTTTGTTAGAGTCATGTTTGTAGTTAGATAGGTAGCGTTGATCAGAGCACTTTGTGTGTGCAGTTTCTTTGAGTACAGTTGGCCCTATATTACTTTGGTATCCTGTGTGCCAGTTGTTTCACTGGGTTGTTATATACAGACATCTACATTCATATTAGTATTTGTAGGCGCCTTCTGCGCTTAGTTTAGGCTGTGTGTGCTCTCTTAAATATTACAAGTAATAGCTTTACTTGCGGAGCTTTCGCTTGTTGATATTTACAGTCATCAGTATTACAGACAGAATAAGGTTCTGTTGACCTTAGTTCTCGTCCCCCCCCCCCACACTAATTAGACTTGTATTCCTGCTCTAGTGTGTGTGCAAGACCCTTTACTTGTTTCTTTAACCTCTAGGTCTGTTTCAGTGGACCTATTTTCCTTCTCTACCAGGGCTAGGCCCATTTAAGTTAGAGGACCTAGTCCTCATGGTGCGTCTTTGGCTAGGCCCGTTTAAGTGAGAGGACCTAGTCCTCCCTTGCGTGTGTGTGTGTTTCAATCTTCTGTGAGATATCTAAGGAAGCAAAGGATCACAAGCCATCTGGCTTGAAAAAATGCTTGAAATGCTCACAGAAGATGTCTTTAACGGATGGCCACAGTAACTGCATATACTGCTGTCTTGGGGCCATCCACTTAGTGCTAGGGTGTTGCAAGAGAGATAAAATAAGCTCATACTAAAAGGTCTCCTAAAGCCTTCCTTTGAGGAAGATCTGGCTAGCTCTTCCCCCACTGCTAGATCTCAGGGATCTAAAAAGGAGAAATCCAAATCCTCTAAGAGGCCCTCCTCGGCGCCGGCTGGTGTCTCGGAGCCGCCTCCTAAAATGATCAAGTCTGACAAAATTACTGCCTCATCAGCCCCTTCGAGTTTGGAGCTGATCAAGGGTTCTACTACTGTGGTTACAGGGTCAGCACCAAGTAGTTCGGAGCCGACCACAGATTATTCAACGGAGCCAGTCTACGGATCCTTTACCGCTCTCCCCTACATTAAGGTCACCCATACTGCAGAGATCCCGTTCTCCTACTCTGTCTTCCAGGAGTTTATCTGAAGAAGATGTGGAGAGGGTAGTGCCGAGACTTCTGAAGTCATCTGCCTTACCTAAATTGTTGTTGGCTCTGACCCAGTCAGTTCTGGGGCCACTTGAGATAGTCCCCTATTCAGTGATTCCTCCATCGAGCCACGCTGGTATTTCGGAGACAGGGTGTTTGGTACTGCTGGTGGAACCCTCTGCTCCAGCTCCCTCTGAGGTTGTTTCGAAGCAGAGTTCCACTCAGACACTCGGTGCCGTCCGTGGTGTCTATCTCCACAGTCGACCCTGACAGGGATGCCTGGAACTGAACCTCTTCGGTTCCGAGCCTTCCTTTCGGCACGTCAGCGAGGATGAGCTCAGACCATACATCTATCTCGGAGCCGATGGCTCTGGAACTGATGGCATCCTCTGTCCCCTCGGAGCAGCGGAGGTCTTCGGAGCCGGAGAGGTCGGCATTCAAGATGAGTGCATTGTCCTGATAATCAGCTCCTACCAGGGGTACAGAAACTCTCCCCCCTAGGGTACCTACTTCTGTCTCAGCTCCTACCCCCTCTCTGGACAGCCGAATAAAGTCTCGAACGATGGACAGATACGGGAAGCATATCTTTTAGTCAGCGGCATTTACTCTTAGATCGCTGAACTACTTTACACACTTCACGAGGCTTCAGAGAGATCTCCTTAAGGAGTTAAGAGATTCTCTACAAGGTACATGCACTGAGGGAGCCCCTGACACGGGGTGTGCCCAGTTGTCCACCTTGAACTCTATTGTCAACTCGTCCATGAGGCTTATCTCGTATGCAGCCGATGGAGTGAGTAGAGCAGCAGGTTCAAGAATTTCCCCAAGTAGTCATTCCTGGATGCGTTTGTGTAACTTTGCGGAACCGTTCAAGTCTATCTTTACCGACGCCCCCTTCGATGGTTGTTTGGACCCAAGGTAAAGGACACTCTCACCCGGTGCGAGCAAGAAGGAAAAACTCTCTCTGTTGTGGGAGTACCTTTTACTGTCCCCTCTAGACCATACCCTAAAGGTCAGAGAGGTTGTAAAATGTGGTTCAAAAAGTCCCAGTGGTTTTTCCAAGATGCACAGGATGACTTCTTCAGAGGAAGAGGAGGAAATGGTAGACGTTGCCCAAGAGGCAGGGGCAGATCGCAAAACCAGGGAGGCCGTGATTCATTTTGGGGCCGGCCTTACCAGCGCTCTTGATGTGGGGGCCTTACTGTGCTTCTCTGGAGCCGGTCGGGGGTTGCATTTCTTTGTATCCAGAAGCCTGGCTAAGTATCACTCAAGACAAATGGGTACAAAGAATAATTACCAGAAGTTATGTCATACTGTTTTTTCTGCCACCTTATGTTCAAGAGGATCCCAGATGTTCCACCCAATCACGGGGAACAAGGCAACTGTGGAGGTCAACAAGTTGCTGGCAAAAAGTCATCCAAACCATCCCAGCAGACCAAATAGGATCCGGAACTTACTCCAGATTCTTTTTAGTGCCAAAATGTACAAGGGACTGGACGCCCATCTTGGACCTCAGCAGATTGAACGAATCAGTTAAGGATAAGTTCCAGATGGTGACACTGCAGTCTATACTCCTGTTACTAGGGAAAGACACTTGGATGTGCTCAAGAGACCTTACTACCACATAAAAATGGACAGGGCGTCGAGGAGTCATCTACTCTTCCAGCTGGAGCCAGTCACTACCAGTTTTGTGCTCTGCCCTTTGTTCTCACCACAGCCCCCAGGGTGTTCAAGTGTATGGCAGTAGTGACAGCTCACCTGAGACTTCGAGGATTTCAGGTGTTTCTGTATCTGGACAACTGGCTCCTTACCGCCCCCCCCACCAGGCATCTACTTCAGACCAGGGATGCTACCATTCAACTTTGTGCCCAACTGGGGATTACTATCAATTGGGAAAAATCTGCCTTATTTCCCTCTCAATTTGTGATTTTTATAGGCGCAGACATAGACAGTAGACATGTTGGCTCGTCTTCCAGTAGAAAGTGCACAGAATCTGGTTCTTCAAATTCAACGTTTTCTCCCCCTACGAAAAGTCAAGGCCAAGACTGTTCTGAAGCTTCTAGGGACCATGGCTTCCACCATACTACTAGTGCTGCTAGCCAGACTATACATGCGGATTCTTAAGTGGTTGCTGTCATCCCAGTGGTCCTTTCAATATCTACCATTAGCTCATTACATACTGCTGACAGACACTTGCAAGAAGGACCTCATTTGGTGGACCCAACCCAACCAGTTAACCACGGGCACTTCATTTGTCCCTTGCCAACCTGTTGCCACTATGACCACGGATGCCTCACAGGGTGGGGGGGGGGCATTATCTAGGATGGACTGTCCAAAGCACATGGCAAGATCACAAGGCTCACCTGCATATCAATGTTCTAGAGATGAGTGCGGTGCTCATGGTGTTGCAAGCACTTCACGATCTTCTGCCTCTTGGGACGATTGCAATACACTCAGACGTATCTGTAGCGGTTTCTAATTTTCATCTAGGCAAAGATTCTAATCTGATGTCACACAGGCTGTGCAATACCTTCTTCAAAGGTGCCACTTTGTTAAGACCCCCATTTCAGGAACCTGTTGCTTCATGGGACTTGAATTTTGTGCTATCCAAATTGACGTCTCCGTTCTTTGAGCCTTCTCATTCATCACCTTTGAAATTTCTGTCTTGGAAGACCTCGTTTCTGGTGGCAATCACGTCTGTCAGACTGGTGTCAGAGTTGCAGCACAGTCTGTAAAACCCCCTTATCTTATTTTTCACAAAGACAGAGTATCTCTTCGTACTAATCCATCCTTTGTCCCAAAGGTCTGATCCCAATAATACTGTGAACCAATCCACAGAACTTCCAGTGTTCTTCCCAAATCATTCCAACGCAGCAGAATACAGATTTCATCAGTTGGATATTCATAGACAGTTACTTTTTTATTTGCACTGGACTAAGGTTTGCACCGGACTAAGGAATTCAGGAAGTCAGATCAATTATTTCCTTTTCCAAATCCAGGTCAGGTTTACCAGTTTCTAAAGTGACCCTCTCAAACTGGATCTCTAGCTGTATAGCTTACATTTACACCTCTGAGGGTAAGCCTTTATCTTTCAAAATCAAAGCTCATTCTACGAGAGCTCAGTCTACCTCTGCAGCCTTTCAAGCCAGGATCCCACTTGATAATATCTGTGCAGCAGTAACTTGGGCTACCCCTCACACGTTTAGTTACTCATTACAAATTGGACTTAACCTCCACGGGTAGAGCATCCTTTGGTTCCACGGTACTAGAGTATTTTTCTTTGAGCCACCCAAGAATAAGGTACTAGGGACGCTGTCCCCTCAGTAAGAATGAAGGCAAGATAGGACTAGAGAACATAAAGAAGTTATGTACTCACCATAACGTTCCATGTTTGTAGTCCATCTCGCCCTACATTCTTACAAACCCACCCTCTTACCCCCATCCTGGAAGTATCTGGAGACAGAAAAATAGTTATTACTCACTGGAGACCTTTTATAGGTTCATAGGTTCATACTAGGCTATCTGCCCTAGGGCATTTATAAGCCTAGCCAGAATGTGTTTGGCTTTCGCCACCCATTTTAAATGAATTTTGCTATGCCCTTTTTCGAGGTTAGTATACTCTGTCTCTGTCTAACAGTGACACAGAAGTGATACCCGGGGTAAACCTACAAACTCCCATCCACTCATCAAGATTCCTCTTGAAGAGAGTCAATGAGGGACTCTGCCTAACCTGGACTGGGATTTTATTCCAGAGTGAAGGGAGCCTCTGGGTTTATTGGCTTCTTTCTGTATGTTTGTTATTATTTCTCCTAGTTAGCAGCAAACTAGGATCTGGGGATTGTACTGGTGCACCAAGGGATACCTACCTAGCCACGAGCCAACTAGAAGATTTCGAGTTTGTAAATAGGCCGCCTCGGCTCCGATCCAATCAGTCAAGGGTTCCCCAAAGGGTACAATACTAGTCAGTCTAGGAGGACATGGTTGACAGGCCATGCTGCTTTGCCAGAGATGGTCTTCACCTGTCACTTCTAGGCTTTCGGATATTGGCTAAAACATTATCCACCCCTACAGTACTTTTTTTAGGCACTGCCAATCAAACCTTCCAACATAACAAAAGCTACTCAGAACAAGCTAAAGATGTTGCTGATCAATGTTAGGAGTCAACAAGAAACTGTACTCCCTAGAAGCTCTCCTCACCCTGGAGAATGCTGACATCTACGCAGTTACTGAAACATGGTTCAAAGTCACAGAAAGCACTGGCAGTGCATGGTTATAATGCCTTTCATACACTGACCACCCAACGAACATGAAAGAGCAAATGGTAACTGTATATCTACATAAATAATCACGCCTCAAGGCTTGTCAAGCAATATGACATGCTTGAGCTACTCCATGTCTTACTAACCATAGGAAAAAAACATTACCATATTCTTTCTAGCGACAGGTCCCTACCATGAACCAGGAAATCCATACATCATACCCGAAGTTGCTAGAATCACATCACTCAACAACCAGCCTAATACCATACTGACACAGATGATTTTAACTACCCCTCCATTAATTGGGAGGAATACATGACCATTAACATGCAGGCCCAAAGATTTCTTCACTTGTTAAATTCAAACGCCACAGAGCAGCTAAGTCTGCACTCCCACCAAGGGAACAAATATCCTAACTTTGGTACTTGCACATATACTGGAGAGTGCTGCACTCCCAAAGTTTGATGTCCTCCTTTATAAGATCAGATCACAAAGTAATTTTCCTTGAAATAAAAGTTAAAACTAATCCCCCCACCTAACACCAAAAACTTTAAGACCTTCTCCGAGGTAAATTACCTCTTAAGGGATGACGTAGCTAGTTTCCAAGCTTCCCCAAATCCAGAAAACATAGAAACCTATGCAGAGGTGTACACAAAAGCATTGTATGACCAAATGAACAAATGCAAAAAAATGAAAAAAAAAATCCTGTCAAAAACTATAGGGAAGCACATTAGGGAACTAGTTAGTCTCTGAAACCAGACAGAGGCAAAAACAGCCTCCAAAGATAAAAGATAACCATAAAGCGTTTTTCAGTTATATCTGCAATCTTAAGGGCAATTAGTTGTAGAGGTCATCACCTATATTCATCAAGAAAGAAGACAGAGAAGTAGCTGGCCAACAAATTCAGCTCGTTTCACCTCTCCATCATCCAGTTCTCACCCAAGAAATACTCTCCACACTCCACTGCCAATCACCACCAAAGAACCGGCTGCCACTGCGCTCTCCAAAGCTATAAACTTGGCTTCAGTGGGGCCTGACAATACATCAAGTTGCATCTTAAACAACTTAAATTAGGACCTAACAGACCTATTAGGTTCTCTATTTAAACCACAGTCATTGGACTGGCATGGTCTCGAGAGTGGATAGCAACAGTCATCCCTCTGCATAAAGGGGGACCATCTACTGATCCAGGAAGTTACTGACCCATAAGTTTGACTAGTCTTATAGGTAAAAGCCATGGAAAGAATAATCACAGATCCGATAAACAGCATGAGGGTCACCCAATCTAAGGAGCTAAACTTGGTCAGCAACTCCAACAAAACATGCCGAGAGACAAGTGTATGCCTCTTAAAGAATTACTGTTCATGTTAAGCAGAGCCCTTCCCCGGCCCTCTTCAAATGCAATTTGGATCAATGTATGGGGAAATCAGAAATCCACACCTGGATTACTGCCCATCTCTTATGGACAACTGCAATCAGTAAGATAATCAAAGCACAGGCACAAACCCATGCCATCTTCTTGCCCCTAGAGGCCATATATCGGGTAAAACTGGGTTATATTGGCTAGGCTTATAAGGGCGCTTAAGCCATTAGTCTAGTAATCTCCTATGTACCTATGAATCAGAGATGCTATATAAACTAAGGTACTGAGGTATTTCCTGACTGCAAACAGATTCTGTTGTTGTCCGTAACAGGAAAAAAAAAAAAGTGGTGGTCCAAGGCAGTACCCTTTGGCTAGTGGCATCCAAGAGAGTTTCAGGAATTAGATGTGTTGGGACAAGGCATGATTTGGGTACATCCAGAAAGTCCCAGAATCTAGACGCAGACCAAGGTGAACTACAGGGAAACCAAACTCCTCTTGGGTGGCTGCATGAAAGAAGCAAATGTCCAAGTAAGAGTAGAATGCCTTTCTTTCTACAACACAATTAATAGAGCCAAGCATTTTGTAAATACCCTCAGTACTGTGAACAAAACCAAACAGCGAGGAGGTTGACTGGTAATGGACAGAAGATATCCCTGCCTTGAATTTCAGATACTGCCTCCATGTGTCCTGGTTATGGGCACATTGAAAAAAGCATCAGAGTCCAGGGGAATCAAATGGCCTGAGAAAACAGGGAAGTAAAACAGGGAAGTCAACAGGGTCTCCAAGGCCACCATTTTTATAAACCATAAAAGCCTTTATTAGGGTGGGAGGTTGGCTTAATGGTTAAGGTGCTTACCTTACAGGCACACGATGCAGGGTTTGATTCTCACAGGGGGTAATTGGCTAAGCTCAAAATGACCCACAAGGGCAGTTAGCTTAGTACTAATCTATAAACCTAAAAAGCTTCCAACAAATGCGTTAACTTGCATACCAAACTGATTCAATAACAGTACTGCTATAAGCAAAATAATGAATGCACACTCCCTAACCCTACCTTTATTGCTGACCAAACATTGAAATTTATTTGGATACATTACTACTACCTTTTTCTAGCCCTTCAAGGATACTTTCCAATTTCTGAATAGTACTTCAAGAAAGATAGTTAAGTACTAAGCATTTGGCAACATAACCAAGAGAAAGGTCAGACATCCCACAATCAAAATATCCAAAACAATCAGCTTCAGGTAACAGAATACAAAGGGCCAATATTTTTGGCTTTATGAGATCATCCCAACTTGCATTAAACCATGGACATAACCAAACTACAGGAGCACAGTCAGCTTCACCAATCTTACATCTCTTATAGGCATTTAAATTAGCCCAACCTCTGGCCTTAAAAGGTGAGGGGGTATAATGCCATTAAAAAAACATCTTCCAAGTAAGTGAAAGGACACTAAAGAAGGTAATGTTATTTCTTCTCTCCAAACTTAATGCTTATACTCAAAACCATAATATAATTCCATTCTTAAATGGAAAAAAGAAGAATTTAGACTACGTTCCCATTTCTTCTAAAGTTTTCAAAATTACCTTAATGTAACTTCTGCATGTGTTCATACACTCCCATTTAATGCAGAACATGTGCTTCTTTAAGCCCTCATTATTTTTGCTTTTTTAGCATTAACCCAGGGGTGTGATATCTCCTGGGAAAGAGTCACTATGTAAGACATTTGCAGATACTGACACGAATTACAACCCCCATGAATTCTGGACATGACTTCAGAGTATACAATGAGCTTATGAGTTTATCTTCCCTAACATCTACCAGGCCACATCAGACAAACAAAAGACCTCCTTTGACCCACCTGTACCAGTAGATGGTTACATTTCTACTCAAGAGATCTCCTAAACCTCTGAGTCTTTTGCTCAACAGTGTAATTAGAATATCGGTAAGCTTTGTGAGTCATGCATCCTTTCTAAAGCCACCACCCCCATAGGTAGGTACTAGGCTGTCTGCCCAAAGGCATTTATAAGCCTAGCCAGAATGTGTTGGCTTTCGCCACCCCTTAGATTAGTTCCCTGTGCCTCTGTCCAGCAGAGCCACTGAAGTGATCCCTGGGGTAAACCTTCTGTTTCCCATCCACTAGTCAAGGTTTCTCTTGAAGAGGGTTAGTGAGGAGCTCTGCCTAATGTAGATTGGAATCTTGTTCCAGAGCATGGGAAGTCTCTGGGACAGGAATCTATCCCTCCAGCACATCCTATTTATTGTTGTGGTGAGGTTTAGATCCCTGCAGCGTGTGGCTCAAGGGGATATGGTTTTCTTTAGGTGGAGCATCTCCATCAATTCTGGGCTGGACATGGCCTTGTATGTCAAGTAGAGATCACCTCTGAGTAGGCGGTATGCAACAGAGTACAGCTGGAGTTTTTTCAGTCGAGCTGCATAGGGCATCTGCTTGAGGCCAGTGATCCTCTTGGTGAGGTACTTCTGTGGTCTTTCCAGTTGTTGCAGGTGTCCTGTGAGGTACATCCCAAATGGGGCATTGTACTCTATGATGGATCTGATGAGTGATGTGTAGAGAGGCCCAATGACCTCTTTTGATCTGGATGCAAACCCTTTTGTGATTAGGTGGGCCACATAGGATTTTCTAACCACTTTGGCAATGTGATTATCAAAGGAGAGGTTACTATCTACCTGGGTCCCCAGATCCCTTATTACGTTTTCCGTATTTAGGGGGCTACCACCTATGGGATAGTTTGTGGGTACTTTGTTTTTTCCCCAAAGGGGACGACTATGCACTTTTTAGCATTTAGCTTGAGGCCATGGTTTTGACACCAGGTATCTGTCTCAGTGAGACCCTTTTGGAGGAGGATGTCAGTCAGCCGGAGAGTCAATTATAGCCCCTAGTTTGCAGTTGTCTGCGAACTAGGTCAGCCATAGTCTTCCTCTGCTTGCCTGTACCTCTGAGAAGTATATGCTGAACAGGAGGGGTCCTAGGACTGAGCCCTGGGGAATGCCACTTGTAACCAGTTTAGAGTCAGACCTAGGTCCTGCAACTCTTACCATGTGGGTTCTGTCCGTGAGCCAGTTGGCAATCCATCTCGTGACGTAGGGGTTTATGTTCAGGTTGGTGAGCTTGTCTATAATACTTGAGAAGGGAATGGTGTCGAAGGCCTTTGCGAGGTCTAGGTAGATTGTGTGGACCACCTTTCCCTCGTCTACATCCTTGGTAATGTCTCAAAGAAGTCCATCAGGTTTAGGAGGCATGATCTGCCCTTAAAGCCGAACTGGGCAGGGTCCAGTGTTTGGAGGGTCCCAATGTCTCTGATGAGATCCATGATGATGCGCTCCACAGCTTTGCAGACCAAGCTAGTCAGGCTTATAGGGCGATAGTTCTCTGGGTCCGTTGTGGCTCCACCTCTGTGGAGCGGAATAACCATTGCTGTGCGCCACTCTGTGGGCACACAAGCCTGTGGAGAGGCTGAGTTTAAACAGTGTGTTAAGGTGACGGGGTTAGTTCATCTCTGAGCTTGTGTAAGACGCAGCCTGGGACACCGTCCGGTCCCACTGATGCTGTGTTTCTGGCTTTGGAGAGGTCTGTTTTAACCCGAGTCTGATTTCAGGGGCACTATATTCTTCTGGTACAGTTATGGGCCCTTTTGGGGATGAGGTTTCCACTGAACCTGTCTGCCAGGATGTTGGCTATATCGGTCGGTTCAGTGTATTTTGTGCCATTCTGCACCAACGCCAAGCAGATCTGAGAATTGCTACTTAGATTATTGACATAGCTAAAGAATGCCTTGTGGTTAATCTTAAATTCCATGGCAATTTTTCTTTCGAAGCTAGCCTTGGATGATTTTATGACTGAACGTAGTTTCTTGCTGATACTGATCAGGGAGGTCTTCCCTTCTTGGGATTTTACTCTTTTCCTGTCCTAGTTTCCTCCTCCTATTGTATAGCTTGTTTATGGCAGGGGTCCACCAGACTGGTTTCCTTTTCTTAAGGAGTGAGTCTTGGTTTTGTTTGGGATGGCATGATCCATGCATTCTTATAGGTGCCCGTAGAGTGCATTAGTAAATGATTTGCAGCTTGGACAGCGTTATCCTTTAGCACTGGGGCTTTGAAACTTCCCACCTCGGTCTTAAAGTAACGTGAAGTTTGCGTTTGAAAAGTTTTTCACGGTTTCTTTGACTGGGGGTGGTGGCGGAATGTGGATATCCAGAGTGATTAGTTTATGGTCAGATCTAACCAACGAGGGGTTGACGTCAAGTGTGGAACACTGGTCGCCCATAATGATGACCAGGTCCAATATGCTGTCACCTCTGGTGGGGGTGTTGACCAGTTGATCCAGGGCGTTTGAGTTTATAAATTCTAGGAAATGTTGGGCAAGGGAGTTCGTACTTTAGTAGTTCTCCCAGTTAATGTTTGGGTAATTGAAAATCACCCAATATCAAGGTGTTTGGTAGGACCTTTATTTTTTCCAGTGTTTCCAGGAATATGGAATGGGGGTCCTGGGACATGGTGGGTGATCTGTAGCAAGCTATAATTTGAACAGCAGTTTTGCCCGTTGTTAGTTGCACGTGGATGATCTCTGAAGCATCGTGCTGTGACATTAACCTGGAGGTGTAGCACAGCTCTTCTCACCACATGGCTCCCCTTCCCCCTAAAGACTACTTCCCCCACTTTTCCTTCATTTCCTGACACAATGGTGTTCTACCACTCATTACACTTAGGCACAATTGCTTGTGTGCTTTCTTTACCTAGCTTACACTGCCACTGACTTCCATAATTATAACTTCAAAACACTAGTACTCCCCAACACATACACACCACTCCTCTACTTCTAGTGAAACCTTATTGTCACATCAGCCCTCATCTATTATTATACCTGCAACTCTCTTCTCTTTCAAACATGTACACACTTCTCCAACCCTCAGCTCTCCACGGACAGGTATAACCAATAACTGAAACTTAAAAAACTAGTATTGCACTCAACACACATTAAACTACAAGCAGATATCCATCCCAATCCAGGCCCCAATTGTGACCTCCCTTCAAAATCAATACCACCCTGGCTCAACAACTACTATAACACACCAGGATCTCACTGGTACTACTGTATTTACCTCATCACCCATTATCACTAACTCAGATCTTCCAATAACCAATTTCAATCTCAGAAGTTTTGTAAATAAAATTAGTGAATTCCACGCCACCTTCACTCCAGAAAAAGCTATCATAACAGAAACCTACTTAAAGCTCCACACAAGATTCAGATTACACCAAAAGGTTACAATGACAAGAGAGGCTAAGCAAATGAAGTGGTAGTGTAAGCAAATGAAGTGGTAGTGTAACTATCATGTTTAGACACTCAAAGTAGAAATACTAAACTGTACCTCTCCAGTCATCTCTAGTACTGAAATACTAATCACGTGCCTGGAAATTAATACTTGCAAGCGATTAATATTATAGCAGTCTACTTGCCCCCTGGTAACAACCTTCCCACCATTGAATCCCTCCTCTCTTGGTCTGCTTCCTCTTCAAGTCATGAAACTATCTTAGGTGACTAATCTCAACTGGCTCTCCTGCTCCTCTAAATGCCCCACTAACTTTATTAACCTATACAATTTCACCCAAACTATCAGATATCCCACTTGCACTGACAAACATTCCAAAAAACAGTCTCTACTTGACTGGATATTAACCAACAAAGTAAACTTGGGATGTGAAATTATTCGATCTCGCCATTTTGTTCTTACACGTGGGTTCGGAGCCAATCCCTCGGCTCCGAGTCGGCCACTTTTCAAGCTCAGACTCTCAGAGAAGCTCGAGACCTAGTGCATATCCCATGATGCTCTACTGTAAATCCCCAGATCTAGTTTGCCGCTGCAATGGATCTACAGCTCGGAGGAAGCTTGGACCAGTGACTTATTTTTTTCAATATTAATAGAAGTTTTTTTCTGAATATTAGTATTATATATCGTTTAAATTAGAAGTGTTATCTATAGTATTGGGCTATAGCCTGTTTGCTCTAGTTTAAAATTTTTGAAGTAGATCTATTCAGGGCTGTTAGGCCTCTCTTTTCTGTTTGGGCGTGACAGGGCTCTGTCACGTGCGTGTGTGTGCTCTCCTTTCTCCTTTTATAATCTAAAGGTATTTACTTATATATATATATATATATACTTACATATATCCTAGAAGAAGTTAGTTCTTAGTTAAATTAGTGTTGTAGTAATATTTACACAGATAACTGTTTTATTATACTTAAAATTCAGGGGCCTGAATTTTTATTGTTAAATATGTCAGACACACAAAAGTCAGGATTCAAAAAGTGTGGGTGCAGTCAAAAGATGTCTGTTACAGACAACCACTCCACCTGCATGTACTGTTAGAGCACACCACTTGTAGGTGAACAGAGCCCAATCTGCCACTCCTTTAGCGCCAGTGTTCTCTTGGAAAGGTGCAGGAAGCTGGTAGATAGGGGACTTCTGAAGCCTGATTTTCAGGCTACTTCAGACAAAGCCGACCTCTCTTCCAAGGCTTCGAAGGGGTCTAAGTCTTCCAAGGGATCCTCAGAGCCCAAGTCACAGGCTCAAAGTTCCACTAATATGGTTCGTGCATCGGCTCCACAGCCCTTGGAGCCGTGTATCAATCCTCCACCTCGGAG
Source organism: Protopterus annectens (assembly GCF_019279795.1). Taxonomy (NCBI): domain Eukaryota; kingdom Metazoa; phylum Chordata; order Ceratodontiformes; family Protopteridae; genus Protopterus; species Protopterus annectens. Next base: position 92,883,597 of record NC_056734.1, read on the forward strand.
CCCAGTTGTGGATCCGATATTGGAGACTCCTCAGTCTCCAATTCTTCAATTGATACCATCTTCGGCTCCTTCAACCCATCCCTCGACGCATTCTTCGAGGCTTTCTGATGTGGACCTGGACCACGAGGTTAAGAGGCTCTTAGAGAACCCGGCCCTGGCCAAAATACTGTCCACTTCGAGCCACTCTGCTTCGAAGCCTGAAACCCCAGCCATAATTTCTCCCCCTCCTCCTCTGAAGCCAATCGAGCTCTCTGAGCCGGGGCGGGCGGAACCGATGTTGGTAGAGCCCTCAGAGTCAAGGTTTGATCCACCTCCCTCGGCTCCATCGACCTTGATCTTCTCTGTCCCGACCAGTGAGTCTCGGGGCCGACAGTTCCTCGCTGGCTCCGAGGTGGAGAGTCGAACAGATACTTCGGTTCCGACCCTTCCCCTCGGGGCTTCGGCGCAGGTGGCTTCGGCTCCTTCCTCTGGATTGGAGCGGGGGATCTCGGCTCGGGGAGAGCTGCTGGCCTCTTCAGAGCAGACAGACTTCTCGGACAGAGATTCTGGTGCCTTTGATGCCATGAGGAAGGTCATGTCTGCTAAGACCACTACCTCCTCGGATCTGTCTTCCCCTCCCCTTAAAGGGCCACGTTCTACCTCTTTCCCACAGGTCCCCACCAAGCGTCGAGATCCAGGGCCTCAGGTATCCCCATTGGGTGGCCCCTCCTCTCTATAGACTTCACCGGACGCTCCCACCGATGAAGTACCTAGGAAGAGACTGTGCAAGAGGAGGCACCTGGATTCCCCACAGGAATCCCGGACATCGGATACTGACTTGGAGGAATCAGAAGGGTCCCCACGATCCCCCTCATAGGATGTCTCATTTGCATACATTTTGGAGATCTTAAGATAGAGGGGTGACTGGCAGTCCCTTGCCCCTACTGAAGACGAGTCGGTCCTCCTGAAGGCCTTTGGATCTCAACCATCCACCTCCTGGGTTACCCCGCCCTTCGCCGAATTGATGGAGCTGGTTGCTCGAAGGGCGCGAGAGTCTCCTAACTCAGTGGAACCAGTCCCTCGGAGGCCCAACAAGTTTATTACTTCCCCTACTGACAAGGCTTTTCTTACAAAGGGAGTCCCGGTTGATGCCATGGTGGTGGCGGCAGCCACCAAGAAAGAGATGTCGGAAACGTCTTCTGCCCATCCTCCTAATAGGGATTCTAGGACGATGGACAAGTATGGGAAACGCATATTTAGTTCTGCGGCATTTTCCATGAGGTCGCTCAACTACCCGACACATTTTTACCCGCCTTCAACGAGATCGGAGATGCTCTCCAGGGTAACACAGCTGATGCAGTTTCTGAGAAGGTGACTGCGCAACTCAACACCCTCAATTCAATAGTAAACTCATCCATGCGACTCATTTCTTATGCTGCCGATGGATCGTGTAGGGCGGCAGGCTCAGCGATAGCTCTTCGGAGACGGTCCTGGATGCACCTTTGCGGAAGCCTTCAAATCTTCTTTCGTCAATACCCCATTCGATGGGTCCGCCTTATTCGGACCCAAAGTTAAGGAGGCAATTACTAGGTGTGAACAAGAAGGAAAGACTCTGCTGTAGGAGTCTGTTTTTCTACTCCAACTAGGCCATACCCCAAAGGGCAACAATTTCCAATCCACACCTACTGATACCCCTTCTAGGGGCAAAGGAGGGGGCAGAAACGGAAGACGCCGTCCAAATGGCAGAGGCGGTCTGAAAAAACAGGGAAACAGGGAGCAGTTCTCTGGTAAACCCCATCAGCGTTCCTGAAAGGAAGCCCGGCTGTCCTTCTCTGGAGGCAGTCGGGGGTCGCTTGACTTTATACCCATACGCCTGGCTAAACATTACAATGGATTCTTGGGTAAAAAGCATCATTGCCAGAGGTTACTACATTCCCTTTACAAAAATCCCCCCATGTGTACAAGATTCCAGATGTTCCACCCAATCTGAGAAAGCTAGCAGCCATAGAAATCCGAAAACTGCTAGACAAGAGAGTCATCCAGCCAGTCCCAGCAGACCAAATAGGATCCGGAACTTACTCAAGGTTCTTTTTAGTTCTAAAGAAAACCGGGGACTGGAGGCCCATACTGAACCTCAGCAAACTCAAGACCATCAAGAAGGAAAAGTTCCAGATGGTCACGCTTCAATCGATTCTTCCGTTCTTAGCAACGGGCGATTGGATGTGCGCTATAGATCTCAAGGATGCGTACTACCACATCAAAATGGACAGATCATCCAGAGTTCACCTGCGTTTCCGACTGGGGGCCAGTCATTACCAGTTCAGAGCCCTGACCTTTGGTCTCACCACAGCCCCCAGGGTGTTCACCAAATGTATGGCAGTGGTCACGGCTCACCCGAGACGTTTGGGATTCCGGGCGTTTCCATATCTGGATGACTGGCTCCTCACTGCCACCTCCAGGCATCAACTAATCCAAGCAAGAGACTACACCATAAGCCTTTGTCCCCAGTTGGGCATAACCTTAAACTTCGAAAAATCTGCGTTATCGCCCTCGCAGCACATTACATTTATAGGAGCAGAACTGGACACAGTCAATTCCAGGATCAGGTTGCCTCAAGCAAGAATCGTATCTATAAAAAGTCAATTATCCTGTCTGTTGGTCCAAAACAAAGCTCCTGCGTTCCAGATACTACAGCTATTGGGCACAATGGCAGCCACACTGATAGCAGTCCCGTTAGGGCGCATGCACATGCGGATACTCCAGTTGCTTCTCTTCGCACAGTGGTCTTACCAACGGCTGCCCATCTCACACGAGATCCGGTTTACGAATCTTTGCAAGAAGGATCTCAATTGGTGGTTAAACAGCGACCAAGTGATAATCGGACGTCCCTTTGTTCTTCCCCAATCCACAGCCACAGTGACCACGGATGCTTCCCTGATAGGGTGGGGGGGCTATTTCAGGGAAAGACTGTCCAAGGCACTTGGTCAAACATGGAATCACATTTGCATATAAATGTCCTAGAGCGGTGTTCCTGGCGTTGCAACACTTTCACAACTCTCTTCCTCCAGGTACAATTGCTATCCAGATGGACATGTCAGTAGTCTGGTAGAGCAACAAGCAAAGGGGAACCAGATCGTATCCCTTATGCCGAGAGGCCCTAAGAATTTGGCAATGGGCTGTATCCACCGGACGCTTTGATAGCAACGCACATCCCAGGGACATCCAACGTGATAGCGAACAAGCTAAGCAGGGCCATGCTGTTGCCTCACAAGTGGTCTCTCAAACAGGTGGCGGACAAGATTTTACGCAGATGGGGCCAGCCTTGCTGTGCCCTATTTGCATCTCCGATGAATGCCAAATGCAGCAGCTACTTTGCCCTTTATCCCCCACCGGGGAGCAACCAGAGGGACGCGCTCGTACAAGATTGGCCCCCCGGGACTCCTATATGCCTTCCCGCCAATTCCCCTAATTCCCAAATTCATACAGAAAGCCAAAAGTCTGAGAAGGACTGTGATTTTGATAGCCCCATCTTGGCCTCGACAGATTTGGTTCCCCTTCCTGCAGAAGTATCAAGTGGAAGAACAATGGATCCTGAACCCAGTGCCAGATGATCTGACTCATTCGTTGGGAGTTCTTCATCCCTCCCTCATCTCCCTAAAACTGACAGCTTGGCTGCTCCAATTCCCATATTAGCCAGGTCTCAAAATTTGTCTCCCGTGGTCCAACATATTATAGTTTCCTCTCAAACTGTCTACCAGGAAGCTATATAATAGCAAATGGAAACTATTTGTTCACTGGGCTTCTCATCATGGCATTGACCCTTATGTGGCACCTATTCATACCATCTTAGAGTTCTTGTCTTCCTTGTTCCATGATGGCGCAGCAGCTGCCACCATTAGAGTTCACTTGGCTGCTATTTCCAATTTCCATGTAGGGTTTAACGGGTCTAACATCATGTCCCATAGACTATGTAAGGCATTCTTAAAAGGGACCCACCATCTCAGACCACCTATCAGACACCCTGTCTCTCCCTGGAATTTGAATCTGGTTTTATCCCAATTGATGCTCGCCCCCTTTGAACCCGCCTCATCATGTCACTTAAAGTTTCTGTCTTGGAAAACTATATTTCTAGTAGCCATTACATCTGCACGTAGGGTCTCCTAACTCCAGGTATTGTCCTCCAAGCCCCCATATCTGATTTTTCACCCTGATAGGGTCTCACTCAGGACTAACCCTACCTTCCTTCCCAAGGTCTGTTCAGAGACTAACTTAAATCAGGCCATTGAGCTTCCAACCTTCTTTAGACACCATACCAACAGACTGGAATATATGTTACACAAGTTTAATGTACACAGACAATTGAGATTATACCTGGATAGGACGAAGGATTTCAGACAATCAGATCAACTCTGTCTCTTACGCAGAGAGTAAGAAAGGTTTTGCAGTATCAAAAATCACATTATCCAAGTGGCTTTCTGACTGCATTAAATTCATTTATTCCTCCACTAATCAACCATTAACAACTAGCGTTAAAGCCCATTCTACCCGGGCTGTTCCTACGTCATTAGCTCATGCAGCTCGTTTGCCCTTGGATACCATCTGTGCAGCCACCACTTGGTCAAAACCTCACCCGTTTATCACTCATTACAAAGTGGACAGGACCTCCAGGGACATGGCTTCCTTTGGTTCCACTGTGCTCAGGAATGTTCTCCCGTGAGCCACCCAGGATTAGGGTGCTTGGGACGCTACCCACATGTAACAACAAAACTGTGAGAGAACAACTTCACATGTCCTTACCATAATGTTCCATGTGAGTTGTTCATCTCGCCTTTTTGTTCTTACATTCCCGCCCACCTTCCCACTCCAGTTGAGAAAGACTGTTCCCTTGGTGGATTGGTCGACATTTGTCAGTCTGTCTTCTGGAATAGACCGTTTCTTCCTTCTGCAAACTTATAGCTACCTAGATATGTAGGCACTATAGTTATATTTCTTCCTGTAGGCTGTCTTGGTTGCAGCATACTACATCTGGGGATTTACAGTAGAGCATCATGGGATATACACTAGGTCTCTAGCATCTCAGAGTCTGAGCTTGAAAAGTGGCCGACTCGGAGCCAAACCCACGTGTAAGAACAAAAAGGGGAGATCAACAACTCACATGGAACGTTATGGTAAGGACATAACTTCTTTTTATCAAGATGGCTGCCAAGCAGTCACACTAAGTGACCATGCCCCAACACTTCCAGTAAGAAAAAGAATTCATACCAACACTTGTGTGTGTATTTCAGGGGTACGCAAGAAAGATCCCACCAGATATATTTAATGTACTATGTCAACGTTGTGACTGGTCTCCATTGAAGAACCTGTAACTAGATCTTGCAGTGAAATACATGAACAAATTTCTTTACATCTCAAATAACCCTGCCCCACCAGGAAAATACTCACCAAATCCAAACAATTACCATGGCTATCTACTGACACTAAACTTCTCATTAAACAAAGGGACAGAACTTGGTCACTATATCATACCACTAAAGACAAAACTGATTTCTCCTTATATCAACAACCAAGAAACCTGACCAAAAAAAGAAATCACCAATGATGAACTTACTTTCAAACCTGCCAACAAAAGCATATGCACAACCCACAAAAGTTCTGGCAAACTATTAACTACCTGAGAAAATATCCACCCCTGCCCCCTCCACTTCTAATACCTCCGAGCCTGTAGACTCACAGTTCAACTCCCACTTTAACTATCACCTTCCTCTTAGACACAAACAAAACCTACCACTCACAATCCCCTCCCCTACCTCTGAGAACAATTATTTTTCATTGAAACCCATTCACACACATATTTATAAATATATATATATATATATATATATATATATATATATATACACACACACACACATATAACTACTAAATTAAACTTAAACCTTCTGTCTAGCTGCTAATCCAACTACCCTACGAATTCCTAAAAGTAGCTGCCCCTTCCATCGCCTACCCGATGTCCATCCTAATCAATCGCTCTATCACCAAACAGTACGTGCCTCACCTCTGGAAAATTTTTCACATCATTCCCCTTCACAAAGGTGGCCCCTTTAAAGACATCTCAAACTACCGACAGAGTGCCATCCTCTCTCCCATAGTCAAAATCTTAGAAAAACATATACACCAACAGCTCCTGAATCACCTTACCACTAACAACCTACTATCCAGCTCACATCATGGCTTCAGCCAAACATAGTACTAATACAGCTACTATTCATCACCTCAGAAATGAAGGACATCTTGTCTCAGCTATTTTCCTGGCTATGTCAAAAGCCTTTGATACCATATACCAACTGCTTACTCAACAAACTTGCATCATACAATCTCAACTCCTCACCCCTAACATGGTTTCTTAGCCATCTGTCAAAACGGTCAACAGGCTACAAAATGGGAGAGCAACCAATCCCCACTACTACCAGTATCCACTGGTGTACCCCCAAGGATCCATACTTGGCCCCCTCCTCTGTCATATTTACCAACAACCTCAATTCCTCCACCCAACTTGCCACCATCATCCAATATGCAGACGATTCCACTCTTATCTGCTCAGCCTCTTCACCTACAAGAACTGCAACTAAAAACACAAACATCTTTCTACGACACCGAAAACTACCTCTCCAACCATCAAGTCATCCTCAATTCAAACTAAATAGTTAATTATCTTCTCAAACAAATCAACCAAGCTCAGCTCATTACCTCTCTCCATTTACTCCTCTAATGGAACAAAAACTCAACATACTAATCAGACAAAGCTCCTGGGAGTAACAACTGATGACAGGGAGATGCAATCAAAAAAGTCCATACCAAATTTGGTGCTCTCTATAGGGCAAAAACCATACCTTACTTCACCAAGCCAGATTAGCCACAGCAAGATTACCCTCCTCTACTGCTCAGATATTTTCACCAGCCTACGCTAAGACTGACCTTAATAATCTAGAGTCCTGTTATAATAAAATAGCCAAGTCTGCAACCAATCATTCCCATAAAACTCATCACTGCTCCACTCTTCAGCAACTCAACTGGCTGGAACTTCCCAACCTAAGTCTAAACCAACTTACCTTTGCCCACAAAGTCTTAAACAACCCCAGTAATGCCCTGCACTTTCAAGTCTGGTACAACCTAACTGCAGATCCCTTAGGTCATCTAACTACTGCTAAAAAGTTGACCAATCTCACAACCATCATGGTGACTCCCTCTTTTCCAATAAAATAGCTAAAGAACGGAATGCTCTTCCACAGCACATCCAAAACAATCCCAATATTCCTTCATTTAAAAACCTAAAAAAAGGCCATCTCATTGGCAATTGGTTCTGCCCCTGTATTTCACCTGGCTACATTTTTTTCCCTCCTATTTCTTTCACAACTCTCTTCTAGTGCACCTCTCTTCAGCACCTTTAAGCAGCTAGTGCTTATAGCCAATGTTCTGGTTTCAGATTTGACTGAATTTTCTGTTGACATTTTGATTTTTTCCAGTATCAATACCTATGTAATAGGTTCTACATTTAACATTTTCCCCCTTTTTTATTAGTAATATTTGTTAACTGCATTGTTAATACTTGTCAGTGCTACATGTCCTCCTGTTACTGTACTGGAGCTTTTCTCCCCTCGTCTCCGCTGAAAATGGGCTATTTGGATCTCCGCTGAAAACGGGCTATTTGCCCAGTCAGACACTACCCGGTTAACAAATGCAAGTAAATAAAAATACATTATGCACTTCAGCAGAAAGGCAACAGTTCACCAACCACTCACTATCAAAGGGGAGGTAGTAGAGAAAGTAAAAAAAAAATAAGTTCCTGGGCCCTTACATCTCAGGCGATCTCTCCTGAACTGTTAATATCAACCATATAGTCAAGAAGGCTCAACAGAGGCTTCACCTCTGTGAAAGCTCAAAAAGGCCAGGCTCCCACCATCTGTTCTTACCACTTTTTACGGGGAGCTAGAGAGCATCCTCAAGAAATTACAGTGTGGTGAAGGTGACTGAGAAAATCTTGGCACAAACCTCCCTTCTATTAAGGAGCTTTTCTTTACAAGAGCAAGAAAGAGAACATACAAAATACTAGCTGATTTGACCCTTTGGCCCACAACTGGTTCTCACAACTACTTGCTTCTGGAAGGAGGTACCGCAGCTTCCGCTGTAGGACTACCAGATTCAGGAAGAGTTTGTATCCTACAGCTGTGAGACTTATTAACTCTCGACACCAATCATAATACCAGATACACTGAAGCCTTTTTATTTATTTATTTAATCCTGCTGCTCTGAGCAATTACCATCAGTATTACTATTATGCAGTATGTGAAGAAAATAATAAAATTTGAATCACCACGCTGTAAAATACCATTTATTTATTAACTGTCTTAATAAATAATTGGTATTTTACAGCGTGGTGATTCGAATTATATTTTCTTCTTCACTTGTTCTGATAGCTGGATTCAAACCTTCAGTGTTCTAGGTCCTATTTTGACTTTTTGGACTTCTTGTAATTTGCAATAGGATTGTTAACCATAGACATGATTTTGTATAGCTAAGTGCAATACAGTAACTAAACAGCTGCTATTCACTAGTCTCTCTATTCTCAGTCTTAACGGTAAAGGGGTTTGGCAGTGGGTATTTATTATTTATCACTGGATAATGGGTATTGAGTATGTTTATGTAATGTGAACTACCTCTGCATGTCTTGCGTCTTTTTTTTTTCCTTACGTTATTCTTTGATACTGCTGTATCTGTTTTTGCACTGCATTTCTCTCATGAGCTGACATTTGTAATTTCATTTAGGCTGCATTTGTGTGGTCCAAATGACAAAGTTTCTTTGAATCTTGAAGCTTTGTATGAGAAAACACTACTCCCGGTAAGGATTCATGCTACAGAGTTCAACAGTGACATTACTACTACCAAAACAGCTACAGGAAAAGCAGCTACTTTACAGCAGCACCATAGGGATAGCTAGAATGACCGTGTTAGGAAGACTTTACTTTCATCAATGAAGGTCAGTGGAACTGCAAGGCTCAATAGCTTGCCCCCCCCCCCACCCCACCCCCAATCAATACAGACTACCATTAAATCACAACACAAAGTGGTACAACAGCTGCCCTTGCAATATAACATCCTACTGGACAAGGCACTTAGTGTCTTGCCTGATTCAGGGATTTTACTTGGGAAACAGTGAAGATCTTAAGGCACCAACTGATATACCATCAAGATTCCTTGGTGATCACTTGACTACAAAACTTACTTTGTATTGTTGAGCCCTCATCAGGCTTTCCCTACTCAAGCTTCATGTGGTTCGTTTCCTTTTACTCAGGCCAAGCTCTAAAAAAAGGCAAATCTAAAAAAGGCAAAATTTTGTTCAGTATGGGCGTTGGGCAGGGGGAGGTGGAGATGCTGCCTGCACAGGTTCATAAGAATACACCATTTCATTGTTAAGTGGTTGCAAGGCTTACTAACCCTTTCTCCCTAATGTAACATTTCTAGCAGATGCCTGCCTTCTAACACTTAAAATCATCAAAAATAACTGTCCTCTGTTTGTTCTAAAGCAAGTTAATGCTGGTTTCCTAGCAGCTTTTTACTACACAATAATGCAAAGTAGGAAAGACACACGCAAATTTTTTTCTGTTGACCTGCTAATCTCGACACTTCCTTTCGGGTCTTGTGATTTCCTCTTCAAAACACACCTGGACTTTTCGTCTGCAACTAGTCTTGAACTTTCTGCTGCAAATGCTCCAACTCGTATTTTCAGTGTTTTTCCCCTTAAGGAAACCATTCTCCTCTTGCTCTAACAGCCACATAGTAAAAGCATCTAAAATGAAACCTGCCTTTCCTGATGGACGTAAGCTTCCAAGCCACACAAGTTTTTACTTGTAACAGTTGTCCAGAGGAAGCTTTCTGCAAACTGCCTGGTGATCCAGTGTTTAATTTAATATGCATACTCCCAGAGACAAATAAGCAACATTTCGCCAGTTCAGACAAGGATGATTACAAAGGTTCAAGAATTACATATTTATTTCCTTGCAATAGAAGTTTCTATTTGTAGGTACTTTAATATGTCTAACATTTTCAGCATACAACAGGGTTACTTTTCAGATGCAGTTATGACTAGGTAAATGAAACACTGATGCCACTACTTACCAGTCAGTCTTGGAATTGGTTTAAAAGCACTGATCTAACAATGCCTCCAAAATTGATACAGTTTTAGAGATGCTTAGAAATTTCCTCAAGCCCCATATTACTCTCTCTCACTTGATCAAATACTGCTTTGGCACTACCTTGTAATCTATTTCTCACATCCTGAACATAAAATTGCTCATCTTAAAATGCTTTATAAATTATCAGATTACAGACCTCCCTGCAAAGGCCAAGATTACTTAGGAGAAACATGCATTAACTCCATGATATAGTACAAGGATCTGCAACCTTCACTATCAAGAGAGCCATTTTGGCCCCTCTCCCACCAAATAAAATTCATCATGAGCCACAAAACTATCTGACCCCTAAAATGAAGATAACGCAGCATATAAAGTTTTATACATAGTTATTATACTAAATGGAGGTAAAGAGTCAGGGGGGTCAGACTGGACTGAGAACACATCAACAATGTCCAACACAGGTGGAATAGCTAGAGGCCTGTGTTAAGGAAGTCTCTGAGCCTTTTCTTAGATTCTGAAAAATCTTGGCTCTCCCAGTGGAAGTGCATGGTATGCAAGGTTTCCCCAAAAGAGTAGTCCTCAGGAGGAGAAGCTGAAGGAATTGATTCTGCAGCATCAGAATCCTCATAGGGCGGAAGAGAATATTCCTGATCAGAAGAGGAATCAGAAGAAATGGAAACCTGATCTGAAGACTCAAGTCTGTCTCTTGCCTCTTGCCTAGGCCTCTTATCAGGAGGGGGATGGGAACCCCTGATTAAGGTAATTAAGTCTTAGGCCATTTTGAGCATCTGTTTTCTGGGCATGGAGGCCTGTCCTTGTGGCTGGTGAACTTGCTTCTTTGTCTTTAAAGGTGTTTTAGTCTTTGAAGTCCGTTTAATATACAATTGTTTAGGTCTGAATACACCCTCAGAAGCAGATGCCTGCTCAGCGGCTCCGGACCCATCTGAGGGAATAATCTGAGGCTCCAATACCTTGAGTTTCCTTCGGTCTGGCCGACTCCACGTGGGATTCGGTAGCGACCTGCGACTCTAAAGTAGTGGGCATCAGGGGCTGCGAAAACACCTCACTGAGAACCGGTGAATCGGCGACGTGCTTGGGAGAAGCCTCGCAGTCAGTTTTGGACCTCGGTTGCCAGTCTTTTTCTTTGCGTTTTTTGTGAACTCCGGTAGTCAGATGGCTATCCGATGACATTGTATAATTAAATCTTCGCCCAAAATAGCTAAATGCAAAATCGTACCGACGCTTAATAGTGCATTGGTTAAATCTAGCACAAAACCGACATCTAGCAACGTCGTGGTCAGGGCCTAGGCAAGGAATACAGTAAGAATGAAAGTCCTTATGAGGTATTTGCTTCCCACAAGAAATACAATTATTAACTTTTTCTGACATCGGTCTGGAGCAAGAAAAAAGTTTCCCCAACAGGGTACTTAGCTTTTAATGAAGACTTCGGATCTGAAACTCGAACACGAAAATCTCAGGAGTCGGCCGACCGGCACTTGCGAACTGCTTCTGCTTCGGGCACCGCGCGGCAAGAAAGACGGAATAAAATGGTGTCAGCTACATCTTTTATACCCCTGATGACCTGACGTCAGAGAAGAGGTGACAGCAGCCGATGCAGGACCCAAGACTTTGGAATTCAGGCCAACTGAGGGCATTAAAATCCATCCCTATTTTTGTTCCTTTATTGGGATTGCTCGATCGGTGTGTGTGTGTGTGTGTGTGTGTGTGTGTGTGTGTGTGTGTGTGTGAGAGAGAGAGATCTCTCGACCTCTTAGAAAAAGAAATCTGGACAAAGCCATAAATAATGGGGAACAAAGGGCCAAAAATAGGGACACATTTTAAATATTGGTCTTACAAACTTAGAAAGTTGATAGAACAACATTGTTTGCATCAGCATGAATTTTCTGAAGAGTATGAATTCTGAAACTCAAATGTCCGTCTTTATTCTGACTTCAGCCCTCAATGATTTGCCAGAAAACAAAAATTTTATGAGAAACAGACCAAAAATATGAGCAAAAGTCAGGACATTCTGTGAAAATCTGCACAGTTGAGAGGTAACTGTGTGTGTGTGTGTGTGTGTGTGTGTGTGTGCGTGTGTGTGGGAGGGGGGGTGCGGTAGAGTGTCCATTACTTTTCAAAGCTACAGGGAGCCACTGCACAGGGGTGGAAAAGCCACATTACGGCTCCAGAGCAGCAGGTTGCAGACCCCTGATATAGCATATTGTTCATTACAAATGTTATTTCAAAACAAAGTATACCTACACTAAATTTGTCTCAAATGGAAGGAATGGAGCCAGGCTGAATGACACAGGGATAACCCCTGTGCTCACTACTTCAGCAATGACATTCACAGAAAAATTATATAAACAGAGGTATGGCTGTACTCAGGCTAAATGCAAGATCTTCCATGATCCCAAATTCCCCAGCATAACCAAGACCCACTCTTCCAGGACACCACTGAAACTGGACAAGTGATATATTCAGCTGTGGACCCTAAGCCTCTAATGTGGAAAGGATTCACTTTCCTACCCATCTTATTCACCTTTCAGACCATTACGTAGGCCACCTGTAGAGTGGCTGAGGATGTGGACCAAGTAGTCAGCCCTCGGGTGAAAAGAAAAAGTCTTCCTTCCAGTTTGCAAGATTAGTGTATCAGGTGTCTACCCTTTGGAGGGAGGGGGTGCAGTTTGAGTGTATCTAGGCTTACCTGACAAAGGCTGCTTCCATGCAAGTGATTAACAAAGTGTTTATAGAGGAAGTCCATCCCCACAGTGCCCAGACGAACTCAAGCGCCACATAGCTTCCTTACAGGGGCAATGTCCCAAGAGGAGCATATGAAGATCCAGATCTGAGAATTAACATATATTGAAAGCATATTCAAAAAGGTGGCGTGAGCCCTCATTCTGTTCATAGGTTCATACTAAGCTAACTGCCCTTGCGAGCCATTTTAAGCCTAGCCAATTATCCCTTGTGAGACTCGAACCCTGCACCTTGTGTTTGTAAGGCAAACACCTTAACCATTAGGCCATTAGCATTAGGATGTTCCCATCCTTGGGCCCAGATCACACAAGAGCTCAAGCAGTGCAAGCCTGTATGGGAGTCAAGCCAGACTGGGCCCTTAAGCTCAATGTGCATGGTCCATGTGTGACAAAAAAACAAGCCAGGCATTAGGATTCAGATAAGCTCTGTATGGATGAAATACTGTATGCATGGTTCCAAATCTCACCTAAATCCAACCAAGTGACCAGTTTCTGTAGATCCTAGTGCAGGCTCACCTTGTAACTCTACCTCAACATAAAAACCACATAAATGGGAAGAGGGGGAGGTCACACATGCATGACCAGATGGCTCAAGAGACTGGACTGTCTACGAATCAGGCAGACCAGGTGGAAGAAAGGCAGTATTAACATCTTGGGATGCCTACTCCCATTTCCATATTTCGGAGTGTGCCTCCCTCGTTAAGTCTCTCACTGATATGAAGAACTGAAGCAGTGATGGCTTTCTGTGATGGGATAATTTCTGACTAACAGGAGACCAACACAGACCAAAGACCATGTGGATCTACCTCTAACAGGGAATAAACCCAGCAAAATATCAGGTAAACTACAGCACACCTGAGAAAGCCTCCTAATTTCACAAGGTGCTTTCTTCTGTCATTCCTCTTGAACTCTGAATTTTCACCACAGAAAACAAAGGGACACCTGAATGCAGACGCTACTTGTTATAACAAAGACTGGGATCCTAAGTGACTGAGCAGCAAAAAAAAACTTGCACGTTCAAGGGGACAGCTGCTCTTGTATAATAGCTAAATGACATCACAAGGTGCACAGTCACAGATTCACATTGGTCCCTATGAGGAACAACTTCAAGAAAAATTGAAAAGGGGTGGAGGGCAGAAGACAAAAAACATACTGGACAATGTTTCCAGCAGGCATTTTGAAGGAGATGAACAAACTGCACTTTTTTAAATGGGTACGATTTCTGCTAGTAAGCAGCGGCACACAAACTGGCAAATATTGAGCCCCCCAAAGAATTAAGAGTACGTTGCAGAAAATCCTGCATACTCTTGCTGAGCAAATAATGCAGACATAAGTCTACTTCCATGACACAAAGCAAAACCAGTGCTTGTTACACACCCATCTCTCTCAGCTTGTACAAGTCACTGTTTACAGCTTTACTCTTTTCGGACTTGTTGGCTGTTGGTGAAGCACCCACCAGGAGGAGAAAACGCTGAGAAAAGAAAGGAGCCACTTTTGAGATTTTAAGTATTTTGCTTCAGATTGTTTGTTAAGTTTTTCTACATTGCCGCCTACTTTTGAGCATTTTCTGGCTTGTTAAACTTGATTTCTGTGTTGGTAACTGTATTTAGAACACAACCTAGAGCTGATTACTGAATTTCCTGCGTGCACTTATTTTTAAAATCGTTTTTTCTTAAAACTTGCATTTTATCTGTCTCTGGCCTAGCACTAAGTGTGGGGTCATTTACTGCACTGTTCTAACTTGTTGATACTTGTGAACCTCTGCTTTCCTTAAAAAAAACAAAAAAAACCCCAAAAATCTTGCCCCCCCCCACTTTTCTGAGATTTAAAAAAGTTCAGTTACAGATTTGCTGTTCTGAACTGTTTGTAAGTTTCTTGGAGGCCATTGTTTGCTTGGGCTAAAGGGAAGTCTCTGTGTTCATCAGTGGCAGTGATAAACATTGAGCAGCCTGCCTGCCCCTGTGGGAGTGGTTACGGCCTTGAAACTGTAGTTTTATTGGCCATTTTGGGTCAATTCCAAACTCATTGATCTCCCTCTCTTAAAACACCCTCTTTTGCATGGTTTTGCGTGTTTTTGCACATAGCACAACATCGGGCAGCGCCGCCTAATTGGATTTAAACTATTCCTGGCTCCACAAAGTCTGCTCTTCACTTTTTCCCTTAGAACTGCTCTGTCTCTCAAATTAAACACCATATTCTCATTCTAAGGCCCCTCACTGGTCCAAATAAGTAAACTTACAAGTTAGCACTAATAAACCATAAGCGCTACTTACTCTTATACTCTCTACGATTACCTTGTCCCCTATTGGTCCGTTTTAATTCAGTTCCCTATATTACTCTAGCATGTCCAAAGGTCAGTCAATGGTTTCCTCTCCAGTCCAGCTGGTGAATCTGGGAATTTTGAGGCAATGTTACAACTGTCTCATGTACACGGACAACCCTCTCCTCCTCCAAACAGGTTCAAATATATGTGAGAGATGCAACCATATAGCCAAACTGGAGGCTGAGCTCTCTCATCTCAAAACTGGTGTAACCAGTCAGGAGGAGAAGGTAACCTCACACAACACAATTCCAGTATCACATAGTCCCACCACAACAGCGAACCAAACACATAAAAACACAAAAACATACTCGGAGGCTCTAAATAAAAATCTACCTAAGCAACAGAGACCTCCAAAGCAGACATCCAGGCAAACGCTACCCCAAAACAACACGTACAACACATAGCACACAAAGTCAGTGTGCCAAACAGTCACAGCCCTTAAGGCTGAATAACACACCTGATACTCTTGTAATAGGTGACTATTGTCAGACACACTGACGTCCCGCTCACCAGGCTGAATAAAGAGAAGTTCACAGTGAGCTGCCTGTCGGGTGCTAGGATCCACCACATAACGCAAGCACTCAGGTCACTCCAAAGCAAATACAAATATGACTCATTGTACATGCTGGCGTGAATGACCCGAGACGTACCTCCCTCGACTAAATGAAAAGAGACAGAGGAGCTCTCTGATCATGTAGCCCAGGCCGGTATGACCCTGACCTTGAGCAGCATCTTACCCTCACCTAGAATGATGCCACAGTATAAAGACAAAATGATCGATTTTAACAATTGGCTAAAATTTTGGTGTCATTCAAAGGGGATCCAGTGTCTGTCAGCCTGGGATGACATGCTCGACAAGCCACGTTGCTTCGCTAGGGACGGCTTGCACCTGTCACCCCTGGGCTTTCGGATATTGGCAAAGGCTCTTGCCACCCCCATAGTGCCTTTTTAGGCAAGGCTCAAAAGTCAAACCCACCTCCATAGACAGCACAAGGAACAAGAAACTAAGGGTAATGCTGCTAAACGCCAGAAGTCTTAACCTCAAGATGCACGCACTCGAAGCTCTCCTCAGTATGGAGAACATAGATATCTGTGCAGTGACAGAAACCTGGTTCAAGGCTCCAGAGAGCACCCCAGCACTACCAGGTTATACCTCATATCATGCTTTTCAGCCCCAAAACCCGGACCGAACCACAAAAGGAGGGGGAGTTTCCATATTTATCAAGGATATCCACACCTCCAGGTTAGTGGCATTGCACAAAGTATCGGAGACCATCCATGTGCAACTGACAGTGGGCAAGACTGCTTTTCAGTTTATAGCATCCTACAGACCACCCTCTCAAAGTCAGGAATCCCACTCGGCTTTCCTGAAAACATTGGAGAACATGAAGATCTCTCCGAACACCATTATATTGGGCGACTTCAACTACCCAAACATAGACTGGGAGCATTACTCAAGCCCCAGCACTTTAGCCCAAAGGTTCCTGGAATTTATAAACTCAAATGCTATGGAACAACTAGTCACCACTCCCACAAGAGGGGAAAACATACTAGACCTGATCATTACCAACATGGGGACTCTATGCTCCATACCAGAAGTATATCCCTCATTGGTAAGATCAGACCATAAATTAATTTCACTGGATATCCACATCCCAACCCCACCCCCAGCCCAGAAAACCACAGTGAAAAACTTCTCAAAAGCGAACTTCACACTTCTCAAAACCAAAGTGGAATCCTTCAAGGCCCCAGGGCCAGTGAAAACTACAGCCCACACTGCAGAATCCTATATAAACGCATTCTACGGACATCTCCAGGAATGCATGGATCATGCTATCCCAAACAAAATCAAGACCCAATCATCCAAAGGCAGGCGTCCAGTCTGGTGGACCCCAGCCATAAATAAACTGTACAACAGGAGGAGGAAGCTACTACATGATAGAGCAAAATCCCTAAAAGGGAAGGCATCTCTGATCAGTACTAGCAAAAAATTACGATCCCTCATAAAATCCTCCAAGGCCAGCGTCGAGAGAAAAACTGCACAGGACACTAAAGACAATCATAAGGCTTTTTTCAGTTATGTTAGGAACCTGGGATGCAACTCCCAGACTTGTTCTGAGTTGATTCTAAACGACAAAAAATACACTGAACCCACAGACATCGCCAATATCCTGGCAGACAGGTTCAGTGCAAACTTCTCCACCCCCCCAAATATCTATCCCGGCAGAGTGCAGCCTCCCAAACATCTCTGATGCTCAGGTGAAGGCCGCCCTCTCCAAAGCAAAAAACACTGTTTCCATGGGACCAGATGGTGTCCCGGGTTGCGTCCTACATGAACTCCAAGAAGAACTAATCCCTCAAGTAAAACTGCTGTACAATCTCAGCCTCACTACAGGATAGGTGCCCAAAGAATGGCGTACAGCAACAGTGGTCCCACTCCACAAAGGTGGCGCCTCTACAGACCCTGGAAACTATCGCCCCATAAGCCTGACTAGCCTAGTCTGCAAGGCTATGGAGAGGATCATCATGGAACTCAAAGACATTGGGGACCTACAGACACTAGATCCTACCCAATTTGGCTTCGTCAAGGGCAGATCCTGCCTTTTGAACCTGGTCAACTTCTTCGAAATAGTCACCAAGGCCATAGATGAAGGGAAGGTAGTCCACACAGCCTATCTGGACCTCGCAAAGGCATTTGACACAATACCCCACTCGGGCATCATAGATGAGCTATCCAGCCTAAATATAAACCCCTATGTCACAAGATGGGTTGCAAACTGGCTCAAAGACACAACCCACAGAGTCAGAGTTGCTGGAGCCATGTCAGACTCGAAACCGGTCACAAGTGGCGTCCCACAAGGTTCTGTCCTGGGACCTCTCTTGTTCAGTATTTACTTTTCTGAAGTACAGGCCAACGTGGGAGGACTATGGCTCACCAAGTTCGCAGAGGACTGCAAACTGGGCGCCATAATAGACTCTCCAGCTGACACAAACATCCTTCAAAAAGGTCTCGCAGAGACGGATAACTGGTGCCACAGCCATGGTCTAAAGCTAAATGCCAAAAAGTGTATAGTCATACCCTTTGGCAAAAACAATGTGCCCACAAATTACCACATAGGTGGTAACCCATTAAGTACAGAGAAAGTAATTAGGGATCTGGGGACCCAAGTTGATAGCAATCTCTCCTTTGACAACCACATTGCCAAAGTGGTTAGAAAGACCTTCTACATAGCCCACCTCATCATGAAAGGATTCACATCTAGCTCAAGAGAGGTAATTGTGCTCCTTTATTCATCCCTCATCAGGCTCATCATAGAATACAATGCCCCCTTTGGGATGTACCTTACCCGACACCTGCAGCAATTAGAAAGACCTCAAAAGTACCTCACCAGGAGGATCAAGGGACTCAAACAGATGCCATATGCTGCTCGGTTAAAAAAACTCCAGCTTTACTCAGTTGCATACCACCTACTTCGAGGCGATCTATGCCTGACATATAAAGCTATGTCCAACCCAGAATTAATGGACATGCTCCACCTCAGTAAATCTAAATCCCTTAGAGCCACCCGCTCGAGGGACTTGAACCTCAGCACAGAAATAAATAGAACATGCTGGAGGGGCAGATTCATAACCCAGAGGCTCCCTTCGCTCTGGAATAGAATTCCAATTCATGTTAGGCAGAGCACCTCACTGACTCTCTTCAAGAAGAATCTTGATGAGTGGATGGGGGATCGTAGGTTTGTCCCGGGGATTACTTCCGTGTCACTATTAGACAGAGGCACAGTAAACTAAACTTTAAAAAGGGCACAGTATACTCAAATCAAGGGGTGGCGTAAGCCAAACGCTATCGGGCTAGGCTTATAAATGCCCAGGGCAGATAGCCTAGTATGAACCCATGAACTCTTGGTTACATCACCTGTTAGTGCAGTGACATTCATCTACTGACTATACTTAATGGGCAACACTACTGGCTCAGTTATCTCTTCTTAGTTTCTCTTTCTGAAGTATGTAGGCAGGACCTCAGCTAAACAGTGTATGTTACTAAAAGTACTGCATGGGAAAAATATTCTTTTTAAGTTAAAGAATGATCAAGACTGCCAAACATTTTCTGCAAAATCTAAGAATCAGTGTAACTGAAGTACGGTACACTGTAAAGGGGAAAAGGCAGTGGCCTGGGTATTTACCTGTCTACTGTGCTGTGTGCGATCACTGAATTAAACCCATATTCCTTCAACCCCTGAACTTAACTGACAAATGGAAAAAAAAAAATACAAGGTCAATGTATTTCACATGTACCGTGGTTCAGGAATTAAAATTTTACATATTGTCTCAACACTAAATTATGAAAGTATTGTAATAACATACAAAACAAAGCGAATGGAGAAAGATTTTAAAATCAACAAAGACAACTGCAAAAGTACAGTTGCGTACACCTACCATAAATGTAGATGCTAGAGTGTATTCAATATTGCAGTCATCACACTTGAGTTATCTACCTGCAGGTAGCCTTCAGTCGGCCCGAATACCAGAGTCTTGGGATCTCTGCGTCGGATGCTGTCGCTTATTCCATGACGTCAGGTCGTCAGGGGTATAAAACATGCAGCCGACGCCATTACATCAGTTTTTCTTGCCCTAGATGTCAGGAGCCCCCAAAATAGGAAGCTATTACATGGTGTGGAACACCTCCAATAAAAAGTAAATAACCCTGCCATAAAACATGGACCATAAAGATCGGTAAAAAGGATAGAGAAAACCAGGGGTCTGGAGGGAAGGAAAAGTACAGTTGTGTACACTTACCATAAATGTAGATGTTCAAGTGTATTTCACTGTTGCAGTCATCACATTTGGGTTATCTGCTTGCAGTAGCCCTCAGTCGGCCTATCAAAGTCTTGGGTCCTGAGTCGGTTGCAGTCTCATCTTCCATGCTGTCAGGTAGTCAGGGGTATAAAGCATGCAGCCGACGCCATTACATCAGTTTTTCGTGCCCCAGATGTCAGATGCCCCCCTAATGGGAAGCAAATTATATATATATATATATATATATACATACATATATACATATATACATATACACACACACACACACAAGGTTACACCTCCAACAAAAAAGCAAATACAGTCGGGTGGGGGGGGCTGGAGGGAGGGTAACCAGGACTGCAACAGTGAATACACTAACATCTACATTTATGGTAAGTTTACACAACTGTACTATGTTCTTCATGTTTCACTGTTGCAGTCATCACATTTGGGTAGATTCCCAAAGCTATGGATGGGAGGAGGAAATTAGATAGCATTAGGACTAGCTATAAGGCCCTGCAAGACTGCAGTGGCAAAGTCAGTTCTGGATTTAGAGAAAATTGGCAAATGGTAATGCTTGGTGAAAGTATGTACAGAACTCCAGGTAGCAGCTTCTAGGATGTCCCTGCTAGGGACACCTTTGAGAAAGGCTGTAGAGGTAGATGCAGCCCTGGTTGAATGTGGTCTTATCCCCTGTGGGATAGGTTTTCCATGATGCTTGTAGCAGAAATTAATGCAATGGCCTATCCAGTTAGAAGTGGTTTGCTTTGAAATGGCCTTCCCCTCTGCCCCTACAAGCAAATGCCACCAGCAGCTGTTCCGATTTCCTGAGAGGTTTAGTCCTGTCCAAGTAAAATCTAAGTTGTCTGTGCACATCTAAGGAGTGCAGTATACGTTCACCTTTGTTCTGTGGATTAGAAAAGAAGGTTGGCAAATGGACTGATTAAGAGCCACACTGGATACTACCTTGGACATGGAGGGATTGGTCCTGAGGGACACCCTGTCTGCATGAAAGATGATGCAAGGCTCCACTGCCATAAGGGCCTGTAATTCAGACAACCTTCTTGCTGAAGTGATGGCTAATAGGAAGGCTGTTTTCCAAGAAAGGAGTTTAAACTCTGCACTTGCAACTGGCTCAAAAGGGGGCAGATTGAGTTTTTCCAATACAAAATTAAGGTCCCAGGCTGGAGTTGGGGCTCTCCTGGGTGGTCTTAAGTTTTTGGCCACTCTGAGGAACTGCTTGAGCAGTGGATGAGAGAAGATGGGATGGTTTTGTGTTGTAATGAGCTGAAATGACTGAGGCATGAATTTTGATGGAGGAAAAGAAAAGGCCCTTGCGAAGCATCTCAGCTAAGTATTAAAGAATCTGAGGTAAATTGGGTGCTGCTGTGCCCATCCCCTGAGTTTGGGTCCAGGAACAGAATTTTTTCCATTTTTCAGCATACGATTTTCTAGTACTAGGCCTCCTTGCCTCCAGAATAACATCCAACACTTGTTTACTGAGGGATGGTAACGGAGAGATCAGGTAATTAAGCCGGGCTGCCAGGTTGAAGGTTTGAAGCGGAGGGTGCAGAATCTGTCCCTCCTGCTGGGACAGCAGTGTAGGGGTCTGAGGCAGGTGCCATGGTGCCAGCAGTGACACTGCGCAAGAGGGGGTACCAGTGTTGGAGTGGCCAATCTTGGCCAGTCTGGTGCAACCAGTATCATCCTTGGTTTGTCCTGTTTGATCTTTAGTAGTACAGGGGATCCACTTTCCAAGCTTGTTTGTGAGGAGTCCTTGTGCAGACTTTGTCCAATTGGTAGTTCCGGGGGAGGCAAACAGGTCTATATCTGGGCTCTCCCATTTATCAACATGTTGAATATCTTTGGTTCCAGTTTCCAATCGTGTGGGTCCATGAGATTTCTGCTTAGTTCTTCTGCCAGTGTGTTTAGCTTTCTGTGCAGAAATTGAGCCTGTAGGTGCACTTGGTAGCTCAAGGCTGTGTTCCACAGAGCCATGGCTAGTCTGCAGAGAGTGTACGAGTGGGATCCCCCCTGCTTGTTTATGTACCACATAACAGTGGTATTGTCCATCTTTGCCACTAATTGTCCTGGAAGAATGTGGTCCTTGAAGGCTGTCAGAGCATTCTGTACAGCTAGCATTTCTTTTCGATTGATATGCAGGTGCATTTGACTTGGGTTCCATTTGCCCTGAATGCACTTCCCTGCCAAGTGAGCCCCCCATGCATAGTCTGAGGAGTCTGTTAAGGTTTGGGCGGCAGGGGGTAGAGTGAATGGCAGTCCCTTGTTTTGGTGGCAGGCCTTTGCCCACCAAAGAAACTGTAGGCAAGGTATGATAGGAATCATAGCTTCTAGATCCTGAGAATGTTGACACTATAGGCTTTTTAGATACCATTGTAGTTTCCTCATATGCAGTCTTGCATATGGAATTAGGAGAATGTAGGAGGCCATGAACCCCAAGGCTTGCAGTATTTGCTTTGCAGATAGCATGGTCTTTGTGGCCATTATTTTGAAGCAAGCTGTCAAAAGAACTTGTTTCTCTGGTGTGAGGAAAGCCATCTGGGAAGTTGTGTTCAAGCTTGCTCCCAGGAATACAATTTGTTGGCAGGGTACAAGATACAATTTCTTTTCATTTATGGTATACCCCATAGATGTTAGCACCTTTTGTACAAACGCCAGATGATTCAAAAGTATGTCCTGGCTTTCTGCCTGAATTAGACAATCATCCAGGTATGGGTATATCTGAATATTTCTTTGCCTGCAAAATGCAATGACTGGAGCTAGGCACTTTGTGAATACCCTGGGCGCAGTAGATAAGCCAAAGGACAGTGCAGAGAACTGATAGTGCATGTAAGCCTGCTTTGAAGCGTAGGCAACTTCTGCAAGATTCCCTGATTGGGATGTGCAGGTAGGCTTCCTTTAAATCCAGTGTTGCCAACCAGGCATCCTTGCTTAGCATACTGGTGAAGAGTTAGCATCTTAAATTTTGAGATCACCGAAAAAGTGTTTAGTAAAGAGAGATACAGGATAGGACGCCAGGAGTTCTCTTCTGGGTACCAGGAAAAGTCTCGAGTAGAAACTGTGTCCCCTTTCCTCTACTGGGACAGTCTGAATAGCCCTTATACTTAACAGAACTTGCTTTTGAGCCTCTGCCCACTGATTTGGGGGTAGATCTGGCCAACCGTTTGGTGTTGTTAAAGTGCAGAAGTGGAATCTGTATCCTTGGGAAACTATTTAAAATCCATTTGTCCTGGGTAATGAGTTCCCAGTTTTTTGCCTGCAGAGCAATCTTTCCCCCTAAAGAAGTAGTCAGTTGAGAAGGGCTTGAAAGCTTTAAAATTAAGTCACTGAGATAGTTTACTATAGGGGGGAGTCTTACTACTCCCTGCTTTGGAAGTGGGAGCCCCCCACTGCTTAGTCCTATGCATACCTTGGGACTGAAGCCTGGGTGTTCTGCTGGCTCTGGGTTTGGACTGAGAAGGCCTGGAAGAGGAAGGAAAGGACCAATTCTTAGATGGCCAATGCTTACTAAATCTTGGAGGCTGTACTTGTAGGAAATCTGTAACAGTTTGCATAGATTTAGCTTTTTCCTCCATCTTAAGTAGTACTTCTGCTTTGTTGCCAAACAGACGGTCCTGGTTTAAGGGAGCTTCCAGTAATTTAGCTTTAACATGATCTGGCAAATATTGCTCCTTAGGCCAAGCATGCCTTCTAAGTACAGACCCAGTGACAGCAGCCCTGCAAGATGCCTCTAGTGAATCAAAACCACATTGTAAAGTATGTTTTCCAACTTGTTCAGCAGAATGCATTAAATCCTGTAAATCCTTATTTTCAGCACAGTCAGGGATCAACATCATTTTCTGTTTAAGCAATCCAATAATATGCTGCTGATACTTTAACAGATGAAACTGGCAATTTAAGGCCCTAATGGGCAAGGTTGCATTAGTGTATGCCTTCTTACCCCATCTATCCAGCGCCCTGGAATCTCTATCAGAGGAGGTAGGATTTTTGGCAGTAGTAGCCTTAATGCCCTTGGGTCCTTGTGAAATGGTCTCAGGATCCGCACTAGGATTTTTAAAGAGGAACTTGTGAGAGTCAGCAACCCTGTAATATCTATCTGGTTTTCTGGGAGCAGGAGATAAGGAGTCTGGGGCCAAGCTAGACTCTGAAAAGGCATCAGAATGTCTAGTACAGGCGGGATAGCTAAAGGCCTGTGCTGAGGCAGGAGTAAGAAATCCCTAAGCCTCTTTTTAGAATCAGAGTAATCCTTGCTTTCCCAGCGAAAATGCTCCCTAAGAGTATGCAAGGTTTCACCAAAAGAGAAATCCTCTGGAAGGGAAGCAGAGGGAATAGAGTCTTCTGCATCAGAATCCTCATAGGTAGGTAAGGGTAAATCCTGGTCAGAGGAAACAGAAATTTCAGAATCCTGATCAGAAGAATCATAAGCAAATTCAGTCCTAGGTCTCTTACAGGGGAAGGTTGGCTTCCCCTGAATAAAGTAATAAGGTCTTCAGCCATTCTTATCATTTGTTTTTTAGGCATAGAGACCTGACCATGCGGTCTGGGCATCGGTTTTATAGGCACGGGTCGAGTTTTTGGCCTTGAAGAAGATGGCGTTGGTTTAATATGCAAGTCAGTAGGCCTGAATACACCCTCAGAAGCCAGTGCCTGCACAGCGGCTCCGGACCCATCCAAGGTAGAGACATCCGCAGGTTCCACAGTTGAAGCATCTCATGGCATACCGGACTCCGAATGGGTCTTGGTAGAGGCCTGCGAATCTGAAGTAGCGGGTATCAGAGGCTGCGAAAGCAGCTCACTGAGTACCGGCAAACTGGCGACTAGCTTAGGAGAAGCGTCGGCAGCTTTGGACCTAGGCGGCCTCGTCTTTATCTTTGCGTTTTTTCAGAATGTCAGTAGTTTGGTGGCTTACTGAAGCCATATCTGGGTAACTGAAACGAGTACCAAAATATTTAGAAGCGTAAATATACAGACGAGTAGCACAAAACAGACAGCGAGGTACGTCGTGGTCAGGGTCTAGGCAAGGAAAGTACAGTTGTGTACACTTACCATAAATGTAGATGTTAGAGTGTATTCACTGTTGCAGTCATTACATTTGGGTAATCTGCTGGCAGGTTGCCCTCAGTCGGCCTGAACAACAAAGTCTTGGGTCCTGCGTTGGTTGCGGTCTCCTCTTCCATGACGTCAGGGGTATAAAACATGCAGCCGACGCCATTTTAATCAGTTTTTCTTGCCCCAGATATCAGATGCCCCCCAAATGGGGAGCAAAAAAAAAAAAAAAAAAACAATATATATATATATATATATATATATATATATATATATATATATATACATATATATACACACATATCTATATATATATATATATGTTTATCACTATAAATATATAAAAATGCACTTTAGAAAACACAAAATTTACCTTCAACTAAAAGCAAATCCACCACAAAGGCTTTTGAGTATAATGAAGGAAAGAAAAGGTATAGAAATGGGGCTGGCGGGTGGGTAATCCGGACTGCAACAGTGAATACACGAACATCTGCATTTATGTTCTTTGTGTTTCACTGTTGCAGTCATTATATTTGGGTAGAATCCCAAAGCTATGGATGGGAGGATGGAACTAAACAGCATTAGGAGCAGCTATAAGGCCCTGCAGGACTGCAGTGGCAAAGCCTGCCCTGGATTTAGAAAAGAGAGAGGTAAATGGTAATGCTTTGTGAAGCTATGAACTGAGCTCCAAGTAGCAACTTCTAGAATGTCTCTGGTAGGGACCCCTCTGAGGAAAGCTGCTGAAGTAGAGGCAGCCCTGGTGGAATGAGATCTGATCCCTTTGGCACAGGTTTACTATGGTGCAAGTAGCAGAAACGAGTGCAATGGCTTATCCATTTAGAAATAGTCTGCTTTGATACAGCCTTCCCCTCTGATCCTGCAGCAAATGCCACCAGTAGTTGTTCAGACTTTCTTAGAGATTTTGTTCTGTTTAAGTAGAATCTTAGTTGTCTGTGTACATCCAATGAATGCAGAATCCGCTCCCCCTTGTTCTGCGGATTTGGGAAGAAAGTTGGCAGATGAATGGTCTGGTTTAGAGCCAGACTGGATACCACCTTAGGCATAAAAGGACTGGTCCTGAGGGCCACCCTGTCCGGGTAAAAAAATAATGATAGGCTCCACTGCCGTGAGAGCCTGTAGCTCTGAAACCCTTCTAGCTGAAGTGACTACCAAAACAAAGGCCATCTTCCAAGAAAGAAATTTTATATCCGCAGTAGCTGCTGGTTCAAAAGGAGGTAGGGTGAGTTTTTCCAGCACAAAGATGAGGTCCCATGCAGGAGTTTGTGCTCTCCTGGGAGGCCTTAAATTTTTGGCCCCTCTGAGGTACTGTTTTAGCAGGGGATGAGAAAAGAGGGGAGGTTCTGTGTTGTAATGAGCCGAGATGGCAGAGGCATGGATTTTTATTGAAGAAATAGATAGGCCCTTATGAAGCATCTCAGTTAGGTATTGCAAAATCTGAGGAATACTGGGCTTTACTGTGTCTATTCCTTGTGCTTGGTTCCAAGCACAGAATCTCTTCCATTTATCAACATAAGATTTTCTAGTACTAGAACTTCTGGCCTCCAAAATGACATCCATCACAGGTTTACTGATAGATGAGGTTGGTGAAATTAGTTGATTAGCCATGCTGCAAGATTTAGAGTTTGGAGTAGAGTGTGCAGCATTTGATAGTTCTGCTGAGACAATAGGCGAGGTGTTTGAGGCAAGTACCACGGAGGAAGGTGTGACATGTTCTTTAGAAGTGGGTACCAGTGTTGGCGAGGCCAGTCCAAAGCAATTAGAATCATTTTTGTTTTTTCCTGTTTGACTTTTAGTAAGACCTTGGAGAGTAGAGGCAGAGGGGGAAAAGCATAGACTGATAGGTTTTTCCAGCTGAAGGATAGAGCATCCACTTTCCATGCTTTTTTTGTGATGAGTCCTTGTGCAGAATTTGTCCAACTGATAGTTTTGGGGAGAGGCAAATCGATCTAAGGCAAATAGATCTATGTCTGGACTCCCCCATCTTTCTGTTAACATGCTGAAGATTTGTGGAGCCAGTTTCCATTTGTGCGGGTCCATAAGACTTCTGCTTAGGCCTGCCAGAGTATTTTGCTTTCCTGGCAGGAATTGAGCTTGAAGATGTATTTGTTAAGTCAAGGCTGTGTTCCACAAGGCCATGACTAGTCTGCAAATGGGGTAGGAGTGGGTACCCCCTGCCTGTTTATGTACCACATAACTGTGGTGGTATCCGTCTTTATCAGTAATTGTCTTGGATGAAGGAAGTCCTTGATGGCTGCCAGAGCATTCTGAACGGCTAGCATTTCTTTCTGGTTGATATGTAGATGTATTTGGTTTAGGCACCATTTGCCCTGAATGCATCTCCCTGCCAGGTGGGCCCCCCCAAGCATAGTCTGATGCATCTGTAGTTAGGGTTTGGGTGACAGGGAGTAGAATGAATGACAGTCCCTTGTTTTGGTGACATGTCTCTGCCCACCAAAGAAACTCCTGTTGCAGGCAGGGAATGAGAGGAAATAAGAAGTTATGTACCTACCATAACGTTCCATGTTAGTTGTCTTCTCTCGCCTTCTTTCTTGCTTGATGGGTTCGGAGCCGATCCCTCGGCTCCGACTCGGCACTTGCTAAGCTCGAGTCACTTTTACCAGCTCGAGGCAGCCCCATATCCCATGATGCAAGGCGGTAAGTACCCAGATCTCGTTTGATGACAAAGGGCAATAGCACCAAGCATAACATACTTCCCAAAGGAAGAAAGAAAACTAACAGATGGAAGGAGGACCAGGTCTGAATGGTCTTCAGCATAACAGTTTCTTATAACAAGGTCTGTCCAGGCCAGGGGGAAGGAGGGAGGGTCAAGAAAGAAGGCAGAGAAGACAACTAACATGGAACGTTATGGTAGGTACATAACTTCTTAATGTTAAGTTGTCAATCTCGCCTTCATTCTTGCTTGATGGGACCGCGTCCCTAGCACCTCTATCCTGGGTGGCTCAATGAAACAAACTCTTGAGGACTGTAGAGCCAAAACTGGCTCTGTCCCTGGAGGCCAAGTCCAATTTGCAATGGGAAACAAAAGTGTGAGGAGTGGCCCAAGTGGCCGCTGTACAAATAGTGTCTAAAGGAAGTCTAGCTTGAAAAGCTGTAGAAGTAGCTAAGCTCCTAGTTGAATGTGCTTTAGGTTTTGAGCACAGCTGTTTTCCCCTGAGCAGATAAATTTCAGAGATGATCGAAGAAAGCCATCTAGACAAAGTCACTTTAGAAACAGGAAGGCCTTTTTTATTATCCGCATAGGAAACAAAAAGTTGATCAGATTTTCTAAATTTTTTTGTTCTGTCCAAATAATATCTAAGTTGACGGTGGACATCAAGATAATGTAGCTTTTGTTCAGCTCTATCTGAATAGTTAGGGAAAAATACAGGGAGATCAATGGATTGATTTAAATTGTTGTTTGAAGCGACCTTAGGCAAAAAGGTTGGGTTAGTTCTCAAAGATACTCTGTCTTTGTGAAAAACCAAATAGGGGTCGAACCGAAGAGCATGAAGTTCAGACACCCTCCTGGCCGATGTAATAGCCACTAGGAATAAAGTTTTCCAAGAAAGATATTTCAGGGAACAAGAAGCAGCTAGCTCGAAGGGGGGAAGAATCAAGGATGTCAGCACTAAATTTAGATCCCACTGAGGAGGAGGATTCCTGATTGGAGGCTTTAGTAGGAAAATTCCTTTCAAGAAGGCCCTGCAGAGCCTATGGGACATAATATTATGATCTGCTATCCCGACATGAAAATTGGAAATAGCAGCCAATTGAACTCTGACTGTGGAAGAAGAGGAGCCTGCATGAAAAATCTCTGCTAAGAAGTCCAGGACTGCCAGAACAGGGGCAGTAAAAGGATCAATATTCTTGGCCTTAGCCCAATAAGAGAAACGTTTCCATTTGCTTGTATAAATCCTCCTGGTAGAGGATTTTAGTGAAGCTACTATGATGTCTCTAACTGGGTTAGAGATCAAAGGAAGCCTGGCTAAGGAAGGAAGTGGAGCAACCATGCTGTGAGGTTGAGAGAAGGGATTGAGCGGTGCAGCTGACCCGATTGGTGAATCAGAAGATCTGGCACTGGGTCCAGATGCCACGGCTGCACCAAAAGGTGATGATGGAGGAACGGGAACCAAACTTGTCGAGGCCAGTAAGGGGCAATGAGAATCAATTTGGCTCTCAAAACGGTAGCTTTCTGGATAACCTGAGGGATCAGAGGAAATGGAGGGAAGGCATAAAGAAGTCCCTGGGGCCAATCCTGGGTCAGAGCGTCTCTGGCTGGATGGCCTGATAGAGGGAAGAGGCAGAAGAAGTCTGGACATTTGCTGTTTTGGGGAGTAGCAAAGATCGCAACATGGACGACCCCATTCCAGAAAAATCTCTTCCGCTATAGATTGCTTGAGAGACCACTCGTGAGGCATGAGAATAGCTCTGCTCAATCTGTCCGCTACAATGTTGGTTTTCCCAGGGATATGCGTTGCTACCAGAAACCGATGAGAGGAGATCGCCCATTGCCATAGTCTGAGCGCTTCTCGACACAAGGGGTAGGACTTGGTTCCGCCCTGTTTGTTGATATACCAAACTACAGACATGTTGTCTGTGTGGACTGCAATTGTCCCTACGGGAAGAAAGTCGTTGAGGGCTTGCAACGTTAAAAGCACTGCTCTCATCTCCAGGACATTTATGTGCAGATGGTACTCGAATGGCTGCCACGTCCCATGAACCATCCTGCCCTGATAATGACCCCCCCACCCGATCAGGGAGGCATCCGTGGTGACAGTGGCTATCGGGGATGGGGGTACAAAGTACCTGCCTTGGTGAACCTGAGGAGATGTGATCCACCAGGCAAGATGCTCTTTGCATGTCTGTGTCACCAGAATCTGGTGACACATTGGAAGTTGTTGGTATGACCATTGTGTGAACAGCATCCACTGAAGAAGGCGCATGTAGAATCGAGCCAGGGGAAGAAGAGTAATGGCCGCAGCCATGAGACCTAATACCTTTAGAACCATTCTGGCCTGTACTTTCTTGTTGGCCAGAATGATCCTGACATGACTCTGAATGTCTGAAATTCTTTGATCTGTAAGGGTAGCTGACATCCGAACAGTGTTTAAGTTTGCGCCTATGAAGGTAATAGACTGGCAGGGCAATAAGGATGACTTTTCGAAGTTGATCGAGATGCCCAAATGAGAACAAAGGTTTAATGTGTAATCCCTGGCTTGTATAAGCTGATGCCTGGTGGTGGCTGACAGGAGCCAGTCGTCGAGATACGGAAACACCTGGAATCCTTGGCGTCTCAGGTGAGCCGTGACCACTGCCATGCATTTGGTGAACACTCTGGGGGCTGTAGTGAGACCAAAGGTCAGGGCACTGAACTGGAAATGACTGGACCCCAGCCAGCGGAGAAATCTCCTGAGCGTCTGTGAATTTTGATGTGATAGTACGCATCCTGAAGATCTATTGAGCACATCCAGTTGTCCTTCTGTAAGAAGGGCAGAATTGACTGAAGAGTGACCATTCGGAATCTTGTCTTCCTGACAGACTTGTTGAGTCTGCTGAGATCCAATATTGGTCTCCAGTCTCCCGTCTTTTGGGGACCAAAAGAACCTTGAGTAGATTCCGGCTCTGAATGGTCTGTTGTAACTGGCTGAATGGCTCTTTTTGCAGTAGTTTTGAGACTTCTAACTCTGCAATTTCCCTTAGACCGGTGGTACATCTGGAAGGGAATTTGAGGGAAGGGACTTTCCTCGAAAGGAATTATGTAACCCTTGGATATGATCGACTGTACCCATCTGTCTTGAGTGAGGGAATGCCAGGCTTCTGGGTACAGTGATAATCTTCCCCGACTGCCTCCAAGGAGGGACAGCCGGGCAACATCTCAGGGATGCTGAAAGGGCTTGTCAGAGAGAGGCTCTCTGTTTCCCTGGTTTTCGGACCCCTCTGCCTCTAGAGCGGCGTCTGTTGTTGTTACCCCTCTGCCTCTAGGGGTAAACTGACCACGTGAATCGGCGTGACTCCTTGGGATTTACGGAACCACATTTTCCCACCTTTCTGACCTTTGGGATAAGGTCTAGATGGGGTGGAAAAACGGACTCCTACAGCAGAAAGAGTCTTGCCGTCCTGTTCGCACCTGGTCAAAGTCTCCTTCACCTGAGGGCCAAACAAAGCTGACCCATCAAAGGGAGAATTTGTGAAGGACGCCTTAAAGGATCCGCAAAATCACATAGCCGCATCCAGGCTTGGCGTCTAAGAGCCACACCTGTACCTGCGGCTCTACTCGCTCCATCAGCAGCATAAGATATTAGCCGCATGGAGGAGTTTGCAATGGAATTAAGGGTTCCTAGCTGAAGCAATTTTTTCTTGAGCCCCTGCAGCTGAAGGATCCTGTACTACTTCACCCAGCTCCTTAAGGATATCCCTCTGGAGTCTGGTGAAGTGACATAGGTAATTCAGCGAACGCATAGCAAAGGTCGCTGAGGAAAACATCCGCTGCATACCTATCCATGGTCCTAGAGTCCTTATTAGGAGGATGGACAGGTACGGAAGGATCTGCAAGTTCCTTCTTGGTGGCCGCAGCCACCACCATGGCATCAGCGGGGACACCCTTACTGAGGAATTGCTTGTCACACGGGGCAGTGATAAATTTTGAAGGCCTCCTAGGGACTGGCTCTACAGAGTCAGGAGCTGCCCACGCCTTTCGTGCAATAACCTGCATAAGGGGGTCGAAAGGCGGAGACACCCAGGAGGTGGAGGGCTGAGATCCAAACGCCTCTAGGTATACGGACTCATCCTCGGAGGGATTGTTGGTGGGCCAGTTTCCCCTCTGTTTAAGGAGTTCTAGGATGTCTGAGAAGGAGACATCCTCAGAGGGGGATCTAGGGGATCCCTCTGACTCATCAAAGTCAGTATCCGAAGTGACAGACTCGGGGGAGTCTACATGTTTCCTCTTACAAGTCCTCTTCCTAGGAGGATCTCCGGAAACATCAGGAGAATCCTCGGAAGAGGGGGAAATTCCGAATGGGGAAACCTGAGGCGGAGGATCTCTGGGTCCTGTAGCAAGAGAAGTGGCAGAGATGTCAACAGGTACTATAGAGGGAGGAGCTACGGGAACAGACTGCTGACTGATACCAGTGGCCAGCACACTCTTCATCACCTCGAATGCTCCTCCCAGGCAGGTCCGAGAGAACCCGTTCAAGAACTAGGAACTCCAGGGACCACCGAAGGGAAGTCTCCGAGGCAGATGTCGGAGCCGAGCTCACCAAGGCCGAGGCTCCAAGGGGAAGAGCGGTTCGGACAAGGGTCCGATGCCACTCACCCCTCGGAGGAGACCATGGAAGCCCGACCACGAATCCCTCTAAGGAAGGTCTCAAGAGGAGATAAGAGTAGAGGCTGAAGGAACAGAAGGGGTATCCGCCTCCAGCCGTAGCAGTAACCATTCGAAGACTCCAACTCCAAAATCTGGGGTAGAGTTGAAGGAGGAACTGTAACGGGTGTGGACCAACAGTCGCCTGTTGAGACGGACTATGTAACATTTGGGCCAGTACCTGTGACAAGTAATCTGCTGACCACTCTCTAGGTCATGGTCTGAAAGTCTGGATGACCTTGAAGATCGGCTCCGATGGCTCCGTTCGAAGGAGAGGTGAAGCCGAGCCGAAAGTATCGGCTCCAAGGAAGGAGACCTCGACCTCTTCCTGGAATGAGCCATCGAACCGATACTATAGATCCTGTCGGAGCCGAAGACTTATTGGAGCCGACAGGAAGCTCAATGCATCGGCTCCAGCCGAGCCGATACAGCCACAAAGTAACGGTGTCGGAGCCGATCGGAGCCGACACGATGCCTGTGCCACATGGTGGTCGGAACCGATCGGAGCCGACACAGTGGTCGATGCAGAATCGGCACCGATAGCCATCGGTGCCGAAGGCTGTTAAGCCAGAATCGGCTCCAGCCGAGCCGATCTCGACTCGGAACAGTCGGGCCGAGGCCGCAGGCTTAGACACAGAAGCCTGGGCCTTGGAAGATTTTGCTGATTTTGATGGAGCCGACTTAGCCGGAGAGCCCTCCGGCTTAAGAAGGCCCCTAAGTATCAGCTTGTTCTTTCCTGCAGGACTCTCTGGCTGAAGGAATGACAAATAGCACAGGAGTCCTGCAGGTGAAGAGGCCCCAGGCAATACAGGCAAGAAGTGTGACAGTCTGTCAGAGACATCTTCTGACAGCACGAGTCACACTTCTTAAAACCTGAGACCCTCTCCTTTGACATGGTGCTTCACAAAACACACACACACCAGTCAAAAATTTAAATTAAAGAAAATACCAAAAAGGTATTCCTAAAAACAAACACACACACACCCTAACAGGGAGGGGATGGGATGGGTAAAGTTTGACTAAAAAAAATTAAAAGAGACAGGGATTTTCTGTCAGAAAATCTAAATAATTAACTTATAACTAACAATTAAAGGTTTTTTAACAAAAAGGGGCTTAAATATCAATAAAGTGAATCACTTACCAGGAGCTGGTAAAAGGAGGACCTCATAAGCGAAGCGGCAAACGAGATCTGGGTACTTACCGCCTTGCATCATGGGATATGGGGCTGCCTCGAGCTGGTAAAAGTGACTCTCGAGCTTAGCAGTGCAGTCGGAGCCGAGGGATCGGCTCCGAACCCATCAAGCAAGAATGAAGGCGAGATTGACAACTTAACATGTACAGTTTTGTACCTACCATAAATGTAGATGTTCGAAGATCCACATTGCTGCAGTTCTTACATATGGGTAGTCCGCTGTCCTCGGTCGGCCCGAATACCAAAGTATTAGGCTGACGTCGGTCATGGGCGCTCAGATCTGACATCAGAGCGTCAGGGTATAAAAGCGCATGACTGACGTCATATCCTCAGTCTTTTCTTGCCCCAGATGTCAGAAGGCCCTAAAAAGAAAGGCCACAGCCAAAAATAGAATACTTCCCAAAAGGCATGTACAAATAACAGCTACCACCCAAACCATACAACCATTCCAAACTACAGAGGGGAAGGGAGGTAAATTGGACTGCAGCAATGTGCATCTTCGAACATCTACATTTATGGTAGGTACAAAACTGTACTATGTTCTTCATCTCACATTGCTGCAGTCCTTACATATGGATAGAATCCCAAAGCAGAGGTAAAGGGAGGCTGGCAAAATCATAAAGCATTGGGAGCTGCCAAAATGCCCTGTAAGATTGCAGTGGCAAATCCAGCCCTAGATTTGGAATAAAGAGGAAGGTGGTAATGTTTAGAAAAAGTATGCACTGAACTCCAAGTAGCTGCTTCCAAAATATCTTTAGTAGCTACTCCCCTTAAAAAAGCTGTAGAAGTGGCAGTAGCCCTAGTGGAGTGAGGTCTGATTCCAGCCGGAATCTCCTTACCATGATGAGAATAACAAAAAGCAATACAAAAGCCAATCCACTTAGAAATAGTTTGTTTTGAAACAGATTTCCCCTGAGAACCTAAAGCAAAAGAAACAAACTGCTGAGACTGCCTGAACCCTTTAGTCCTGCTCAAATAACGCAACTGCCTGTGAATATCCAAAGTGTGCAAAATTTTCTCCCCTTTATTTTGGGGATCTGCATAAAAAGTAGGCAAATGAATTGATTGGTTCAAGGCCACATTTGAAACCACTTTAGGCATAAAAGTAGGATTAGTACGCAGAGATACCCTATCCTTATGAAAAATTAGGAAGGGTTCAACTGCCATAAGAGCCTGTAGTTCAGAAACCCTTCTAGCAGACGTAATGGCCAACAAAAAAGCAGTCTTCCAAGACAAAAACCTTAACTCAGCAGTAGCTGCAGGTTCAAAAGGAGGTAAAGTAAGTTTTTCCAACACAAAATTGAGATCCCAGGCAGGAGTAGGAGCTCACGGGGGTCTTATGTTCTTTGCCCCTCTAAGAAATTGCTTAAACAAAGGATGAGAGAATAATGGAGGGTCACAGTCATAGTGAGCAGAAATGGCTGCAGCATGAACTTTTATAGAGGAGAAAGACAAACCCTTGTCCAATAATTCTGTAAGATATTGAAGAGAAACACTTAAATCAGGCCTGGAAACATCAAAGCTCTTTGTTTTGCTCCAAATTAAAAATCTCCTCCATTTATCAGCATAAACTTTCCTTGTACTAGGCCTTCTGGCCTCCAAAATAACATTCAAAACTTGTTGTGGAAGCTGCAACCCTCCAGGTTCTAGAACAGAATATGCCAGGCTGTTAGATGCAAGGACTGAATCCTGACATTGAGGAAATGATTGCCCTCCTGAGACAAAAGGTGCGGAATCGAAGGCAAAGGCCATGGAGGCTCCTGCTAAACTCCTCAGCAGAGGGTACCAGTGCTGTCGAGGCCAATCTGGAGCTATTAGAATCATGGAGGGCTTGTCTTGTCTGACTTTCAAGAGTACCTTGGGGAGGAGAGGCAGAGGCGGAAAGGCATAGACGTGAAGATTGCTCCAACTGAATGATAGAGCATCCACTTTCCAAGCTGTGGGATGAAACATTTTTGTGCAAAACTTTGGCAACTGGAAATTTAGTGGAGAAGCGAACAGATCTATGTCTGGAGTTCCCCATGTCACTGTCAATTTTCGAAATACATGAGGATCCAATTTCCACTCGTGGGGATCCACTGTCTGTCTGCTCAAAACATCTGCTAAGGAGTTCTGTGCTCCTGGTAGAAACCTTGCCTGAAGATTGAGGTGTAAACTGAGAGCAGTCTCCCACAAAATCATTGCTTGCCTGCAAAGAGGGTAGAATGGGTTCCCCTTGCTTGTTGATGTACCACATGACAGTTGTGTTGTCTGTTAGAATCAACACTTGCCCTGGGTGAAGTAAATCCTTGAAAGCCATCAATGCAAATTGGACTGCTAACATCTCCTTCAAGTTGATATGTAAATGTTGAAGTCTGGCAGGCCACGTGTCTTGAACCCATTTTCCATTGAGGTGTGCTCCCCAAGCCTTGTCCGAGGCATCTGTCATTAAAATCTGACTCGCCTCTGGTCGGGTCACAGAGAGTCCCTTGTTTAGGTGACATTCCTGAGCCCACCACAAAAATTCCTTTTGAATGCAAGGTATTATTTGAATGACAGTGTCCAGATCTTGGCAGTGTTGCGTCCATACATTTTTGAGATACCATTGTAGCTTCCTCATATGCAGTTTGGCATTGGGAAGCACCAGAATACAAGATGCCATGAACCCCAAGGCTTGAAGGACTGTCCTTGCAGTCAGCCTGGACCGTAGAGACAATTGATGAAAGTAAAGTGTAAGGTTCTTTTGCTTGTCCGGGGTCAAAAGGCCATCTGGGAAGCTGTATTCAGTCTCACACCCAGAAAGCACATTTCCTGAGAGGGTACTAGACTGGACTTTGTTTCGGTCACAGAATACCCTAGGCACCTTAACACTGCCATCACATACTGTAGATGATGAAGAAGTTTGTACTTGTCTTGAGCAAGAATCAGGCAATCGTCCAAATAAGGATAAATTTGTATTCCTCTTAACCGTAAGAAGGCTATCACTGGAGCCAGAACCTTTGTGAACACCCTGGGCAGTAGATAAGCCAAAGGGCAATGCAGAGAACTGATAATGTAAAGTCCCAGCCCGAAAACGCAGGTATCTCCTGCAACTGGGCCTGATAGGAACATGAAGATAAGCCTCTTTGAGATCCAGAGTTACCATCCAGTGATCTTTGCCCAACAGAGGTAGAAGTTGTTGCAACGTCAACATTTTGAATTTTGGAATGTCCAGGTATGTGTTGAGGATAGATAAATCCAAAATTGGCCTCCAAGTGTTTCCTTTCTTTGGTACTAGAAACAGGCGAGAATAAAATCCTAGGCCCACTTCTGACAGAGGGACCTGCTGTATAGCCCCCATTTGAAGAAGTAAAGAAATCTGCTTGTGAGCCTCTACCCTTTGCTGAGGAGGAACGTCTGGCATGCCTTTGAAGGGAGGCAATGTATGGAAATAAAACTTGTAGCCTCGGTCTATAATGTCCAACACCCATTTGTCCTGGGTGATTAAAAGCCAGTTTTGCTTGAAGAGTGCCAACTTTCCTCCCAAAGGAGCTGCCAGACAGGAAGAATCTGGCAGCTGAAGATGCGGGTCATTGGGCCTGTTTACGAAAGGACTGGCCCCTGCCCTCACCTGTAGATTGAGCAGGTGAACTCCATGTTCTAGGCCTGAAAGAACTCTGAGCTCTGCCCCTACCACGTCTAGATCTACCCCTAGACTGTAAATCAGAAGAAGGATAAGCCCATCCCTTAGTAGGCCAATTCCTGCTAAACTTAGGAGGCTGCACCTGCAAAAAATCTTTAACAGTCTGCATAGACTTAGCCTTGTCTTCCATTTTCTTCAAGACAGACTCCACAGGAGAACCAAACAAAACTGTAAAGGAGCATTAAAAATTCTAGTTTTAACATGCTCTGACAAATTCTGATCCTTAAGCCAGGCGTGCCTGCGAATAACTGAACCAGTGGCAGCCACCCTGGAAGAAGCCTGTAAAGCATCGAAACCACACTGCAAAGAATGCTTACCCACCTGTTCAGAGGCATGTACCAAATCCTGTAATTCTTTACACACTATGCCCTCTGCCAAAGCATCCACTTTAGATTTTAGTTGAGTAAGGAGAAAATTCTGATACTTCAACATATGAAACTGGCAATTCAAAGCCCTCATTGCTAAAGTGGAAGAGGTATACACTTTCTTACCCCATCTATCCAAAGCTCTAGCATCTTTATCTATAGAAACTGGATTCTTTACAACAGAAGCCCTGACACCCTTAGGTCCCTGGCTAATAGTTTCTGGGTCAGCCCTTGGACTCTTATACAGATATTTATGAGCCTCAGGTACTCTGTAATACCTGTCTGGCTTAACTGGCACAGGAGGCAGAGAGTCTGGATTAAGGGAAGCCTCGGAGAAAAACGTCTTGAACAACCTCCAAAACAGGAGGTATAGCCAAGGGCCTATGCTGTGGTAAAAACAAAAATTCCCTAAGCCTCTTTCGGGAATCTGAGAAATCCTGACCTTCCCATTTAAAATGTTCCCTCATAGAATGCAGGGTTTCTGAAAAAGAAAAATCCTCTGGAGGAGAAGCAGGAGTGGAATCCTCTGCGTCTAAATCAGAATAAGGAGGAAAATCCTGAATGTCTTCAGCCGAAGACTCTGAGTAATCTGAAGCCTGCTCCAAACTTTCCACCTCTGGCTCCACCCTAGGCCTCTTATCAGGAGGGGGCATAGAACCTCTGATTAAAGAAATTAAATCTTCTGCCATTTTAAGCATGTGTTTTTTAGGCACAGAACCTGCAGAACTAGGACTGACACCCGTGGAAGGCAAACCAGGCCTGCCTTTGGAAGGAGCCTTAGAGACAGAAGGAGAAGGCCTAACCACCTTAGGCAAGGAAGGGAGAACAGCAACCTGAGAGGCCCCTTCAGCCTGACCCGACTCCTGAGAGGCCACATCTTGCAAAATCAAAGCCTCCCCCTGAGACTCAACTGAAACCTCGGCTGGATCCACTGATTCCACCGTAGTTTCTAAAGAACCGGCGTCCGGAACGGACGACTCATCCTGCCTGGACTTTTGCGCTTCTTCGCGGTAGCGGGCGTCGGAGGATCCGACGGCATATTATAATTACACCGCTTACCGAAGACAAGCCTAGCGCAATCTAACCTACGTTTAATGGTGCGCTTATTAAACCTAGCACAAAAGCGACACCCGACTACGTCGTGCTCAGGTCCCAAACAAGGAATACAAAGAGAGTGGTAATCCCTATGCGGTATCGGTTTCCCACAAGAAATACAATTATTCACTTTTTCTGACATCCGGAATTAACTGAGGCAAGAAAAAACAAAAATATTCCCCAACGGGGTACTTAGCCCAACTTGGTTTCGGTCTGAAACTCAGAATACGAAAATTTCAGAACACCGAACGGCACTTGCAAACGCTGCTTCTGCATCGGACCATGCGGCAAAAAAGACTGAGGATATGACGTCTGTCATGCGCTTTTATACCCTGACGCTCTGATGTCAGATCTGAGCGCCCATGACCGACGTCAGCCTAATACTTTGGTATTCGGGCCGACCGAGGACAGCGGACTACCCATATGTAAGGACTGCAGCAATTTGAGATGAAGAACATTCATTGTTTCCAGGCTGTGAATGTTGACTCCATAAGCTTTTTAGATACCACTGAAGTTCTCATATGCAGTCTCACATATGGAATTAGTAGAATGCAGGCTGCCATGAACCCCAAAGCCTGCAGAATTTGTTTTGCAGATAACTGGGTTTTTGTTGCCATTTGTTTGAAGTATGTTGTCAATTGAATTTGTTTGTCTGGCGTGAGTTAAGCCATCTGGGCAGTTGTGTTCAAGCTTGCACCCAAGAATGTACTTATTTGAGAGGGTACCAGATGTGATTTTTCGTTTATGGTGTACCCTAGGCATCCTAGAAGCCTTTTTACAAATGCCAGATGTTGAAGAGTGACCTTGTCCTCTGCCTGAATGAGACAATCTTCCAGATAAGGATAAATTTGAATGTTTCTTTGTCTGCAAAATGTAATTACTGGCGCCAGGCACTTTGTAAAGACCCTGGGCACAGTAGATAAGCCAAAGGGCAGTGCAGAGAATTGGCAATGCAAAAAGCCTGCTTTGAAGCGGAGGTATCTTCTGCAAGATTCCCTTATTGGGATATGCAGGTATGCCTCTTGGGATATGCAGGTATGCCTCTTAAATCTAGAGTTACCAAACAGGCATTCTTGCCTAGCATAGGCAGTAGCTGTTGTAAAGTCAGCATTTTGAATTTTGGAATGTCTAGGAACGTGTTTAGAATTGATAAATCCAGAATTGGACGCCATGATTTGTCTTTTCTGGGTACCAGGAAAAGTCTTGAATAAAATCCTTGTCCTTTTTCCTTTTCTGGTACTGGTTGAATAGCCCCCATATCCATGAGGGACATGACTTGTTTCTGGGCCTCTGCCCACTGGTTTGGTGGCATATCTGGCCATCCATTTGGAACTGGCAATGTGTGGAAATGAAATCTGTACCCCTGGGATACTATGTTTAATACCCACTTGTCCTGGGTAATTAACTGCCAATTTTGGGCATGAA
Organism: Protopterus annectens; assembly: GCF_019279795.1. NCBI lineage: Eukaryota > Metazoa > Chordata > Ceratodontiformes > Protopteridae > Protopterus > Protopterus annectens. The sequence continues at coordinate 92,923,831 of NC_056734.1, forward strand.
GTGCTAGCCCCCCCCCCCCCCCCAAGGGGGCTGCTAAAAGATAAGTGCTTGGAGATGGCAGAGGAAAGTCATTGAGACTGCTTACTGTAGGGTTGTGCTTTGTTACCTCCAGATTTGGAGGTGGAGGCACCCCATTGCTTTAACCTGTAAGATCCCTGTGATTGATATCTGGAGCCTTTGGAGCACCTGGGTTTGCCCTGAATGGCTCTGTTAGACACAGGAAAGGACCAATTCTTAGTAGGCCAGTGCCTACTGAACCTGGGTGGCTACACCTGCAATAAATATTTTACAGTTTGCATGGATTTAGCTTTGTCTTACATTTTCTTTAAAACCTCTTCTGCCTTATTACCAAACAGACTGTCATGCTGTAAAGGGGCTTCCAACAATTTAGCTTTAACCTGATCAGGCAGATTCTGCTCCTTGAGCCAGGCATGCCTTCTCATCACAGATCCAGTTACAGTGGCCCTGTAAGAGGCCTCCAAGGAAGTATGCTTTCCAACCTGTTCTGCTGAATGCAATAAATCCTGTAACTCTATTTTCCACACATTCAGAAATCAACATCATTCTGTTTCAGTAAGCCCATAACATGCTGTTGATATTTAAGCATATGAAACTGGCAGTTTAAAGCCCTGATTGCCAAGGTTGCAGACATATAAACCTTCTTTCCCCATCTATCCAGCGTCCTGGAATCTCAATCTGAAGGGGTAGGATTTTTGGCAGTAGAAGCCTTAACACCCTTGGGACCCTAAGAAAGTCTCAGGATCAGCAGCAGGATTTTTGAAAAGAAATTTGTGGGAGTCAGGAACCCTGTAATATCTGCCTGGCTTACTAGGAGGCAGGGAATCAGTAGCCATGCTTGATTAGGAACACATCATCAACAATGTCTAATACAGGATGTATTGCCAAAGGCCTATGCTGAGGAAGAAGAAAATCCCTAAGCCTCTTTTTTTGATTCTGAGAAATCCTGACTCTCCCAGTGAAAATGTTCCCTTAAAGTATGCAAAGTCTCTCCAAAAGAATAATCCTCAGGAGGAGAAGCAGAAGGGATGGATTCCTCTGCAGAGTCCTCATGAGGTGGAATAGAAAATTCCTGATCAGAAGAGGAATCAGAAGAAATGGAAACCTGATCTGAAGATTCATAATCAGTGCCTTGCCTAGGCCTCTTAGCAAGGGGGAGGGGGGGGGGTTGGGAACCCCTATCAAGGTAATTAAATCCGGAGCCATTTTGATCATTTGTTTTTTTAGGTATAGGGGCCTGAGCACGTGGCCCATGAGTCAGTTTTTTAGTCATAGAAAATGGTTTTGGCCTTGTTTTTGTTGATGGCGTTTGTTTAATATATAAATGTTGAGGCCTGAAAAACACCCTCAGAAGCCAGTGCCTGCTCAGCGGCTCCGGACCCATCCAAGGGAGAGACATCCGCGGGTTCAATACTTGCAGAATCTCGTGGCATACCAGACTCCGAATGGGTCTCGGTAGGGGCCTGCGACTCAAAAGTAACGGGTATCAGGGGCTGTGAAAGCGCCTCACTGAGTACCGGCGACTGGCTTAGGAGAAGCTTCATCGGTTTTGGACCTAGACAGTCTGTCTCTTTCCTTGCGTTTTTTGTGAACTCCAGTAGTCGGATTGCTAATCAACGACATTTCAGGGAAGTTAAATCTTGAACCAAAATATTTAGAAGCCAAAATATACAGACGCTTAATAGTGCGTTGGTTAAATTTAGCACAAAACCGACAGCAAGGCATATTGTGATCAGGGCCTAGGCAAGGAACACAGTACAAATGAAAATCCTTATGAGGTATTTGCTTCCCACAAGTAATGCAATTACTAACTTTTACTGACATCGGTAAGGAGCAAGAAAAATTTCCCCAACGGGGTACTTAGCTTTAGTTTGAAGACTTCGGTTCTGAAACTCTAAAATGAAATTTCAGGAGTCGGCCGACCGGCACTTGCAAACTGCTTCTGCTTCGGGCACCGCGTGGCAAGAAAGACTGAATAAAATGGCGTCTGCTGCATGTTTTATACCCCTGATGACCTGACATCATGGAAGAGGAGACTGCAACCAATGCAGGACCCAAGACTTTGTTATTCAGGCCAACTGAGGGCAACCTGCCAGCAGATTACCCAAATGTAATGACTGCAACAGTGAAACACGAAGAACATTACAGTACGAAATTAAAATCTTTGAGGTATTTGCTTTCCACAAGAAATACAATTATTGACTTTTACTGACATTGGTTTAGAGCAAGAAAAAAAAAAAAGTTTCCCCAACAGGGTACTTAGCTTTAGTTGAAGACTTTGGTTCTGACAATTTCAGGAGTCTACCGACCGGCACTTGCGAACTGTTTGTGCTTTGGGCACCGCACAGCAAGAAAGACTGATATAATGGCATTGGCTGCATGCTTTATACCCCTACCTGACGTCATGGAAGATGAGACAGCAAACGACGCAGCACCCACGACTTTGATAATCAGACCGACTGAGGGCTACTGCAGGCAGATAACCAAAATGTGATGACTGCAACTGTGGAACACAAAGAACATCCAGGACTGCAACAATGAATACACTCTAACATCTATATTTATGGTAAGTGTACACAACTGTACTATGTTCTTCATGTTTCACTGTTGCAGTCATCACACTTGAGTTGATTCCCAAAGCTGAGGAAGGGTGGAGGCAGTCAAGAAGTGTTGGGGCTGGCTAGCAGGCCTTGTAAGACTGCTGTAGCAAATCCAGCTCTGGATTTAGAAAAATAGATAAGTGGTATTGCTTGGTGAAGGTGTGTACAGAACTCCAGGTTGCAGCTTCCAGGATGTCCCTGGTGAGGATCCCTCTGAGAAATGCTGTAAAGGTTGAAGTAGCTCTAGTGGAATGAGTTCTGATCCCCAGAGGGGTAGGTTTTCCATGGTGCTTGTAGCAGAAATGGATGCAATGTGTTATCCACTTGGAAAAAGTTTGTTTCAAAATGGCCTTGCCCTCTGCCCCTGTAGCAAAGCTGACTAGTAGCTGGTCAATTTTCTAAACGGCTTAGTCCTGTCAAGGTAGAACCTGAGCGGTCTGTGCACGTCCAAGGAGTGCAGATCCTTTCCCCTCTATTCTGAGGATTAGGGAAAAAGGTTGGCAAATGGATGGATTGGTTTAAAGCCACACTGGATACCACCTTGGGCATAAAGGAAGGGTTACTCCCGAGGGAAACCCTGTCAGCATGAAAAATAATGAAGGGCTCCATCACCATTAGTGCCTGCAACTCAGACACTCTTCTTGCTGAAGTAATAGCTAGAAGTAAGGCTGTTTTCCAAGGGAAGAATTTTAACTCTGCTGAAGCAGCAAGTTCAAAGGGGGAAGTGTGAGCTTTTCCAGTACAAAGTTAAAGATCCCAGTCCGGGGTGAGAGCTCTCCTAGGAGGCCTTAAATTGTTAGCTCATCTCAGGAACTCCTTGATGAGAGGGTGAGAAAAGAGAGGAGGCTCAGCATTACAATGAGCTGAGATGGCAGAGGCATGAATTGTAATGGATGAGAACGATAGGCCTCTGTGGAGCAGCTCTGCTAGGTAATAAAGGATTTGAGGTAAGTTGGGCACAGCTGTGTCCTTTCCTTGAGACTGACTCAAACAACAATATTTTTCCACTTTTCAGCATAGGATTTCCTAGTACTAGGCCTTCTGGCTTCAAGGATTATTGTCCAGCACCTGCCTCCTAAGGGATGCTGGTGATGTATTCATGGGATAAGCCACGCTGCAAGGTTTAGGATTTGCAGCTGTGGATACAAAATCTGTCCCTCCTGCTGAGACATCAGGGAAGGCATCCAAGATGTAGGTGCCAAGGTGGCACTGCTGTCAAGACTGCGTAGGAGTGGGTACCAGTGCTGGCGTGGCAGTCTGGTGCAATAATGATTGCCCTTGGCCTGTCCTGTTTTATCTTGAGTAGTACTTTTGAGGGGAGGGGCAAAGGAGGAAAGGCATAAATTGAGAGGTTTTCCCATGTAAAGGATGGGACGTCCACCTTCCAGGCTCTGCTGTGAGGGTTCCTGGTGCAAAATTTGTTCAATTGGTGGTTTTGGGAGGAGACAAAAAGATCCACCTCTGGGTTAGAAGTTTGAATGAGTTGGGTTCCAGTTTCCACTTGTGAGGGTCCAGTAGATTTCTGCTTAAGTCGTCTGCCAGTGAATTTTGCTTGCCTGGCAGGAATTGAGCTTGTAGGTGCACTTGGATGCTCAAGGCGGTGTTCCACACAGCCATGGCTAACCTGCAGAGTGGGTAAGAATGAGTCCCGCCCTGCTTGTTTATGTAACACAACTGTGGTGTTGTTGGTCTTTATCAGGAGCTGTCCTGGAAAGATAAGGAATTTGAAGACTTTCAGAGCATTCTGTACAGCTAGCATTTTTTTATTGCTACGCAGGGCAATTTGTTCTGGGCATTTGCCATGAATGCATTTGCCTGCCATATGAGCCCCCCATGCATAGTCTGATGCGTCTGTTGGGGTTTGGGCAGTGAGGGGTTGAGTGAAAGGAAGTCCATTGTTGTGCTTGCATGCTTCTGCCAACCAAAGGAACTCTGCCCTTAGACAAGATATGATGGGAATCACCATTTCCAGGTCAGTGAGGGGTTGAGTGAAAGGAAGTCCATTGTTGTGCTTGCATGCTTCTGCCAACCAAAGGAACTCTGCCCTTAGACAAGATATGATGGGAATCACCATTTCCAGGTCCTGAAAATGTTGACACCAGAGACTTTTTAAGTACCACTGAAGTTTCCTCATATGCAGTCTTGCATATGGAATTAGCAGAATGCATGAGGCCATGAACCCTAGGGGCTTGCAGTATTTTCCTTGCAGACAGCTGGGTTTTGTTGGCCATTAGTTTGAAATAGTTTGTCAGATAGACCTGCTTTTCTGGAGTGAGGAATGCCATCTGGGAAGTCGTGTTCAAGCTTGCTCCCAGGAACACAATTTGTTGGCTGGGCACCAGTTGTGATTTCTTTGCGTTGATGGTGTATCCCAGTGAAGTCAGAAGTCTTTTTACAAATGCCAGGTGCTGAAGTAGCAATTCCTGACTGTCCGCCTGAATCAGGCAATCGTTCGGGTAGATTTGAATATTTCTCTGCCTGCAGTATGTAATGGTTGGAGCCAGGCATTTTGTGAATACTCTGGGCGCAGTAGATAAGCGAAAGGGAAGTGCAGAGAACTGATAGTGCATAGAGCCTGCCCTGAAATGTAGATATTTCCTGCAAGACTCCCTTATGGGGATGTGCAGATAAGCTTCTTTTAAGTCTAGGGTGACTAACCAAGAAGTCTTGGCTAGCATAAGAAGCTGTTGCAGTGTAAGCATTTTGAATATTGAGACCACCAGAAAGGTGTTGAGGATTGATAGATCCAGGATCGGGCGCCAAGAGCTCTCTTTTCTGGGCACCAGGAACAGTCTGGAGTAGAAACCCGGTCCCCTTTGTTCTACTGGAACAGGTTGAATAGCCCTGATATGGAGAAGGGAAAGTACTTGCTTTTGAGCCTCTGCCCCACTGGTTTGGAGGAAGGTCTGGCAACCCGCTTGGTGTTGGCAGTGAGTGGAAGTAGAATCTGTATCCCTGGGATACAATGTTTAGAACCCATCGGTCCAGAGTAATGGACATCCAGTTTTTTGCATGAAGGGCAAGTTTTCCTCCTAGGGGTGCAAGTATTTGGGCATGACTGGGAAGGATAACTGGAAAGTCTTTGTGAACTTTTTCTATAAAGGGGTGGCTTTCCACTCCCTGGTTTTGCGGTGGAAACACCCCATTGTTTAGATCTCTGCATACCCTGAGACTGTAGTCTTAGTGGTCTGTTTACCTTGGGTTTGGACTGAAGGCCTGAGAGGGACTGGAAAAGGACCAGTTTTTTTGAAGGCCAATGCCTACTGAATCTAGGTGGCTGCACCTGTTAGAAATCTTTGACTGTTTGCACAGATTTAGCTTTTTCTTCTATCTTTTTAAGAACTTCTGCTTTTGTACCAAACACACACTCCTGGTTTAATGGAGCATCTAGTAAATTAGCTTTGACATGGTCAGGCAAGACTTGTTCATTTAGCCATGCATGCCTTCTCAGTACAGACCCAGTGACAGCAGCCCTGCAAGATGCTTCTAAGGCATCAAACTCACAGTATGTTTACTAACTTGGCTTGCAAAATGCATCGACTCTTGTAAATCTATTTTTTGCACAATCTGGAAGTAACACCATTTTTTTTGTTTAATTAGTTCCATAATATTTTGCTGGTACTTCAGCATGTGAAACTGGCAATTCAAAGCCCTGATGGCAAGAGTTGCAGAGGTATATACCTTCTTACCCCATCTGTCTAAAGCTCTAGAATCCTTGTTTTAAGGGGTAGGGTTTTTGGCTGTAGTAGCCTTAACGCATTTAGGTCCCTGGGAAATGGTCTCTGGATCCGCAGTAGGATTTCTTAGAGAGAAATTTGTGAGAATCAGGTACTCTGTAGTACCAGTCAGGTTTTCTAGGAGCTGGTGGTAAGGTGTCAGGAGTAAGACTGGGCTCCAAGAAGACAGTCTACAATATCCAGGACAGTGGGTATAGCTAGAAGCCTGTGCCGAGGCAAACCTAAAAATTCCCAGAGTCTCTTTTTGGACTGAGGATAATCCTGGCATTCCCAGCGGAAATGCTCTCTTAAGGTATGCAAGGTTTCACCAAAAGAGAAATCCTCTGGAGGTGAGGCAGAGGGAATGGATTCCTCTGCATCTGAATCCTCATAGGTAGATAAGGGTATGCCTGGTAATCAGAAGGGTCAAAGTCATCAGACTCCTGGTCTGTAGAATTAGAAGGAAATTCAATTCTTTCTTTTGGCAGGGGAAGGCTGGCTTCCCCTAATTAGAGTAATAAGGTCTTCAGCCATTCTAAGCATTTGTTTTTGTGGCATGGGAGGATGAGCATGCGCTTTGTACATCTGTTTTCTAGGCGTAGTGAGAACTCTGGGCCTGAGAAACTCGGTAGTTTTAGTAGGAAATGAAGTTGTCGGTTTAATATGAATATCGGTAGGTCGGAATACACCCTCAGAAGCCGATGCCTGCACAGCGGCTCCAGACCCATCCAAGGTAGAGACATCCGCAGGTTCCAAAGTCGAAGAAGAATCTTGCAGCATACCTGACTCCGAATGGGTCTCAGCAGAGACCTGCGAATCTGTAGAAGCAGGCATCAGGTGCTGCAAAGGCACCTCACCGAGTACCGGTGGACTGGCGACAAGCTTCATGGAAGCGTCAACAGTTTTTGACCTATGCTGTCTGTCTTTGTGCTTCGGAAGATTGGTAGTCGGATGGCTTACTGAAGCCATTTTGGAATACAGAGAACGAGCGCGAAAGATTTTAGCTACAAAAATAGCCAGATGACGAATCGTTCGGGTGTTAAGGCACAAAACAGACAGCTAGGGACGTCGTGGTCTGGGCCTAAACAGGTGACGCAATAAGAATGAAAATCTGAGATATTTGCTTTCCACAAGCAAGACAATTGTTAATTTTTTCTGACCTCGATTAGAGCAAGAAAAAAGAATCCCCAACGGGGTACTTCGCTTTAGAAGACTTCAGGTCTGATTTCAGGTAGCGGCCGACTGGCACTTGTGAACTGCTTCTGCTTCAGGCTCCTTCTTGTCAAGAAAGACTGATGTAATGGTGTCAGCTGCATGTTTTATACCCCTGACGACCTGACGTCATGGAAGAAGCGACAGCATCTGATGCAGAAATCTCAAGACTCTGGTATTCGGGCCAACTGAGGGCTACCTGCAGGCAGATAACCCAAGTGTGATGACTGCAACAGTGAAACACGAAGAACATCAGGGGTATAGAAAAACAAGCAAGAGGGAGCTGGAACTTGCTTAAGAAAATTAAAAGGAAACTAGGTTTTGGGAGCAAATAACTAGGGAGAAAAATGTAACAGAATGGGATGAAGCCAAGAAGTTTGGACTGCGGGTCAAAGAAGGCCTTCCTTGCCAGAGACTGATAAGAGTATAGGCAGGCAAAGAGAAGGGAACTGGGAAATGCAAAGTGAAAGACCAGCAGCTCTGGTAGAGTATTTTAGTTGTCTCTACATGACAAGCTGCTGTTAAAGGGATAATTACTACAGCATACAAAACACTGCATGAGAAATACAAGAATCAAGCAGAGAAAGTTAGAAATAATTAGGAAGAGAGAATGGAGAGGCAATTTATAAAGGAACAATGGGAGAACATCTGCAGGGCTACTAGGTATGCAATAAAGTCCAGAAAGTTTAGGACTTTTGCTTGGAAGTGTTTTCATAGGTATTTCTATACCTCAAGCAAACTTCAGAGATTGTTTTTCCCCAAACACCTCTGGCATTTGCTATCATCTTGAGGGGAAAAAAAAGAGGCAATTGGAAACATGTTTTTAGAATGTAATGAGTTAGCATATTTTAAAAATTCCCTACACAACACTGACAAAATACCAGGGATGCAAATAATTGTAACTAAGAAAATAATTATTTTGAGTGTAACGTAGGAAATGAACTGACTCAAGTATAATGCTGTTGGGTGCAAAAAACATTTGCTAAAAATGGAGGTCAAAATCTGAACTATTAGTGATTATACCATGATCCCCCCAAAACGTGCACGCTGATTGGCCAGCGTGCCCGTTGTAAATCGAGTTATACTAATGGAAAAAGGTCCGGTCGCCCGGACTTTTTTCCATTAGTATAACTCGTTTTAACATGTTCGCTATGTTAAATGGGTTTAACATGAGACAGTTTAAAATAAGCAACGGAGATCTCCGCTGCTTATTTTAGCTGTCTCGCCATGTTAAACCCATTTAACATAGCGAGGCAGTGTTTAAACAACGGAGAAAGCAAGATCTCCGCTTTTTAGTCGCTATGTTAAATGAGTTTAACATAGCGAGACAGTTTAAAATAAGCAACGGAGATGTCCGCTGCTTATTTTAACTGTCTCGCCATGTTAAACTCATTTAACATAGCGAGACTAAAAAGCAACGGAGATCTTGCTTTCTCTTGCTTTGCTCAACTCTGATGTACCGCGCAGGCGCCAGTACATCAGAACTGCCGCGGATGCCAGACATCTGCGGAAGGGCAGTAAACAGGCATTATACTATGCCATTATTTAAGAAAAGTAATAGTTTCTTTTCTTAAATAATGTCATGATATAATAGCAACACGCCTGGTGGTAATGCTATTACCCACGGTTGGCTTTGTTTGGTCCGGCTTCGCCTCGGGACCAAACCACGCCAACCGTGGGTAAATTTAGCATTACCCACACCCAGGCGTGGGTTATTGCTATAGTATTCAACAATGAAACTGGAGGCAAAGTCTTTGAAATGGGAAGGAGCAAATTATATGCAAATAAATGGAATTTGCTGGAACAATAAATGCAGACTACACTAGTGCTCATGAGGAGGAGTAAGGTAAGGCAGGAATTGAGCAATTTATGTAACTCTGCAGTGAATGAATTAACTAAACATATGTAAAACTGGATGAAAAATATTACTAAGGTACACATAATTTAGAAAACAACCAATGCCACTGTCTAAAACAGGATTTAAAAGATGTTTAAAGCAAATTATGAAGTTTCTGCAGTTTCTCCAGAAATTTAAAAAGCAGCAGCACATAAAGCTGTTGACAGCTTTTCTATATTTATAAACCACAAAAGGCATACCACATCAAAGTAATGGGTTAGCAGTAGCAACCGTGGTGTGCAGAGACTTAAGATGTGGTTAGACAGATAAAAAGCAGTGTGTACAGCTCAAAGTATTAAATGAATAAAGTAGTATCATGCAGGGCATTCACAGTGAGGTTCACTGCTTGAAGGAAACTCCAGAAAGGGTGCACTAAAATTAGACTGTTCTCAAGGGATTTTACCAACGGGGTAAACTGCAAATAGCTTAGTTCAGGATATACACAAGACAACTTACCTGTGCAAAAATGCAACTACAACAAGGAACAGCTGAATTATTGCAGATGAGCCATTTACAAGGCTATTAAATAAGCAGGATTGCCTGCAAGGCATGACATGGTGTTTACAATAGTTAGCCAACTATAAGTGCAATTACTGCAACAGTTGAGTCAGCTTGTCCAACCAACAAGTTAAAGAACATAGTAACAAGAGCTTTCAAACAGTGATCCCCTCTGTGACCATTGCTGTAGGACATACCCTATGTCACAGGGATGGAAGAAAAGCTAGCAATGACTCAAAATCTTAGCTGACAGTCGGGAAGACTGACCCATTTGTAATTGCAGCTCTAAGAGACACTACCAGATACAAGAAAGGGTAGTTCTAAAAATTAATGAAGCAAGAATATGCAGGTTAATTACTCCCAGAAAACTAAAATTACAGTTGGGTTAGGAACTTACCACAATTGTACATATTAAGGGTATACATTCACTGCAGAGGTCATCACTTCCAAGATTCCTATCTGTAGGTGCCGAATACACTTGGCCAACTTAAAGGCCTACACTTTTCCCATCCTAGCTTCTGCAGATGACCTCCCACTTGGACGGCAGTGGTGTAAGAGGGGCACTGGCCAATAACACATCATGATCTTTTATCCCCTGGTTAGATAAGGAACTTGTCCAATATCTCACAATACAAATAGGCCTAAGAAAGTACAGTTGTGTACACTTACCATAAATGTAGATGTTCAAGTGTATTCACTGTTGCAGTCATCACACTTGGTCCATCTGCCTGCAGGTAGCCCTCAGTCTGCCCGAATACCAGAGACTTAGTATTTCTGCGTCTGTTGCCATCGCTCCAGGACGGACGTCAGAGGTATAAAAACAGGCAGCAGACACCATTACATCAGTTCTTCTTGCCCCAAATGTCAGGAGCCCCCCAATAGGGAGCTAAGGTATGGTAGGAAAATCACCACCAGTAAAAAGTAAATACCGATACCAATACCCTGTAAGGGGTGAGTAACAGACAGAGGAGAGAGAGGAGAGGACTGGAGGGAGGGAAACCAGGTCTGCAACAGTGAATACACTTGAACATCTACATTTATGGTAAGTGTACACAACTGTACCATGTTCGTGTTTCACTGCTGCAGTCATCACACTTGGGTTGATTCCCAAAGCTGAAGAAAGGGTGGAGGCAGTCAAGAAGAGTTGGGGCTGGCTAGTATGCCCTGCAGAACTGCAGTTGCAAAACCCACCCTGGATTTGGAAAATATAGGCAGGTGGTAATGCTTGGTGAAGGTGTGTAAAGAACTCCAGGTAGCAGCTTCCAGAATGTCCCAGGGTAGGTACTCCCCTGAGGAATGCTGTAGAGGTAGAAGTTGCCCTAGTGGAATGTGTTCTGACCCCCTGACGGGTTGGTTTCCCATGGTGTTTGTAGCAGAAATGGATACAGTGTGCTATCCCATTTGGAAATGGTTTGTTTTGAAATGGCCTTGCCCTCTGCCCCTGGTGCAAAACTGAGTAGTAACTGGTCAGATTACTTGAAGGGTCAAGTCCTAGCCAGGTAGAATCTGAGCTGTCTGTACACATCCAAGGAGTGCAGGATCCCTTCCCCTTTATTTTGAGGATTAGGGAAGAAAGTTGGCAAATGGATAGATTGGTTGAGAGCCACACTGGACACCACTTTAGGCATAAAGGAAGGATTAGTCCTGAGGGAGACCCTGTCAGCATGAAAAATAATGAAAAGTTCCAAAGCCATAAGTGCTTGCAGCTCAGACGCTCTTCTAGCTGGTGGGTGCTCTCCTTGGTAGCCTTAAGTTGTCTGCCCCTCTCAGGAACTGTTTGATGAGAGGGTGAGAAAAGAGAGGTGGCTCAGTGTTGTAATGAGCTGAGATGGCAGAGGCATGGATCTTAATGGAGGAGAAGAATAGGCCTCTGTGGAGTAGATCTGCTAGGTAATTCCAGGGTTAGAGGCAAGGAGGGCAGTGCTGTGTCCTCTCCTTTAGACTGAATTCAGAAGCAATACCTTTTCCACTTAGCATAGGATTTCCTTGTACTGGGTCTTCTGGCTTCAAAAATGACATCCAGTACCTGCTTGCTTAGGCTGGTCACTTGGAGGAGAATTCAAGGAATAAGCCAGGCTGCAGGATTCAGAGTTTGCAGTTGTGGATGCAAGATCTGTCCCCCATGCTGAGTGAGAAGGGCTGGGATCTGGGGTAGGTGCCAGGGTGGCACCGGTGACGGGCTGCACAGTAGTGGGTACCAGTGCTGGCGTGGCCAGTCCGGGGCAATCAGGATTGTCCTTGGTCTGTCCTGTCTTACCTTGAGTAATATTCCTGAGAGAAGGGGCAGAGGGGGGAATGCATAGATTGAGAGGGTTTCCCACTGGAAGGATAAGGCATCCACTTTCCAGACTCTGCTGTGAGATGTCCTGGTGCAGGATTTGCTGAGCTTGTGATTGCAGGGGAAGGCAAAGAGCTCCACCTCTGGGGTCCCCCATTTCTGGATTAGATGGCTGAAGGTGCTGGGCTCCAATTGCCACTCGTGTGGGTCTAGGAGATTTCTGTTTAAGTCGTCTGCCAGTGAATTTTGCTTGCCTGGCAGGAATTGAGCTTGCAGATGAACATGCATGTCCAAGGCCATGTTCCACAGGGCCATGGCTAGCATGCAGAGTGGGTAAGAGTGGGTTCCCCCCTGCTTGATGTACCACATAACTGTGGTGTTGTCTGTTTTTATTAGTAGGGGTCCTGGTGAGAGTAGGTATCTGAAAGCTGTTAGAGCATGCTGAACAGCTAGCATCTCTTTATGGTTGACGTGCAGATGAATTTGACTTGGGCTCCAGTGGCCCTGAATGCACTTGTCATCCAGGTGTGCCCCCCAGGCATAGTCTGATGCATCTGTGGTTAGGGTCTGGGCGACGTGGTGTTGAGTCAAGGGAAGTCGCTTGTTGCGGTGCATGCTGCTGCCCACCAAAGAAACTCTGTCCTTAGACAAGGTATGATGGGTATGACAGTTTCTAGGTCCTGAGAATGTTGGCACCAAAGACTTTTTAAGTACCACTGAAGTTTCCTCATATGCAGTCTGGCATATGGAATTAGTAGGATGCAAGTGGCCATGAACCCTAGGGCCTGCAGGATTTTCCTTGCGGATAGCTGGGTTCTGGTGGCCATTTGAGTGAAGTAGCCCGTCAGATAGGCTTTTTTTTCTGCAGTAAGAAATGCCATCTGGGATGCTGTATCCAAGCTTGCTCCCAGGAATACGATCTTTTGACTGGGGACTAGTTTTGATTTCTTTTCATTGATAGTGTACCCGAGGGAGGTTAGAAGGTTCTTTACAAATGTCAGGTACTGCAACAGCTTTTCCTGTCTGCCTGAATCAGGCAGTCGATCAAGTACGGCTAAATTTGAATTTTTCTCTGTCTGCATTAGGCAATGGCTGGAGCCAGGCATTTTGTGAAAACTCTGGGAGTAGTGGATACGTCAAACGGAAGTGCTGAGAACTGATAATGCATAGCTCCTGCCTGAAACGTACGTATTTCCTGCATGAGTCCCTGATAGGGATGTGGAGATATACTTCTTTTAGGTCTAGGGTGGCTAACAAGGCTTCTTTTAGGTCTAGGGTAGCTAACAAGGTATCTTTGGACAGCATGGGAAGAAGCTGCTGAAGGGTGAGGATTTTGAATTTTGGTACCACCAGGAAGGTGTTTAGAATGGAAAGATCTAGGATTGGGTGCCAAGTGCCCTCTTTTCTGGGTACCAGGAAAAGTCTGGAATAGAACCAATGACGTATCTGTTCTGCAGGAACAGGTTGAATTGCCCTTATGGAGAGCAGGGATTGAACTTGGATTTGTGCCTCTGCCCACTGGTCTGGAGGAAGGTCTGGGAACCCTTTTGGGGTTGGTAGGGAGTGGAAGTAAAATTTGTACCCCCCTGGGATACAATGTTGAGGCCCCATCTGTCTTTGGTGATGGAGGTCCAGTTTTTTGCATGATGGGCAAATTTTCCTCCTAGGGGCACGAGCAGTTGGGCTGAGGTGAGGAGTAGAGTTGAGAAGTCATTGCAAATTCTTTCTGTAAGAGGGTGGCTTAGCACTCCCTGTTTTTGAAGTGGAGGCACTCCATTGCTTACATCTCTGCATACCCTGAGACTGTAATCTGGGGGGGGTCTGTGTGAGGTGGCTGGAAAGGACCAATGCTTCCGAGGGGCAATGCCGACTGAATCTAGGAGGCTGAATTTGCAAGATATTTTTGACTGTCTGCACATATTTAGCTTTTTCTTCCATCTTTTTTAGAACCTCTTTTGCGTTGGTGCCAGACTGTCCTTGCTCAAAGGAGCATCTAGTAATTTTGATTTGCCATGGTCTGGCAAGGTCTGCTCCTTAAGCCAAGCATGCCTTCTCAGTATAGAACTAGGGACTGTTTCCCTGCAAGATGCTTCTAGGGCGTCAAAGCCACATTGCAAAGTATGCTTGCTGACTTGGCTTGCAGAATGCATAAAGCTCTTGTAATTCTTTATTTTCTGCACAGTCTGTAAGGGTAGTTAATTTTTGCTCAAGTTCCTTAGTATGTTGCTGGTACTTCAGCATGTGAAAAGTGCAGTTGTGTACACTTACCATAAACGTAGATGCTCAAGTGTATTCACTGTTGCAGTCATTACATTTGGGTAATCCTGCTGGCAGGTTGCCCTCAATTGGCCTGAATTCCAAAGTCCAGGGTCCTGCATCGGCTGCTGTCGCCCCTTCCCTGACGTCAGGGGTATAAAAGATGCGACCGATACCATTTTCTTTAGTTTTTCTTGCCCCAGATGTCAGGTGCCCCCTAAAAGGGTAGCCAAAATTTATACACACACACATATATACAATATACACATTATATATATATATATATATATATATATATATATATATATATCTATATACACACACATACATACACATATATCTATACACACACATGTAAATACATGCAGCAATATAAACTTTACCTTCACCTACAAGCAAATACACCCATAGGTTCCAACAGAGGAAAGGGGGATGACAGGTGGGTAACCTGGACTGCAACAGTGAATACACTAACATCTACATTTCTGGTAAGTGTACACAACTGTACTATGTTCTTCGTGTTTCACTGTTGCAGTCATTACATTTGGGTCGAGTCCCAAAGCTATGGATGGGAGGCTGGAGCTAAACAGCATTAGGAGCGGCTATGAGGCCCTGCAGAACTGCAGTGGCAAAGCCTGGCCTGGATTTAGAGTAGAGTGGCAGATGATAGTGCTTTGTAAAGGTGTGCACTGAACTCCAAGTAGCAGCCTCTAAAACGTCCTTGGTTGGTACTCCCCTGAGAAAGGCTGCTGAAGTGGCTGCAGCTCTGGTTGAATGTGGCCTAATGCCCTTAGGCACTGGCTTGCCATGGTGTTAAGCAGCAGAAATGAATGCAGTGACCTATCCACTTTGAAATAGTCTGCTTTGAGGTAGCCTTTCCTTGTGATCCTGCAGCATATGCCAGTAGTAATTGCTCTGTCTTTCTGAAAACTTTGGTTCTGTCCAAATAGAATCTAAGCGGTAATTGCACGTTCAAAGAACGCAGAATTCTCTCCCCTTTGTTCTGTGGATTTGGATAAAAAGTTGGCAGATGAATAGTTTGGTTGAGAGCCACACTGGAAACCACCTTAGGCATAAATGTTTGGTTTGTCCTCAGACAAACCCTGTCTGGATAAAAAATGATAAAAGGCTCCACAGCCATGAGAGCCTGTAGCTCTGAAACTCGTCTTGCAGAAGGTACTGCTAGAAGCTGTTTTCCAAGATAAAAACCTTATATCAGCAGTAGCAGCTGGCTCAAAAGGAGGCAGGGTGAGTTTTTCCAAGACATAGCTGAGGTCCTATGCAGGCAATGGTGATCTCCTTGGAGGCCTTAAATTTTTGGCTCCTCTGAGGTACTGTTTTAATAAGTGATGAGAAAAGATTGGTGGCTCTGTATTGTAATGAGTCGAAATGACAGAGGCATGAATTTTAATAGATGAAAAAGAAAGGCCTTTGTCCAGCATCTCAGTTAAGTATTGCAAAATCTGTGGAATATTTGGCACAGCTGTATCAATTCCTTCTGCCTGGTTCCAAGCACAGAATCTTTTCCGTTTTCCAGCATAATATTTTCTAGTACTAGGCCTTCTGGCCTCCAAAATGACATCCATCACAGCTTTACTGAGAGGTGTGTTTTGCATGACTACATTATCCGCCATGCTGCCAGGTTTAAAGTCCTGAGTTGGCTGTGCAGGATCTGTTTGTTTTGCTGGGACAGTAGATGAGGTATTTGAGGTAAGGTCCAAGCTGGGCATTGAGATAAGTTCTTTAGGATTGGGTACCAGTACTGGCGGGGCCAGTCTGGGGCAATCAGTATCATTTTTGGTTTCAACCGTCTGACCTTTAGGAGTACCTTGGAGAGGAGAGGCAGTGGGGGAAAGGCATATACTGATAGGGCGTCCACTTTCCATGCTGGTCTGTGATGCGTCCTTGTGCGGAATCATTTTAGTTGGTAGTTGTGAGGGGAGGCAAATAGATCTATGTCCGGGCATCCCCATTTCCTTGTTATCATGCTGAAGACTTGTGGATCCAGTTGCCACTCGTGGGGATCCATGAGGTTTCTGCTTAGTTCATCTGCCAGAGTATTTTCCCTTCCTGGCAGGAATTGTGCCTGCAGATGTACTTGGTAAGTTAATGCTGTGTCCCACAAAGTCATGGCTAGTCTGCAAAGGGGGTAAGAATGTGTGGGCCCCTGCTTGTTTATATACCACATGACCGTGGTGTTGTCTGTCTTTATCAGTAGTTGTCCAGGATGTCATAGGTCCTTGATGGCTGTTGGGGCATTCTGAACAGCTAGCATCTCTTTTTGATTGATATGTAGATGCATTTGGGTTGAGGACCATGTGCCGTGAATGCATCTTCCTGCCATGTGGGCCCCCAGGCATAATCTGATGCATCCGTTGTTAGTATCTGCCTGGCTGGGGGTAATGTGAATGATTGTCCCTTGTTTTGGTGACAAGCCTTTGCCCATCATCGAAACTCCTGTTTTAGGCAGAGAATGAGAGTAATAATTGTTTCCAAGTTGTGGCAATGTTAAATCCAAACACTTTTTAAGTACCACTGAAGTTTCCTCATATGCAGTCTTGCATATGGAATTAGTAGGATGCAGGATGCCATAAAGCCCAAAGCCTGCAGAATTTTTCTTGCAGATAACTGGGCCTTTGTTGCCAACATTTTGAAATAGGTAGTCAGTTGCCTTTGTTTGTCTGGTGCGAGATAAGCCATCTGAGCAGTCGTATTTAAGCTCGCACCCAGGAATATTATCTCTTGAGAGGGTACTAGTTTCCATTTCTTTTCATTGACTGTGTATCCTAGGCATGTTAGAAGTCTTTTCACAAACGCCAGATACTGTAGAAGAATGTCCTTGTCTGCTTGAATTAGACAGTCGTCCAAGTACGGATATATTTGTATTACTCTGTCTGCAGAATGCAATTACTGGTGCCAGGCACTTTGTAAAGACCCTGGGCGCAGTAGATAAGCCAAAGGCAGTGCAGAGAATTGGTAATGCATTGAGCCAGCCTTGAATCTGAGGTATCTTCTGCATAACTGTCTGACTGGGACATGCAGGTATGCCTCTTAGGTCTAGAGTCACCAGCCAGGCGTTCTTGCCCAGCATGGGCAGAAGCTGCTGCAAAGTCATCATCTTGAACTTTGGTATATCCAGGAATGTGTTCAGAATAGATAGGTCCAGTACTGGTCTCCAGGTCTTGTCCTTTCTGGGTACCAGGAACAGTAGAGTAAAAACCTTGTCCCTGCTCTTTCTCTGGTACTTGTTGAATGGCCCCCATGTCCATGAGGGATGAGACTTGTTTTTGCGCCTCTGCCCATTGATTTTTTGGCAGATCTGGCCAGCCGTTTGCCTTTGGCAGGGTATGAAAATGGAACTTGTACCCTTGTGACACGATATTTAGAACCCACTTGTCCTGGGTTATAATGTGCCAATTTTGAGAAAAAAGTGCTAATTTTTCCCCTAAGGGTGCTGCCAGGAGGTAAGTGTTTGGTGCAGGCAGGGGAAAGTCATTGGGACCGTTTCCTGTATAGTTGTGATTTGTCTTCTCCAACTTTGTAGGTAGAAGCACCCCACTGCTTTGACCTGTAGGAACCTTGCGCCTGGGATCTGCCTCTAGGGCGTCTAGATCTGCCCCTTTGAGGTGTGTCTGACACAGGAAAGGACCAATTCTTTGTGGGCCAGTGTCTACTAAACCTAGGTGGCTGTACTTGTAAAAAATCTTTGACAGTTTGCATAGATTTAGCTTTGTCCTCCATTTTCTTTAACACCTCCTCTGCCTCAACACCAAATAAAGTATCATGCTGTAAAGGTGCATCTAATAATTTAACTCTGACATGATCAGGCAGATTTTTTTCTTTTAACCAAGCATGCCTCCTAATTACAGAACCCGTAACTGCAGCCCTGCAGGAGGCCTCCAAAGAATCAAAACCACATTGCAAAGTATGCATGCTAAGCTGTCAATCTCGCCTTCATTCTTGCTGGATGGGTTCGGAGCCGATCCTCGGCTCCGACTCGGCACTTGCTAAGCTCGAGAGCTAATTTTACCAGCTCGAGGCAACCCTATATCCCATGATGCAAGGCGGAGACTACCCAGATCTCGTTTGCCGCTTCACTAACGAGGTGCCTTCTTTTACCAGCTCTAGGTAAGTGAATAGTTTTTGAGACTTTGTCTACCCCCCCTTTAAATTTATATATATTTGTGTTTTGTTAACCTTAACGACTTACTTTAACCCTATTCCCGTCAGTGTTCCCTTTTTTTCGAGTATTTTATTCCCTTTCCCTAGCTTAGGCCTTAGGCCTTCCCCTCCCTAAATTTTTTCCTGTTAGGGATTGTTTGTGTATGACTGTGTGTTATCCCTGTTTATTTTAAATTGTTGGATTGAGTGTTTTTGTGTGTGTGTGTTACTGTATTGTGTTTCCTCGACACAGTTATGTCGAAGGACACTAAGGTCTCAGGCTTCAAGAAGTGTGACTCGTGCTGTCAGAAGATGTCTCTGACAGACTGTCACACTTGTGTTTATTGCCTGAGACCTTTGCACCTGCAGGACTCTTGTGCTATCTGTCATGCTTTCAGCCCAAGAGTCCTGCACGAGCGAAGAAATAAGCTTATATTAAGGGGCTTATTAAAGCCCAAGAGCTCCCCGACTAAGTCGGCGCCGGGGAAGCCCTCGAAACCTGTTAAGCCTTCAGCTGAGACTTCCAAGCCGTCGGCTTCGGGTTCACCCTCACCAGGGTCGAGATCGGCTCTGGCCGGAGCCGATCCTTCCACCTTACCAGTCTCAGTATCGGCTCCATCCGGTGCCGATACTCTCCAATCCAGACATTCAGTGTCGGCTCCGGCTGGAGCCGACGTATCTTCGGCTCCGTTGGCTCCATCGATCTCAAAAAAGAGATCTCGATCCCCTTCAGTGGAATCCATACGTTCGGCTCAGAGATCACCCTTGCTCTCGGAGCGGAGCCATCGGAGCCGTTCTTCTCGGTCGTCCAGGCTGTCTGATCACGACCTCGAGAGAGTGGTGAGTATACTATTAAAGTCTCAGGCATTGGCCCAAATACTCCATAGCCCATCACAACAGACGGTAGCTATTTCACATCCACCAAACATTCCTCCAACTCTCTTACAGAGCTCAGAGCCAGAGCTCCTCGGAACCGGCACCCTTGTGGCTTCGGAGCCGATACCACCCCTTTCGGCTCTGTCGTCCTCGGCTCCGATTTCCTCCTTGAGACCTTCATTAAAGGGATCCGGGTGTCTGGTCTCTCTCGTCGGCTCCGAGGGGGCGAGTGGCATCGGACCCTTGTCCGACCCCGTTCTCCCTCTCGGAGCTTGGCGGTGAGCTCGGCCCTGACATCTGCCTCGAGCCTTCCTCTCGGTGAGGCCTGGGGTTCCTATCTCTTCGAGAGGAACTTTCTGGTCTCTCTGACGGGGAGCCTTCGAGGTGATGAGGAGTGTACTAGCCCCTGGGCTTAGTCAACGGACAGTTCCATCAGCTCCTCCCACTACAGTGCCTGCTGACGTCTCTTCCCACTCTCTTGCTCCCGGACCCAGAGATCCAACGCCTCAGGTTTCCCCATTGGGAATATCTTCCTCTTCCGAGGCTTCTCCTGATCCGCCAGGTGAACCCCAAGAAGAGGACATGTAAGAGGAAACATCTAGACCCCCCTGAGTCTACTACATCAGATACTGACCTGGATGAGTCGGAGGGATCCCCAAGGTCCTCCTCTGAGGATGTCTCATTCTCAGACATCCTTGAACTCCTTAAGCAGAGGGGGAACTGGCCCTCCCTTAATCATTCCGAGGACGAGTCAGTATACCTGGAGGCATTCGGATCTCAACCCTCCACCTCCTGGGTGTCTCCACCTTTCGACCCTCTTATGGAGGTAGTGGCTCGGAAGGCGTGGATGGCTCCGGATTCAGTGGAACCTATCCCTAGAAGGCCTTCAAAATTTATTATGGCCCCACAAGATAGACAATATTTAACAAAGGGTGTCCCAGTTGATGCCATGGTGGTGGCTGCTGCCACCAAGAAGGAATTAGCTAATCCTTCAGTACCTGTCCATCCTCCTAACAAGGATTCTAGGACTATGGACAGGTACGGCAAGCAGATTTTTTCTTCAGCGACTTTTGCCATGAGATCGCTGAACTACTTATGCCACTTCACCCGCCTTCAAAGAGATGAAGAGTTGGGAGAAGTTTTCCAGGATCCGTCAGCTGCTGGGTCTCAGAATAAGATTAGCTCACAGCTAGGAATCCTTAACTCCATTGTTAACTCCTCCATGCGGCTCATTTCTTATGCAGCCGATGGAGCGAGTAGGGCCGCAGGCACAGGAGTGGCTTTAAGGCGTCAGTCCTGGATGCGGCTTTGTAATTTTGCAGACCCCTTCAAGGCGTCCTTCACAAACTCCCCCTTTGATGGGTCGACCTTGTTCGGACCTCAAGTGAAAGACACTTTGACTAGATGCGAACAAGATGGCAAGACTCTTTCTGCCGTAGGAGTCAGTTTCTCCACCCCTTCAAGACCTTATCCCAAAGGACAGAAGGGATGGAAAATGTGGTTCCGCAAATCTCAAGGAGTCACGCCTGACGCACAAAGTCAGTTTACCCCCAGAGGCAGAGGGGGTAACAATAATAGACGCCGCCCTAGGGGCAGAGGTGGTCCGCAGAATCAGGGTAGCAGAGAGCCTCTTTCTGACAAACCCTTCCGGCATCCCTGAGATGTTGCCCGATTGTCCGCCTTCGGAGGCAGTCTGAGGAAAATTATCGCTGTACCCAATAGCCTGGCTTTCCCTTTCTCAAGACAAATGTGTACAGTCAATTATATCAGAGGGTTACAAAATTCCCTTTATTCAAACCCCAATTCAACAAAAGGGAACCCTTACAGACGTTCCACCCGGTCTAAGGGAACTAGCAGTACTAGAAATATCAAAACTGCTAGTAAAAAGAGCCATCCAGCCAGTCCCAGTGGACCAAATAGGATCCGGAATCTACTCAAGGTTCTTTTTAGTTCCAAAAAAGACAGGGGACTGGAGACCAATATTAGATCTGAGCAAACTCAAGTTTGTAAAGAAATCAAGATTCCGGATGGTCACGCTTCAGTCCATTCTGCCCTTTCTGGGCAAGGACAATTGGATGTGCTCGATAGATCTTCAGGATGCACTATCACATAAAATTCACAGACGCTCCAGAAGATTTCTCCGCTTTCGGCTGGGGACCAGTCACTTCCAGTTCAGAGCCCTGCCCTTTGGACTCACTACAGCCCCCAGAGTGTTCACCAAATGTATGGCAGTGGTTACGGCTCACCTGAGACGTCAAGGATTCCAGGTGTTTCCATATCTAGACGACTGGTTCCTCACTGCCACCACCAGGCATCAGCTTCTCCAAGCCAGATATTACACCATTCACATTTGCAGAGGGCTAGGAATTTCTATAAATTTCGAAAAATCTGCCTTGTCAATCTATTACTTTTATAGGCGCAAGATGGAACACTGTACAACTTTCAGCAAAGTTAACAGACCAAAGGATCTTGGACATTCAAAGACACGTCCAGGTGATTCTTCTCAGCAACAAAATTCAGGCCAGATTTGTTCTGAAGGTATTGGGTCTTATGGCGGCCGCCATAACACTTCTTCCCCTTGCCCGCTTTTACATGCGTCTTCTACAATGGATGCTATTCACCCAATGGTCTTTTCAACAACTTCCCATGCGTCACGAGATCATAGTAACTCCAACTTGCAAAAGGCATCTGACTTGGTGGATATCGTCCCCTCAAATCCATCAAGGCAGACCTTTTGTTCCTCTTGCCCTGGTTGCCACGGTTACATCGGACGCCTCCCTGATCAGGTGGGGGGGGCATTATCAGGGCAGAATGGTCCATGGCACTTGGCAACCTTTCGAGTAACATCTGCACATAAATGTTCTGGAGATGAGAGCAGTGCTTTTAACGTTGCAAGCCCTCAACGACTCTCTTCCCCTGGGAACTATTGCAGTCCAAACGGACAATATGTCCGTAGTGTGGTATATAAACAAACAGGGCGGAACCAAGTCCTATCCACTGTGTCGAGAAGCTCTCAGACTTTGGCAATGGGCAAATCTCCTCTCACCGGTTTCTGACAGCAACGCACATCCCCGGGAAATCCAACATCATAGCGGACAGATTGAGCAGAGCTATTCTCATGCCTCACGAGTGGTCTCTCAAATAATCAGTGACGGAAGAGATTTTTCAGAAGTGGGGCCTTCCTTGCTGCGACCTTTTCGCTACACCTCAAAACAGCAAATGCCCAGACGACTTCTCTCTCTTCCCCCTTCCAGGCCATCCCCCCAGAGACGCTCTAACCCAAGATTGGCCCCGGGGACTTCTTTATGCCTTTCCCCCTTTTCCGCTGATACCTCAGCTAATTCAGAAAGCAACCGCCTTGAGAGCCAAGTTGATTCTCATTGCCCCTTATTGGCCTCGACAGATATGGTTTCCGTTCCTACATCATTATCTCTTGGTACAGCCATGGCATCTGGACCCGGTTCCAGATCTTCTGACCAACCAGTCGGGTCAACTGCACCAATCCATACCTTCTCTCAACCTCACTGCTTGGTTGCTCCACTTCCATCCTTAGCCAGGCTTCCTATGATTTCTAATCCTGTACGGGATATCATAGTAGCTTCCCTAAAATCTTCTACCAGAAAGATTTACACTAGTAAATGGCGACGTTTCTCTTTCTGGGCAAAAGCTAGGAACATAGACCCCTATACTGCTCCAATTCATTCGGTATTGGACTTCCTAGCTGAGATTTTTCATTCAGGATCCTCTTCTTCCACAGTGAAAGTTCAACTGGCAGCCATTTCAAATTTTCATATAGGCCTTTTGGACCACAACATTATGTCACAAACTTTGCAAGGCATTCCTTCGAGGTATCTCTTTATTGAAACCTCCGATTAGAGACCCCCCACCACAGTGGGATCTAAATTTAATTTTAACATCCTTGATTCTTCCCCCGTTCGAACCTGCAGCTGCCTGTTCTTTGAAATTGCTTTCTTGGAAGACACTTTTTCTAGTTGCCATTACTTCTGCCAGGAGAGTATCTGAGCTTCATGCTCTCTGCATTCGTCCTCCCTATTTAATATTCCACAAAGATAGGGTATCTCTAAGGACTAATCCGTCTTTCTTACCAAAAGTGGCATCGCAGATCAACCTAAATCAATCCATTGATCTTCCAGTATTTTTCCCGAATTATTCCGACAGAGGGGAACAAAAGTTACATTGTCTTGATGTTCACCGCCAGCTCAGATATTATCTGGACAAGACAAAAATTTTTTGGAAATCTGATCAACTGTTTGTATCCTATGCAGAGAACAGGAAAGGCCTTCCAGTTTCTAAGGTAACTTTATCTAGATGGCTGTCTTCTGTGATCGCTTACATTTATCAGCTCAGAGGCAAAGAGTTGATTTCTAAGCCAAAAGCCCATTCTACCAGAGCTCTAGCTACATCTACAGCTTTTCAAGCTAAACTTCCAATAGACACTATTTGTGCAGCAGCCACATGGGCCTCTCCTCATACCTTTGTTTCACATTACAAATTAGACTTGGCCTCCGGAGACGGTGCGAATTTTGGTTCCACCGTTCTCAAGAGTCTGTTCCATTGAGCCACCCAGGATAGAGGTGCTAGGGATCCAGTCCCATCCAGCAAGAATGAAGGCGAGATTGACAACTTAACATTTAGAAGTTATGTACCTACCATAACGTTCCATGTTAGTTGTCTTCTCTCGCCTTCTTTCTTGCGTCCCGCCCTCCATCCCCCTAGCCTGGTCAGACCGAGAAGATTATGCATCTTCTATTAAGAGGTTATTCCCTTTTTCTAGCTGTTCAACTTCGTGTCACTAGATTAGGTTGATCCTTTCTAGAGGGTTATGATGTTATTTAGTATTGTTATTTTTCTTCCTCCTCTTCAGTTGGAAGAAAATATTACTATTTCTTTAGCTACCAAACGAGATCTGGGTAGTCTCCGCCTTGCATCATGGGATATAGAGTTGCCTCGAGCTGGTAAAATTAGCTTTCGAGCTTAGCAAGTGCCGAGTCGGAGCCGAGGATCGGCTCCGAACCCATCCAGCAAGAAAGAAGGCGAGAGAAGACAACTAACATGGAACGTTATGGTAGGTACATAACTTCTAATTTCCAACTTGTTCAGCTGCATGCAATAAATCCTGCATTTCCTTGTTTTCTGCACATTCAGAGTTTAATAACATTTTCTGTTTAAGCAATGCCATGACATGTTGCTGATATTTGAGCATATGAAACTGACAGTTTAAGGCCCTTATAGCCAAGGTAGCAGATGTATAAACCTTTTTTCCCCATCTATCCAGTGCCCTAGAATCTCTGTCAGAGGGGGTAGGGTTTTTTGCAGCGGAAGCCTTAACTCCTTTGGGACCCTGTGAAACAGTTTCTGGGTCTGCAGCAGGGTTTTTAAAAAGGAATTTATGAGAGTCAGGAACCCTGTAATATCTGTCAGGCTTAACAGGAGCTGGAGGGTAAGGAGTCAGGGGTAGGACTAGACTCCGAAAACACATCTACAATATCCAACACGGGTGGAATGGCTAATGGCCTGTGTTGAGGTAGTAAAAGGAAATCCCCGAGCCTCTTTTTAGATTCTGAAAAACCTTGGCTCTCCCAGTGGAAATACTCCCTCATGGTATGCAATGTTTCCCCAAAAGAATAGTCCTCTGGAGGAGAAGCTGAAGGTATAGATTCTTCAGCAGCAGAATCCTCATAGGGGGAAGACAATATTCCTGATCAGAAGAGGAATCAGAAGAAATAGAGACCTGATCTGAAGATTCATAGTCAGTCTCTTGCCTAGGCCTCTTATCAGGAGGGGGATGGGAACCTCTGATCAAGGTAATTAAGTCTTCGGCTATTTTGAACATCTGTTTTTTGGGCATAGAGGCCTGTCCACATGGCTCTTGAGTTTCTTTGCTTTAGAAGGTGCTATAGTCTTTGCCTTTGAAGCGGAGGTTGGCTTAATGTAAAGATGTTTAGGTCCAAATACACCTTCAAGAGCCGGTGCCTGCTCAGCGGCTCTGAACCCATCTGAAGGAATAGTATAAAAGGCTCCAATACCTTGAGTTTCCAGAGGCATGGCCGACTCCACGTGGGTGTCGGTAGCGGTCTGCGACTCTAAAGTAGCGGGCGTCAGGGGCTATGAAAGCGTCTCGCTGAGAACCGGCGACTGGCTTAGGAGAAGCCTAGTCGGTTTTGGGCCTCGGTTGTCTCTCTCCTTTTCTTTGCGTTTTATGTGAACTCCGGTAGTCGGATAGCTAAACGACGACATATCTGGATAATTAAACCGGCGTCCAAAATAGTTTAAAGCTAAATCATACCAACGCTTAATAGTGCGTTTGGTTAAATCTAGCACAAAACCGACAACCAGCAACGTTGTGATGAGGGCCTAGGCAAGGAATACAGTAAAAGTCCTTATGAGGTATTTCTTTCCACAAAAAATACAATTAACTTTCTGACATCGGTCTGGAGCAAGAAAAAAAAGTTTCCCCAACGGGGTACTTAGCTTTATTGAAGACTTCGGATCTGAAATGCGAACACGAAAAACTCAGGAGTCAGCCGACCGGCACTTGCGAACTGCTTCTGCTTCGTGCACTGCACGGCAAGAAAGACTAAAGAAAATGGCGTCGGCCGCATCTTTTATACCCCTGATGACCGGACGTCAGGGAAGGGGCGACAGCAGCTGACGCAGGACCCAGGACTTTGGAATTCAGGCCGACTAAGGGCAACCTGCTAGCAGGATTACCCAAATGTAATGACTGCAACAGTGAAACATGAAGAACATCTGGCAATTCAATGCCCTAATGGCGAGAGTTGCAGAGGTGCATACTTCTTTACCCCACCTGTCTAAAGCTCTGGAATCCCTGTCTGAAGGGGTGGGATTCTAAGCTGTAGTTGCTTTTATACCTTTAGATCCCTGCGGGATGACCTCTGGGTCAGCAGTACTATTTTTGAAAAGAAATTTGTGTGAGTCAGGAACTCTGTAGTACCTGTCTGGTTTCCTAGTATCAGGAGTTAGACTGGATTCCATAAAGACATCATCCACAACATCCAGAACTGGAGGTATTGCTAAAGGTCTAGGTTGTTGCAAATCTAAAAATTCTCGGAGTCTCTTTGTGGACTGAGGATAGGATAGTCTTGGCATTCCCAGTGGAAATGCTCTCTTAACGTATGTAGGGTTTCATCAAAAGAAAAATCCTCTGGAGGTGAAGCAGAGGGAATGGATTCCTCTGCATTTGAATTCTCATAAGCAGATAAAGGCATGTCTTCATATTCAGAAACCTCAGAGTTGTTGGACTCTGTTAAAGCTGCTGGGGACAGGTCTCGTTCTCTTACCAGGGTAAGGCTGGCTTCCTCTAATCAGCATAATCGGGTCTTCTGCCATTTTAAGCATTTGATGTTGTGGCAAGGAAGCAGGTGCTGGAGTTTGGGTAGTCTGTGTTTTAGGCGTAGCTCATACTCTTGGCCTTAGAAACTCGGTAGTTTTAGACAGAACTGAAGAGGCGAAAGAAGTCCGTTTGTGTCGAATATCGGTAGTGCGAAGAAGTTCCTCGGAAGCCGGTGCTTGCACAGCGGCTCCGGACCCATCCAAGGTAGAGACATCCGCAGGTTCCGTAGTCAAAGAAAAGTCTCGCGGCATACCAGACTCCGAACGGGTCTCGGTAGCGGCCTACGAATCCACAGAAGTGGGTATCAGGGGGTTGTTAAAGCACCTGACTGAGTACCGGCGAACTGTCAACTAGCTTAACGGAAGCGTCGGCAGTTTTGGACCTGTGCCGTCTGTCTCTGTCTTTATCCTTGCGTTTTTTCAGAAGATCGGTAGTCGGATGGCTTACCGAAGCCATTTCGGAATATGGAGATAGAGAGCGAAAGTATTTAGCGACAATAAGTGCACGACGATGAATAGTTCTGGCGTTGAACAAAGCAAAAAACCGACAGCAAGGTACGTCGTGGTCTGGGCCTAAACAGATGACGCAGTAAGAATGGAAATCTCGGTGTGGTATCTGCTTTCCAAAGGCGAGTAAATCAACTTTTTCTGACATCGGTTAGAGCATGAAAAAAGGATCCCCAATGGGGTACTTAGCTTTAGAAGACTTCAGGATGATTCAATTCGGAAATGAAAACTCAGGTAGCGGCTGACCGGCACTCATGCGAACTGCTTCTGCTTCGGGCTCCTCGGCAAGAAAGACTGATGTAATGGCATCTGCTGCCTGTTTTTATACCCCTGACGACCTGCCGTCAGTCCTGGAGCGACAGCAACTGACGGAGAAATACTAAGCCTCTGGTATTCAGGCCGACTGAGGGCTACCTGCAGGCAGACAACCCAAATGTGATGACTGCAACAGTGAAACACGAAGAAAGTACAGTTTTGTACCTACCATAAATGTAGATGTCCGAACAGGATAGCATCTGCAGTCCTAACAAATGGGTTGTCCTGTCGTCAGGCA
Organism: Protopterus annectens; assembly: GCF_019279795.1. Classification (NCBI taxonomy): domain Eukaryota; kingdom Metazoa; phylum Chordata; order Ceratodontiformes; family Protopteridae; genus Protopterus; species Protopterus annectens. The sequence goes on from NC_056734.1 coordinate 92,951,777, forward strand.
GCCCTTCGGTCGGCCGGATTCCAAAGTCTGGGTCTGGCCTCGGCTGGTGTCGCACTTCATCCGACGTCATCTCTGCTGGTCTTCGGGTATAAAGGCATCAGCCGACGCCATTTTCCTCAGTGTTTCTTGCCCCAGATGCCAGTTGCCCTCTTGGAAAACTAAATTTTGGGTAAATGCCAATGTTTCCAAAAAAAAGTAGGCAAACACAAAAAATAAGCATGTATGTACATATATACAAACAAATACACCATAAGAGATCCCCCCCTAGCTAGCTATTAGGAGGGTAAATACCCTAGGAGTACCAAAGAGGGGAAGGAGGGTGGGTAATCCTGACTGCAGATGCTATCCTGTTCGGACATCTACATTTATGGTAGGTACAAAACTGTACTATGTCCTTCAAGGATGCATCTGCAGTCCTAACAAATGGGTAGAATACCATAGCCAAACTAGGGAGGAGGAAGAAGAATTATGGTGTAGTTAGGATCCCTTGCAATACAGCAGTGGCAAACCCTGCTCGGGATCTAGAGTATAGAGGTAAGTTGTAATGCTTGGCAAATGTATGCACGGAGGTCCAAGTAGCCGCCTCAATAATGTCCTTGGTAGCCACTCCTCGTAAGAAAGCTGTGGTAGTGGCTGTAGCCCTTGTAGAGTGAGGTCTTATGTTCTGTGGAATTTGCTTTCCATGGTAGGAGTAACAGAATCTTATGCAATTTCCTATCCACTTGGAGATTGTCTGTTTGGAAATTGCTTTTCCTTCCCTTCCTGTTGCATAAGCTACTAGAAGCTGGTCAGTTTTTCTATTGCCCTTGGTTCTGTCCAGGTAGTAGCGCAACTGTCTATGTACATCCAAGGTATGCAGCAGTCTTTCCCCCCCTGTTCTGTGGATTGGGAAAGAAGGTAGGTAGGTGGATTGCCTGGTTTAGAGACACTCTGGATACCACCTTAGGCATAAATGTAGGATTAGTTCTCATGGACACTATCTTGATGGAAGATTAGGAAAGGTTGTACTGCCATTAAGGCCTGTAGTTCCAAAACCCTTCTTGCTGAAGTAATTGCCAGTAGGAAAGCAGTTTTCCAGGATAGGTGTTGAAGATCTGCTGTTGCTGCTGGTTCAAATGGAGGGAGTGTCAATTTTTCTAGCACAAAGTTCAAGTCCCATGCTGGTAATGGTGGTTTCCTAGGAGGTTTTACATTCTTGATTCCTCTGAGGAACTGCCTGAGTAGAGGATGTGAGAAGACAGGGGATCAAGCTGTATTCTGCAGAAATAGCTGATGCATGTATCTTGATGGAGGAATAGGACAGGCCTGTATGGAGAAGCTCTGCCAAGTACTCCAGGATGTTAGCAATATCTATCTTTGACGCATTTTTTCCTCTTTCAGTACTCCAAATGACAAACCTTTTCCATTTTCCTGCATAGTTCCTTCTTGTTGAAGGTCTGCGGGCCTCAAGGATAATGTCTTTAACCCTTTGGGATAAATCTGGGTTAGTTGCTGTTATGTAATGTTCCAGGCAGTCAGTTGCAGAGTTTTTAGGTTTGGATGCATGATGTTGTAGTCGTTCTGAGTTAACATCAAAGGCATCAGGGGTAGTGTCCACGTTCTCCCCCGAGACATGCTCCTCAGCAATGGATACCAGTGTTGTCTTGGCCAATTTGGAGCTATCAGAATTATCCTTGGACGTTCCTCTTTGATTTTCAGTAGTACCTTGTGCATCAAAGGAAGAGGTGGAAATGCATATGCTGTCAGGCCTTTCCAACTGAAGGATAGAGAGTCCACCTTCCATGCAAGTGGGTGGTATGTCCTTGTGCAGAATTTCTTGAGCTGGTGGTTGAGTGGGGATGCGAATAGGTCTATTTGTGGCATTCCCCATTTCTTTGTGATGGCCTTGAAGATGTCTGGGTGTAGCATCCATTCGTGAGCATCCGAGGTAGTTCTGCTTAACATGTCTGCTAGGATGTTTTCTTTTCCCGGTACAAATATTGCCTGTAACTGGATGTTGTAGCTCAGAGCCATATTCCATAGGTCCAGAGTCATTCGGCATAGGGGGGTATGAATGAGTGCCTCCCTGTTTGTTGATGTACCACATGACTGTGGTGTTGTCTGTCCTTATCATTAAATGGCCTTCTTTGAGGAATGGTCTGAAATTCTGGATTGCTAGTTTTACTGCCAGCATTTCCTTTTGATTTATGTGCAGGTGCAGCTGATCTGGAGTCCATAATCCTTGTATACATTTGTCCAGCATGTGTGCCCCCCAACCTAGGTCTGAGGCGTCCATTGTGATGGTTTGGCTTGCTTGAAAGTTGTGGAAGGGCAAGCCTGGGTTTGACTGGCATGCTTGAGCCCACCATAGGAACTCTTGTTTCAGGCATGGGATTAGTGGTATTTCGGTTTCTAAGCTGTGCCTGTGTTGAGACCATAAATTCTTTAGGTACTACTGTAGCTTTCTCATATGTAGTCTGGCATGGGGGACCAGGATTATGCATGATGCCATGAAGCTCAAGGCCTGCAGTACTTTCCTTGCTGTTAGTTTGTTCTGCTTTGTTAATGCCAAGAAGTAAAGAGGGAGTTGTTCTTGTTTTTCTGCAGTTAGGAATGCCATCTGTTTGACTGTGTCTAATTCTGCACCCAAGAATGTTCTTGTTTGGGATGGTATCAGTCTTGACTTTTTTAAATTGACTGTGTATCCCAGGACTTGTAGTAAGCAAATGACTCTTTGTAAGTCTTTTGTCAGCTTGCTTTTGTTGTCCGCTTGTATCAGGCAGCCGTCCAGGTATGGATAAATTTGGATTCCCTGTAGCCTGCAATGAGCGATTACTGATGCCAGGCATTTTGTGAATACTCTGGGCAGTAGATAAGCCAAAGGGCAATGCTGAGAATTGATAATGCTCTGATCCTGCAAGAAATCTGAGGTATCTTCTGCAATTTGGTCGTATGGGGACGTGCAGGTATGCCTCCTTGAGATCTAGAGTTACCAGCCAACACTCCTTGCCCAGCATGGGAAGAAGTTGCTGTAGGGTCAGCATTTTGAATTTTGGAACAATGATAAATGTGTTTAAAGGACAGGTCGAGAATAGGTCTCCAACTTTTCTCTTTTCTTGGTACTAGGAAGAGTCTGGAGTAGAATCCTTTGCCCTGTTCTGTAGGTGGTACCCTTTCCACAGCTCTCATCTTTGTTAATTGAGCTATTTGTTTTAGAGCTTCTGTTTTTTGATTTGGAGGTAGGTTTGGCATTCCTCTTTTTACTGGTAAGGTGTGGAAATGAAACCTGTAGCCTTGGTCTATAGTTTGCAAAATCCACTTGTCTCTTGTGATATAGTGCCAATTTTTTGAAAATAAGGCTAACTTTCCGCCTAAGGGTGCTGCTATTTGTTCCCTGGTAGGCGGTCAGAGCCAAGTCACTGTGATTGTCCTGTTGCAGTGGTTGTGTCTGTGCCTCGTTGGTTATTGCCTTGCCACTGGCGTCCTCTGTAGGCACCTCCTCTGTATTGATTTCTGCCTCTGGAACGTCTATTCCTGCCTCTCTGAGATTTAGAGGAGTCTGGAAAGGACCAATTTTTGGAAGGCCAGTTCCTGCTAAACCTTGGGGGCTGAACCTGTAAGAAATCTTTAACTGTTTGTACAGATTTTGCCTTCTCTTCCATTTTCTTCATTACTTGCTGGGCAGGAGAACCAAATAGACTGACCTTATCCATAGGAGCATCTAATAGCTTTGCTTTAACATGATCCGGCAAGACCTGTTCTTTCAACCATGCATGCCTTCTTATAACTGTGCCAGTCATGGCTGATCTAAATGAAGCCTCCAGTGCATCATAGCCACATTTTAAGGAATGGTTACTAACCTGCTGAATGTTATTCACCATTTCTAAAACATATTTCTTATCTAAGGAATCATCAGAGGACAGTTTCTTAGTTAACTGATCAAGCATAAACTCTTGGTATTGGATCATATGAAACTGACAGTTCAAAGCTCTAGCTGAGAGAGTAGCAGAGGTGTAAACTTTTTTACCCCATCTCTCTAAGGACCTGGATTCCCTTTCAGAAGGGAGGGTTTTTTTTTGCTGAGGTCGAAGCTACTGCCTTAGGCCCCTGGGAGATAGTCTCAGGATCTGGGAGCCTTGTATAGGTGGTGATGAGTGTCCGGTACCCTGTAAAACCTATCGGGCTTGGCAGGGGCTGGAGGTAAAGTATCAGGAGCAGTGCAAACATCATTAAATGCATCATCCACAACAGGAAGAACTGGAGGTATAGCTAAGGGCCTATGTTGCGGTAAATGTAGAAAGGTCCTAAGCCTTTTTCTTGAATCAGAGAAATCTTGTCCCTGCCATTGGAATTGCTCTCTCATGGCATGTAAGGTTTCCCCAAAGGAAAATTCCTCTGGTGGAGAGGCAGAAGGAATAGATTCTTCAGCATCGGAATCTTCATAAGTAGAAAAAGGAGCCTCTGGATGGTCTGTATTGTCTGAATCATCAGAAGAATCATCTGAGGACACTGGCTCAGGGGGCTCTGCTCTAGGTCTCTTTTCTGGAGGCTGAGAGGCCCTGTCTGGGAGAGATTGGGATCCCCTTATTAAAGAGATGAGATCCTCTGCCAGAGTAAGCATTTGAGAACTGGAACTGGGCCTGTGTGAGGGTGGCTTAACAGGCACAGATTTAGCAGATTTGGCTGCTTTAGCCCTGGCAAAGGCCTTTATAGACATGGCTGCAGGAGGCCTAGCAGCACCACGTGCTGGGGTAGAAACATCCAAAGGGATGGTGTCCGATAATTCTAGAGGAACCACATTAATAGGCAAAACTTCAGAGGCCGATTCAACTAGGGTAGCAGGAGCCTCGGTAGTAGTCATGGATTCGGCTGAAGATTGACCCGTTTGCTCGGTTTCGGCCGAAACCGAGACACTCGCGGTTTGCTTAACCGTGGTTTCGGCCCGCGAGTGTCGGTCTTTTTCTTTGCGTTTCTTAACAATTTGAGAAGTCGGAGGATCCGACGGCATAATGTACGCAAAATCTGAGCCGAAAAACTGTTCAGCAAACTCCGACCGACGCCTAAGCGTTCGTCGGTTGAAGGAAACACAGGCTAAACAGGCTGCTACGTCGTGGTCTGGGCCTAAACAAGGTAAGCAGTAAGAGTGGAAATCTTTATGAGGTATTTGTTTCCCACAAGTTAAACAGTTATTCACTTTTTCTGACATCGGCTGAGGCAAGAAAGAGTCCCCAACGGGGTACTTAGCTTTTTAGAAGTCTTCGAAGTAGTATTCTGTAGTAGTAATCTCTGGATCTGACCGACCGGCACTTGCGAACAGCTTCTGCTTCGGGTACCACGCGGCAAGAAAGACTGAGGAAAATGGCGTTGGCTGATGCCTTTATACCCGAAGACCAGCAGAGATGACGTCGGGTGAAGTGCGACACCAGCCGAGGCCAGACCCAGACTTTGGAATCCGGCCGACCGAAGGGCTGCCTGACGACAGAACAACCCCATTTGTTAGGACTGCAGATGCATCCTTGAAGGACATCATACCCAAATCTCAAAAGGACAGGTACTCACCCATGATGCCTCAATCTACCTTGCTGGGTTCTAGGCAGAAACAGAGGAAGAAGAGTGCCTGGTGAGAAAACAACAGGGAAGGTAAGGAGTAAGGTATGGGGGCATACCCTTCCCAAATCTAGGAGTCCCAAACAGGAAAACAGAGAAGGTGAAGGGGGAAATAGGGACTAAAACAGTGAATATATACTCCAGCTACAATTATGGTAAGCTCCTAAACTATACTACTCTTTGTGAATTCACTGCTACAGTCATCACTTCTGTGAAAACTCCCAGAACAAGGTTTTGTAGACAGGCTGACTGTCCTTGTGGAAAATCAATGTTTTTTTTTCCCTTTCACTATAATCATTATTAAACACACAAGGCTTGTTGCTCGCATATGCTATTGGCACAAAATAAAAAATTTTAAAAAATCGCTCAAGAGAGATTTTAGGTTTAAAGAGATGCAAGGTTTCTCTAATGCACTTCTGAGGGGAGTTTTCTAATATTTGCTATGGTCCCCATCATGAAAATTTCCTTTTCCAGGTGATCTGGGATAAAGTAATCCTTTTAACAACTGCTTGACTAGCAATACTAGTACAAGGGGGCACTAAAAGGAGGCAAGTTAAGATAGCTGAAATATACACCTTCGAAGAAGCACAAGAAATACCCGATCTGAATAGGTCTGACAGGCAAAAAAATAATGACAATACAGTTAAGGTTCTGGTCTCCATGCAAGACACCACAGGAAGAATCTTTTATACTTCAGTTTTCTAGCCTTCATCATACGTCTCCACAGTGGTAAGAAGGGCATTCTATATTGCTCATCTCGTAGGGGAACTGCCTCAAAAAAAAAAAAAAGGAACTTCCAACCTCCCTCCCTGTACTCTTTCCTCCATCAGGCCAATAATAGAGTACAATGCCCCTTTTGGTATGTACCTTTCCAAGCACCTGCAGCAAGTGGAGAGACCAGAAAGGCTCCTCACAAGGAAAATTCAAGATCTTCAGCATCTTCCCTATGTGGATAGTCTGAAATCACCATCGCTTTACTGTTTCATACAGTCTACTCGGAGGCAATCTCAGATCCTGCTTTATCCGAAATGCTGCACATCCGGAAGTCAAATGATACACTGGTTACTTGCTCTAAAGAGCTGGTATGTGACATTAATAGAACCTGATGAAGGGACAGATTTGTCTCCCAGAGGTTATCACACCTTTGTAACAGACTCACACTTCACATCAAATAGATCACCTCATTGGCCCTCTTTAAATACAATCTGGACGATTGGATGGGTAACCGTAAATTCACACTAGGGGTTCCACCTTTGTCCCTCTGGGACAGGGGCAATATAGATGCTGATCATGGAAATAAAGGTAGAACTTGGTAAGGCTTGTAAGGGCCCAAGCGCCATTAGCCTAGTAAATTCCTATGATCCTATACTGCACATCTTCTGAAAACATTTGCCAGGAAGGGATGAGTGCTTAACTATCCATGCTGTTAGCCTAAAACTTTTGAGGCTTGGATATAGCAAGAAACTTTTCTTCGGTGTCCAAAGGTCCTCGCTCTCTCTGGTAACAGTACATGGATCTCCATTGTTGGACACAACAGGAGGAGGGAACCAGTACTGCCTGGGGCAAAAGGGGCTATAAGTGGCATTTCTGGTCCCTCCCTCCTTTATCTTCACTAATACTTGGGTAATCAGGGGTATTCGATGAAAATTACTGAGAAACAAATCTGCCAATGGAATTAAGAAATAAATAAAATTTTCCAGGCTTCTAAGGTTGTTGCCTTGCAGCAAAACATACAGTTGTGTGCACTTGCCATAAATGTAGATGTTAAGAGTGTATTCACTGTTGCAGTCATCACATTTGGGTTATCCCTGCCAGGGAAGCCCTCAGCCGGCCCGAATACCAGAGGCTTAGTATTTTGCGTCGGTTGCTGTGGCTTCAGGACTGATGACAGGTTTATAAGTAGTATAAAGTAAGGCATCCAACGCCATTACATCAGTTTTTCTTGCCCTAACCTGTCAGGAGCCCCCAAGTGGGAGCCAGGTTTTGGTGGAAGAACCCCACCAGTAGAAAGTAAAAACCAATATGACCCTTGTAAGGAAAGAGAAGGAAGAAGAGGGGGCTGGAGGGAGGGAATCCAGGACTGCAACATTCAATACACTAACATCTACACTTATGGCAAGTGTACACAGCTGTACTATGTTCTTCGTGTTTCACTGTTGCAGTCATCACATTTGGGTTGATTCCCAAAGCTGAGGAAATGGGTAGAGGCAGTCAAGGAAACTAGGCGCTGGCTAAGATGCCCTGCAAGACTGCAGAGGCAAACTCTGCCATGGATTTGGAGAGGATAGGCAGGTGATAATGTTTGGTAAAGGTGTGAACAGATGTCAAAGGTGGCAGCCTCCAGGTTATCTCTGGTGGGGACTCCTCTGAGGAAAGCTGCAGAGGTGGAGGCTGCTCTGGTGGAGTGAGTCCTGACCCCTTTGGGGGGAGGCTTTCCGTGTTGTTTGTAGCACAAATGGATGCAGTGCGGTATCCATTTGGAAATGGTTTGGAGATGGCTTTGCCCTCTGCCCCTGCAGCAAAGCTAACCAGCAACTGATCAGACTTTCTGAAGGATTTAGTTCTGTCTAGATAGAATCTGAGCCGTCTGTGCACGTCTAGAGAGTGCAGGATCCCTCCCCCCCCCGTTCTGTGGGTTAGGAAAAAAGGTGGGCAAATGAATGGATTGGTTGAGAGCCACACTGGACACCACCTTGGACATTTAGGATGGGTTAGTCCTGAGGGATACCCTGTCAGCATGGAAGAGGATGAAGGTTTCCACAGCCATGAGTACTTGCAGCTCGGAGACCCTTTTGGCTGAAGTGATGGCCAGAAGGAAAGCTGTCTTCCAGGAGAGAAATTTTAGCTCTGCTAAAGAAGCTGGATTGAAGGGGGGGGGGGGGCAGGGTGAGCTTTTCCAACACAAAGTTAAGGTCCCAAGCAGGGGTTGGTGCTCTTCTGGGTGGCCCCAAGTTGCTAGCCCCTCTTAGGAACTGTTTGATCAGAGGGTGTGAGATGGGGCTGCTCAATGGGAAAATGAGCAGAGGCATGAATTTTAAGAGAGGAAAAAGAGGCCACTGTGTAGCAGGTCAGCTACATAATCCAGGATGAGAGAGAGGGAAGGAGGGCTGTGCCGTAATGGCTCCCTTAGCCTGAATCCAGGTGCAGAACCTTTTCCATTTATTAGCATAAGACTTTCTAATGCTAGGGCATCTAGCCTCACGTATACCATCTAGAACCTGTTTACTGAGGTTGGCAGCTTGATCCGGGGTTAGGCAATAAGCCAAGCTGCCAAACTGAGTATCTGCAATTGGGGATGCATGAATTCCCCTTCCCTCTATGTCAGGAGGTTTGAAATCTGAGGAAGATGCCATAGTGGCAGTGGGGACAGGCTGTGCAGCAAGAGGTACCAGGGCTGGCGAGGCCAGTCTGGAGCTATAAGAATTGTTCTTGTTTTTCCTCCTTTTACTTTGAGCAGCACCCTGGGGATGAGAGGTATTGGAGGAAAGGCATAGATGGACAGACTGACCCAGGGGAAGGACAGGGCATCCACTTTCCAAGTGATGCTCCCTGGTGCAGAACTTGCTAAGCTGATGGTTGGTGTGGGAGGCAAAATGGTCGACCTTCGGGTTGCCCCATTTCTGAGTTATTAGGGTGAAGGTTCTTCTGTTGATTTGCCACTTGTGTGGGTCCAGAAGATTTCTGCTTAAGTGGTCTGCCAGAGAGTTCAGAGAACCTGGTAGGAATTGTGCTAACAGGTGGAGTTGCATGGCAGAGGCTGTGTGCCAAAGGGTCATGGCCAGCCTGCATAGAGGGTAGAGGTGAGTCTCTCCCTGCTTGTTGATATACCACATCACAGTGGTGTTCTGTTTTGATCAGCAGAGCCCCTGGGGAGAGAAGGGCTTGAAAGCTATCAATGCGTGCTGGACAGCTATCATCTCTTTTTGGTTGATGTACAGATGGCCCTGTATGCACCTGCCATCCAGGTGTGCACCCAAGGTAGTCTGATGCATCCGTGGTGAGGGTCTTGGTGGCGGGGGTGGTGAGAAAGGTAGCTTCTTCTTGTGGGAGCATGCTGTTGCCCACCAAAGAAAATCTTTTCTGAAGCAAGGTATTATAAGTACAAGAGTCTCCAGGTCTTGAGAATGCTGACACCAAAGGCTTTTTAGGTACCACTGAAGTTTCCTCATATGCAGTCTGGCATATGGAACGAGTAGAATTCAAGATGCCGTGAAGCCCAGAACTTGCAGGATTTTCCTTGCAGATAGCAGAGACCTGGTGGCTAGTTGAGAGAAGCAGGCTGTCAGGAAAGTTTGCTTTTCTGGTGTAAGGAATGCCATCTGGGATGCTGTGTCCAGGCTTTCTCCCAGGAATATAATCCTTTGAGTGGGTACCTGTTTGGATTTCTTTTCATTAATTGTGTACCCGAGGGAGGTTAGTAGGGACTTTACAAAGGCCAGGTGCTTGAGCAGCTTTTCCTGGCTGTCTGCCTGAATTAGGCAGTCATCTAAGTATGGGTAAATCTGGATATTCCTTTGTCTGCAAAAGGCAATGGCCGGGCCCAGACATTTTGTGAAAACTCTGGGAGCAGTAGATAAGCCAAAGGGAAGCGCAGAGAACTGAAAGTGCTGAGAACCTACCCTGAAACGGAGAGATTTCCTGCATAATTCCCTGATAGGAAAGTGGAGGTAGGCCTCTTAGGTCAAGGGTGGCTAGCCAAGCATCCTTGGAGAGCATGGGTAGCAGCTGCTGGACGGTGAGCATTCTGAATTTTGGGATCACCAGGAAGGTGTTTAGAATGGAGAGAGGATGGGGCGCCAGGTGCCCTCTTTTCTGGGTACCAGATAGTCTGGAGTAGAAACCTTGGTCTTTCTGTTCTGCAGGAATGTGCTCTACTGCCCTCATAGAGAGCAGGGAAAGGACTTGCTTTTGCACCTCTGCCCACTGGTTTGGAGATGGATCTGGGAACCCTTTTGGAGTTGGAAGGATGTGGAAAGAAAATGTGTATCCCTGGGACACTGTTGAGAACCCAGCGGTCGGTTATAATGGTAGCCCAGGTGCTTGTGTGAAAGGAGAGATTTCCTCCTAGGGGTAGGTGAAGGTGGGCAGAGGGAAGGGGTGGGGGAGGTGAGTGAGTTCTTACCATAAGGGGGTGGCTTAGAACTCCCTGGTTTTGAAGTGGAGGTAGTCCACTGCTTAGATCTCTGCATTCCCTGTGGCTGCTGTCGGGGGGGGGGGGTGGGTCTGGTTCCCCGGGGTCTGAGCTGAACTGGTCTGGTGGGAGCAGGAAAGGACCAGTGCTTGGTAGGACAATGCCTGCTGAACCTGGGTGGCTGGACCTGTAAGAAATCCTTAATTGCCTGCATAGATTTTGCATATCCATGAATGATGAGACATGGTGCCAGGCACTTTGTAAAGACCCTGGGCGTAGTAGATAAGCCAAAGGGCAGTGCAGAGAACTGGTAATGCATTGAGCCAGCCTTGAATCTGAGGTATCTTCTGCATAATTGTCTGACTGGGACATGCAGGTATGACTCTTAGGTCTAGTGTCACCAGCCAAGCGTTCTTGCCCAGCATGGGCAGAAGCTGCTGCAAAGTCATCATCTTGAACTTTGGTATATCCAGGAATGTGTTCAGAATAGATAGGTCCAGTATTGGTCTCCAGGTCTTGTCCTTTCTGGGTACCAGGAACGGTCTTGAGTAAAAACCTTGTCCCTGCTCTTGCTCTGGTACTTGTTGAATGCCCCCCATGTCCAAGAAATTAGGGCAATCAAAATACATACTAGAACACCACCGCTTTCGCCGATAGTCTAAGAAGCCGATGCTTAAATATGTAAACATAAAACTTCTCATAATACAATATGTAAACCTAATAAACACCAGCTAAATAAATAGTTAAAAAAATAACTAAATAGTTAAAAGGTGTATTTCCATTTTTCTATATTTTGAGTGCCCGAATTTCTTCCCATTTAGTTGTCTCACTTTATTAAAAATATATATATTTTTAAAAAAAACAGTTTTAACCTATGTAATACGAGCATTTAAACCGTATGTTGCACATTTTTATGACAGTTGCTAAATTCTGTCATATTAGAGTTTAGGGCGTGGTTTTACAAAGCTGCCAATACTTTGTTATATGGAACCTAATGTTTATTGTGCATTTGTTTATCCTTTGTTGGGAGTTGCATGATTATACATGAACAATTGTTGTTTATATTTATTAGAGTACTGCCAATATATATTAGTTATTTTTTATTATTTATTATTTTATGCATGCGATTTGCACTTGTATATGGTTTTTAGCTCAACGCTCTTTTTAGATACACTGTTTCTTTAATTAGAACTTTATGCTCTACCAGGAAGTGATGTCATTTGGGAGGGAGATTTTCAGTGCTTTTAGTATTTGCTCTCTGCTTTAATGTTCAGTTCTTGTAAGTCTCCAGAATTGTATAATTGGAGACGAAAGCGCTTATTTTATGTTGGTGAATACTGATAATCGTTTTTATTCTAATAAAGGACTGTTTTTACCATTCTGCGTTGGTATATACTTGCCAGTGGACTCCATTCAGTTTTTTGGATTTACTTGTTGGTTTCTTTTCTACTCTGTAGTACCGGTCTGGTTTTCTGGGTGCAGGAGGGAGGGGTGTTAGGAGTCAAACTGGATTCCAGGAAAACATCCAGGACTGGGGGGATGGCCAAGGGTCTGTGCTGTGGAAGATCTAAGAATTCCCTGAGTCTCTTTTTTGACTGAGGGTAGTCCTGATTCTCCCACTGGAAATGCTCCCTTAAGGTATGAAGGATTTACCCAAAGGAAAAATCCTCTGGGGGAGAGGCTGAAAGAATGGACTCCTCTGCATCAGAATCCTCATAGGCAGAGAGGGGTTGCATATCTTCATATTCAGATGCATCAGAGTCATCGGACTCCTGCTCAGACAAAACTACAGGGGACAGATCTCTCTTCTTGTTGGAGGGGGTAGCTTGGCTTCCCCTGATCAGCATGATATAATGCCTTCCATTTTAAGCATTCGAGACTGAGGCAAGGAAGCAGGTGCCTGAGACTGGGTCGTCTGTTTCTTGGGTATGGTTCGTACCCTGGGCCTTTTTCGAAAGAACAGCAGTCGCAAAAGACTACGTCGGTTTTTGTCGAGAATCAGTAGTGCGAAGGACTTCCTTGGAAGCTGGTGCTTGCTCAGCGGCTCCGGACCCATCCAAGGTAGAGACGACCGCAGGATCCTTAGTGGAAGAAGAGCTCTGTTGCATACCGGACTCCGCAAGGGTCTTGGTAGCAGCCTGCAAATTCACAGAAGCAGGCATCAGGGGCTGCGAAAGCACCTCACTAAGGACCGGAGAACTGATAACTATCTTAACGGGAGCGTTGCCAGTAGGTTTGGACCTGTGCCGTCTCGGTCTTCATCTTTTTGCAGAAAATCTGCTGTCTGATGGCTTACCGAAGACATATCAGAGTTAAAAGACTGTGAACGAAAATAACTAGCTAAAATAACGTCCCGACGATGGACAGTTCTGGCATTGAACAAAGCACAGAAGCGACAGTGGGGAACGTCGTGGTCTGGGCCAAAGTAAGTGATGCAGTAAGAATGAAACTCTTTGTGTGGTATTTGCTTTCTACAGGCGAGACAATTGTTAACTTTTTCTGACATTGGTTAGTGCAAGAAAAAAGGATCCCCAATGGGGGACTTAGCTTTAGAAGACGTCAGCTTCAATTCGGTAGACGAAACTCAGGTAAGCTGCCGACCGGCACTCATGCAAACTGCTTCTGCTTCGGGCTCCACGGCAAGAAGGACTGATGTAATGGCGTCGGCTGCCTTACTTTACACACTACTGAAGACCCGATGTCAGTCTTGGAGAGACAGCAACCGACGTAGAAATAGTAAGCCTCTGGTATTCGGGCCGGCTGAGGGCTACCCTGGCAGATACAACCCAAATGTAATGACTGCAACAGTGAAATATGAAGAACATCTTCAGTTACCCGTTTTTTGGGAATGCACCCCGGGCCATGGGCCAAATATTTGTGGAGGTCATTTGCATTAACTGCCTTATATCACATACACACGTCATTTTTTTTTTAAAACCAAAAATGGTTTCTGAACCTAGGATTTCATGTGAACCTAAAAATATCTCCACTCATCCTACCCAAAATGAGAAGAGTTTCTGGGGTGTCTCAGACAAATCCTCTACAATGGCATCTCTTCCTCAAGAAAATAAAAAGTATAAATCTAAAAGGAATAGTTCCACATTCTACAATCAGTTACTCTCAACAGCAAGGTAATCTCAAGATTCTAGGTTTCATGGACTCTACTATTCAGTGATTCTCCAGCCAGACTCCACATGAAGGAAATTCAACTGTTCCTCAAATCTATGAGTACTCGAAACCAGCACTCCTATCCTTTCAAATTCAGGTGCCAAGTTTTGTCAAGAGGAATACCATTGGTAGTTAAATCCATTGTCCCTAAACCCAGATTCCCCCCTGACCTCTCCATCCCCTACTGTAAAAACAGATGCATCAGACTTTGCATGGGAAGCAGTGCCCAAAGGGGTAATGGTTCACAGTTTGTGAAACAAGCAAGACAAACTGAAGCACATAAACATCATGCAGAATGATGGTGGCATTAATAAAGGCACTCAAATCAACTCTGGATTCCAGGCCCTTTCAATCACAACCACCACCAGTTATGTGGTACATAATCAAGACGGAACAAGATCCTACCCCCCCGCAGACTTGCAAAGATAGCCTGAGAACTCATCTCACTCTCGATGCAAGTAGCCGGTACATGCAATCAGAAAAGAATGTTGTGTAGGACAAGTTAAGCAGGACCAGGAAAGAACCCCACAAATGGAGATTACACACCTGGGGTTCTATGAACTGATCCAACTGGAGTAACTCCTCAAATAGGTTAGTTACCAGTTGTGAATGGAGGCAAACATGAGAAATGCTGCATCAAGACTCAATGTACAAAGGCCTGGAAGAAAGATGCATTTTCGGTTCTTTGAACAAGAACATTCTGTACGCCTTTCTATCCATTCCTCCAATAACCAGAGTCCTTTTAAGGATTCAGTGGGCCTCTTCCAGAGATGATACTGGCAACTCCCTTTTGGCACAGGCAATAGTGTTTCACCTTACTTTGAAAATTGCCAAGAGCAATTACTGCTAACTTCCTCACACAGGACAGAGGTTCTCTGATGTACCCCAATCTTCAGCTACTTCGACTCACTGAAGGATAGAATTTAAGTAACTCTTTGCCCCCCCGGGCATGTAGTGAGTATGAGGATGAGTATAAAAGCCCTGCTACAAGACAATTGTATATGGTTAAGTGGGGAGGGTTTGCTAGTCTGTGCCAAACCAGAAGCCAGGATCCTTTCATGGTGCAGCATCCCTTAATTCTTAAATATATAGGTTTATAGGTAGGTACTAGGCTATCGGCTTACGCCTCCCAAGAAAGTTATTTGGCAAGTTACTATCCCTCTGGCATGTCTTATTGCTGCTTGCCTGCCACAGATCTCACCTTTATTCCTCATCTCAAGTCAAAGTTCCTGAAAGTGGTACTGCACAGATATCCACCTAGAAAATAGCTGATAGCTGCACAGGCTCTGAATTTGTTTTCTAGAGAAACTTGAATCATTTCCTTTTGAACCATCTCATAAGGCTGATTTAAAGTTCATATAATGGAAAACAGCGTTAGTCCTCTAGTAGAAGTCAGAGCAATGAATATCTGCATTATAAGCATTTATGGTGACCCACTCCATAAGGACAAGGTCACCGAGGACCAATCCTTCATTTATGCCCAAAGTGGTTGCAAAATTTACATTGAGCCAGGTGATGCATTTCCCTGTCTTCTTGCCAGACCAAAATAATTGAGGGAGAAAGGAGGTTACAGACCAAAAAAAAAGTTTCAGGAAATCTGATCAATTATTTCCTATGAAGGTAAGAAAAGAGAAGGTCTGCATCTAAAACAGGATTTCCAAATGGCCGTCTCATGCTATTCAATTGTATTACTCATACTACACCAGACACTTCCAGGTAAGGTCAGAGTCCATTTTACCAAAGATATGGTACATATAATTTTACCAAAGTTATTTTGGAAAGAGATTGACTGTAGAAATATTCTAGAGGCAACATTTTGGTCCTGACACCAGACATCAACTAAACATTAAAAAAACTGTAAAGGACAAGAGCAGGGTTCACTAGAATGCTTACCCTTCCTCCTCCATTTCTAAGTTTTGCTATTCATCCCATATAGCTTAAGCTACTGTAACAGTGATCTAATGATTAAGAATATACAGTTGTGCAAGTAACTTTACCACAACAGATGTGCTAATAGAGAACTGTTGCAATGCAAACCTCCTTCCCCTTGCATTAGTTTATACCAGGGTGGTGGGTCACCACCCTTCCTTATTTCCCCTATCACACCATATTTGTTACTGAGCTCAAGCCTTCTCCTTCCTAAGGCAAGAAAGCTTCAAGTTTTGTGGCCCATACATTTCTTTCCCTACCAGCTCGCCCTTGAACTCCAATACTCATGCAGGTGCCTGGATGGTGCTGTAAAGCTTTAGAAGCTGGCCAAATGTCCCCATCTTTGGCAGGATATGTCCCCTATAGCTTAGGCTATTACGAGAGTGACTTATTCAAACATCTACTATTATGGCAAGTTTATCTACACAACTGTACTCTCTTACCACTGCACTTTTCTTCCACATCCCAAAAATATGCCAATGGATTGGGTATTCTAAACTGTTGAAGAGAGTCTGCATACATGTTCACTTTCCCATATAACAAATAAATTAAAAATAAAAAAATGGTACCGTGACACTGAAATTTACTAACATTTATCTGTTTACAGTGCATTCCAAAAATCTAACATGCACAGTCTACCTTACAAAAGAAATAAGATTAAGGGGGAATCTGGTCCTACAATCCCAAATGTGTACTCATTTACCTCAATGAAGTGAGAACAAGAAGTCCACATATACAAACAAGAGAAAAAAACTCTTCTGCACGTTATGACATACAACAATTTCCTTTACCACCTTTATCCCATTTGGGACTGCAGTGGCCTACTCAAGCACTCTGCAAGCATAAGACAAAATGAGATATCCTATGTAATATACTAGTACATAAGATTTGGACAGCCTGAAGGACAAAGATACACACACCAAAAAAACTTACACATATGCATTCGCACTTAAACCACACAAACGCAGACACATACTTTTGGGCAGTTTGCAAGATAACACATCTACAGCACTTTCTTTGGCAACTGGCAGTAAACTGAAGCATCTGGTAAAAGTAAACGAGTAACTTGTGAGCCGTTTTATATTCTTAACACACAAAACTCATCAAGCTGCAGTTATACTTGGTTTTAATCGTGACAGAGCAAAAATATATCCACTCCAGTCTCTCTCCACCTCCTATCAATCCTCTTCTACCATCCTAATGCATACTCTCTGCAATACATTTGGATTCAACTGGACTGACCATATTTAAGTTGCACTCCACTAACATGGCCCTTAAAAAATAAAACTAACACTGAAACTCTGCATTATATTATACTTTGTAATGTGTGCACATATATTTTGTAGAGAGACATGCATCCAACTACAGAAAAAAACGCCTTCTCAGCACCTTAAACACTATCTGGTTGCTAATTTGCCAGCCATTGTGTTGAGAGGCCTACTTTCGTTGGACTCCCCCCCCCCCCCCCCCTCAGCCTGGGGCAATCTTGCAGGCTGCTGTATGGTGTACAGTAGGTTAGTTCCCCTCAACAACCCATGAATATCTTTTCTCCTTTTTATTTCACAACTTCACAGCAACATTTTTTTTTCCAAGAAAAGGTTGTCCTCATAACTCATTTCTACTTCCCTGTACTCCATCAGGCTTTTCACACTACAGACTACGTGCACCACAGTGAAGTACAAAAAAAAAAATGGTTAGTAAAATACCAATGCTAGAGAAGTAATAAAGACCTTGAAGTGCACACATACCTTTCAGGTTTTGATATCTTACTAAACTGTTGGTATTCCCAATTGTAATCTCTTGGTCTAAATCCCCATAAAACAAACTCTATGCCACAAGAGCTTGCCATACCTTCTACTTAAACTGCTAGTTACAATGCCTCTCAAAGCTAAGAAAACATTCTAATATCTGATTTTTTTTAGTCTATTACATGTCTACATTTTGACCATGCTATTCTAAAAACATGGATCTTCTCTAAAATACTACAGATTAAGGATATCAAGGTGAACAAAAACATTAAAAAAAATATAAACTGAATGAGCATCAACCACTTTTTTTTTTTTGTTCTCTATGACTATTTCAAAGGAGAGAGCAAATGACGAACTGCAATTAGTTGATTTCTTCCCACAGCAAAACATAATTAGACATCATTTCTTTAATACAAGGACTCGTGCTGTTAGAATGTAGACACTATTTTTCCTTCAGCTTGACAGGTATTTAATTACAGAGGTTTCAAAGTCACAATGAGCTGATCACACCAGAGAGCATCAGGGAACTTGCACGGCGACAATTTATCCTGTGACATGAAGTGCACAGCACATGCTCCACTAAAGCTGCTTCAGTTATAATCCACTGTGATGCAGAAACAAAAAATGGCCTTACACCAAGTTCCAGTTGATATACCAGTACATTAAACCATTTTAATAGAAAGGAAAACATGTTCTCTTACATTTGGAGTAGTCCAAATGCTGGTAAATTCTGTTTCCTGCATTTACAAAGAACACAAGTAACCCTAAGGTACTATCACTCTCAGACTTATCCTGTGAACATGAAGTTTGGAAAATATATTACAAAGCTTTTCCTGAAAGCGCTACACAAATCAAGCTGGAATTTAAAGGAATCCCTGTGCAAACTGTTAAGGGTCTTGCACCTCACCCTCTTGCAGCCTACACTGTTAACTGC
>NC_056734.1:92972772-93010272 GCF_019279795.1 Protopterus annectens
TTTCCTGAGAGGTTTAGTCCAGTCCAAGTAAAATCTAAGTTGTCTGTGCATATCTAAGGAGTGCAGTATACATTCCCCTTTGTTGCGTGGATTAGAAAAGAAGGTTGGCAAATGAATGGACTGATTAAGAGCCACACTGGATACTACCTTGGGCATGAAGGAGGGATTGGTCCTGAGGAACTCCCTGTCCGCATGAAAGATGATGAAAGGCTCCACTGCCATAAGGGCCTGTAAATTCAGATACCCTTCTTGCTGAAGGGATGGCTAAAAGGAAAGCTGATTTCCAAGAAAGGAATTTCAACTCTGCACTTGCAGCTGGCTCAAAAGGAGGCAGAGTGAGTTTTTCCAATACAAAGTTAAGGTCCCAGGCTGGAGTTGGGGCTCTCCTGGGTGGTCTTACGTTTTTGGCCCCTCTGAGGAAAGTACAGTTGTGTACACCTACCATAAATGTAGATGTTCGAGTGTCTTCACTGTTGCAGTCATGACTGTAGGGTTCTCCCCTGCCAGCAGGCAGCCCTCGGTCGGCCAGAATCCCGAAGTCTGGGTCCGGCGTCGGCTGTTCAATCATGCTCCCTGACGTCAGAGCGCCAGGAGTACAAAGCTGACAGCCGACGCCATATTCTCCAGTTTTTCTTGCCCCAGATGTCAGGAGTTCCAAAATGAAAAAGGCCCCATAACCTTTGCAAATACACCTCAGAAGAATGGTGAAAAAAGGAAATACACAAAAGTAAAAATAAGAGGGGACAGGAGGGAGGGAAACCCAGACTGCAACAGTGAAGACACTCTAACATCTACATTTATGGTAGGTGTACACAACTGTACTATGTTCATCGTGTTTCACTGTTGCAGTCATGACTGTAGGGTAGAATCCCAAAGCTGAGAGAAAGGGAGGTGGTCATAAATTGGGAAGGGGCGGCTAAAAGGCCCTGCAAGACTGCAGAGGCAAAGCCTGCCCTAGACAGAGTATAGAGGTAGATTGTAGTGCTTAGAAAAAGTATGCACTGAACTCCAAGTTGCAGCTTCCAAAATGTCCTTGGTAGGAACTCCCCTGAGGAAGGCCGCAGAAGTGGCAGCAGCTCTGGTGGAATGAGTCCGTATACTCCCTGGGATTTGCTTTCCATGGTGAGAATAACAAAATCTGATTCCATGAGCAATCCATTTAGAAATGGTCTGTTTTGAAATGGCTTTACCTTGGGAACTTGAAGCATAAGAAACAAACAATTGTTCTGATTTTCTGATGTCCTTGGTTCTGTTCAGGTAAAAACGTAGTTGTCTGTGTACATCCAAGGAATGTAAGATCCTTTCCCCTTTATTTTGAGGAGTGGGGAAAAAGGTTGGCAAGTGGATAGTTTGATTTAAAGCCACTTTGGAAACCACCTTAGGCATGAAGGTAGGATTAGTCCTCAAAGATACCCTGTCTTGATGAAAAATAATATAAGGTTCCACAGCCATAAGAGCTTGTAACTCTGAAACTCTCCTGGCAGAGGTTAGGGCCAACAGGATAGCTGTCTTCCAAGATAAAAACTTGATGTCAGAAGAGGCAGCAGGCTCAAAAGGAGGCAAGGTTGGTTTTCCAAAACATAGTTGAGATCCCAAGCAGGAATGGGAGGAGATCTAGGAGGTCTTAAGTTCTTAGCTCCTCTGAGAAACCGTCTCATGAGCTGGTGGGAAAAGATGGGAGGGTCTGTATTATAATGAGCAGAAATAGCAGAAGCATGTATCTTAATGGAAGAGAAAGAGAGACCTTTATGTAAGAGATCTGTCAATTAAAGTAAAATTAAAGTAATGTTAGGAAGAAGAGGATCAGAATCCTGAGCCTGCATCCAGGAACAAAATCTTTTCCATTTTCCTGCATAAGATTTTCTAGTGCTAGGACGTCTGGCTTCTAAAATGACATCCATAACCTGCTTGGGCAGTAAAGAAGAAATCAAAGGCCCTGGATTAACCAGGCCGCCAGGCTGACAGTTCTGACATGAGAGTGTAGAACCTGACCCTGATGTTGGGACAGAAGGTTCGGAGACTGAGGTAAAACCCAAGGGGGCTCCAGGCATAGGTTTTTTTTAGAGTTGGATACCAAAACTGCCGATGCCAATTTGGAGCCAGCAAGATTATCATCTTGGGTTTGTCCTGTTTTATCTTCAAAAAAACCCATGGAAGAAGAGGAAGAGGTGGAAAGGAATATCCCGAGAGGTTCCTCCAACTGAATGACAGGGCGTCCACTTTCCAAGCTTCTCTGTGGAAAGTCCTGGTGCAAAAATTCTGTAGTTGATTGAGATGGGATGCAAAGAGGTCTATGTGAGGACATCCCCAGACTGCTGTTATCATCCTAAATATGTTCGTGTCCAGCATCCACTCGTGTGGATCCGAAAGGTTTCTGCTCAGACTGTCTGCCAGGAAGTTTCATTTCCCTGGTAGAAACTGAGCTTGAAGATCCAGATTGCAAGCTAGAGCTGTGTTCCACAGATCCATGGCTAGTCTGCAAAGGGGGTAGGAATGAGATCCCCCTTGCTTATGTACCACATAACTGTGGTGTTGTCCGTCCGTATTAGCAGTTGTCCTGGTCGTAAAAGATTCCTGAAGGCCAATAGAGCTTTCTGAACGGCTAACATTTCCTTTAAATTGATATGCAGGTGCTTCTAATCCTTTGTCCAAAGGCCCTGCAAACAATTGCCCTGAAAATGGGCTCCCCAAGCATAATCCGAGGCGTCCGTGGTTAGAATCTGAGTGGCAAGAGGCAGACGGAAGGGTTTCCCTTTGTTTAGAGCACATGCCCTGAACCACCAAAGAAATTCCTTTTGAAGGCAAGGAAGGACGGCGATCAGTATGTCTAAACTGTGGCAATGCTGAGACCATACACTTTTTAGGTACCACTGTATTTTCCTCATGTGTAGTCTTGCATATGGTACGAGAAGGATGCAGGAGGCCATGTAACCCAAAGCCTGCAGGAATTTCCTTGCAGATAGTTGAGTTAGAGTTGCCAAGGTTCTGAAAGTTGAAGCCAGCTGTAATTGTTTTTCGGATGTCAGAAATGCCATCTGGGTTGTGGTGTTTAGAAGTGCACCCAGAAAAGTTCTGTTGTGATGGTGTCAAATTTGACTTTCTTATGTTTACAGAGAATCCCAGGAACTTGAGGAGGTTCTGTACAAAATCTAGATGCTGGAGTAAGACATCCTTGCTGTCTGCCTGAATTAGACAATCGTCCAGATAAGGGTAAATTTGAATTCCCTTGAGTCTGCAGTAAGCTACTACTGGAGCTAGGCATTTGGTGAAGACCCTGGGTGCAGTAGACAATCCAAAGGGCAGCGCAGAGAATTGAAAGTGCCTCAATCTGGCCTTGAACCTGAGGTATTTTCTGCGATCCTGCCTGATGGGAATGTGTAAATATGCCTCCTTTAAATCCAAAGTTACCATCCGTGCATCTTTGGACAGCAGTGGAAGTAGCTGCTGTAGAGTAAGCATCTTGAATTTTGGAATCTCTAGAAAGGTGTTCAAGACCGATCCAGAATGGGTCTCCATGAGTTTTGCTTCCTTGGGACTAGAAAGAGCCTTGAGTAAAAACCTTTTCCCATCTCTGAGAGAGGAACCAGTTCTATGGCATTCATAGCCAAAAGAGCTTCCACCTGGTTTAAGGCCTCCGTCCATTGATGTTTTGGAAGGTCTGGCCATCCGATTGGCCTTGGCAAGGTATGAAAATGGAATTTGTAACCTCTTAAAACCACATCCAAAACCCATTTGTCTTGGGTTGAGTCCAATTTTGATAAAAAAGAGAGAGTTTTCCTCCGAGGGGGGCTTCCAGGCAAGAAGTTCCTGTAGCCCAACAGAGGGGGTCATTGAGTTTGTTTCCTTTGAGATTGTGACCTGTCCTCTCCTCCCCTAGGAGTGGAAGCAGTCCACTGTCTTGGTCTATAAGCAGCTTGTGTTTGAGGCCTCCCTCTGAAGCGTCTATATCTACCCCTTTGAGGCCTGTCTGAAGTGGGAAAGGACCAATTTTTAGAAGGCCAATTCCTGCTAAATCTAGGTGGCTGTACTTGTAAGAAATCTTTAACTGTTTGCATGGATTTCGCCTTATCCTCCATCTTTTTAATCACCTCTTCAGCTTTTGATCCAAACAAAACATTATGCTGAACAGGAGCATCCAATAATTTAGCCTTTACTTGTTCAGGTAAATTTTGTTCCTTTAGCCATGCATGCCTTCTAATGACTGTGCCAGAGGCCGCAGCCCTACAAGAAGCCTCCAAGGCATCAAAACCACAGTGTAAACTATGCTTCCCAACCTGTTCAGTGGCATGCAATAAGTCATGTAATTCCTTATCTGCACAGGCAGAAATGGAAGTAAGCTTTTGTTTTAAGACAGACAAGAGAAATTGCTGGTATTTAAGCATATGAAACTGACAGTTTAAAGCCCTAATGGACAAAGTAGCAGAAGTGTACACCTTTTTGCCCCATTTTTCTAAGGATAGAGAATCCTTTTCAGTAGGAATGGGATTTTTGGCAGAAGCGGCCTTAACTCCCTTAGGACCCTGAGAAATAGTTTCAGGGTCAGCAGAAGGGTTCTTGTATAAAAACTGATGGGAATCAGGAACCCTGTAATATCTATCAGGCTTAACAGGAGCAGGAGGAAAAGAGTCAGGGGTTAAGTTAGCCTCCGAAAAGGCATCATCCACAATATCCAAAACAGGAGGAATTGCCAGGGGGTCTATGTTGGGGAAGAAGAAAATCCCTCAGTCTTTTCTTGGATTCCGAATACTCCTGTCCTTCCCAGTGGAAATGTTCCCTCATTTCATGCAAAGTTTCCCCAAAAGAGAAATCCTCAGGGGGAGAAGCTGAAGGAATGGATTCTTCAGCATCAGAATCCTCATAAGGAGGGAAAGAATATTCCTGATCAGAAGAAGAAACTGAGGAAACAGAAGCCTGATCAGAGGAATCATAATAAACATCCTGCCTTGGCCTTTTGTCTGGAGGGGGATGTGAACCCCTAATCATAGTAAGTAAATCCTCCGCCATCTTGAGTAACTGTTTCTGTGACTTGGAAGCCGGTTCAGAAGAGGTCTGTGATTTAGGAGTCTTTGCCTTTGTCTTTGGCTTTGGCTTTGCCTTTACTAGTAGCTGAGTAGGCCTGAAAACCCCTTCGGAAGCCGGTACCTGCACAGCGGCTCCGGCCCCATCAGAAGGAGCACTGTCCGAAGGTCCTGCAACAGAAATATTTAAAGGCCTGGTTGGCTCCTCATGAGAGTCCGTTTCAGCCGTCGGTTCTGAAATGGCCGACAGGGGCTGCAAAAGCACCTCACTGATGACGGCCGAACCTGAAGCTGGCTCCGCTTGTGCGCTATCATCAGATTTGGACCTCAGAGGCCTGTCTTTATCCTTGCGACGTTTGTAAACTCCGGTAGCCGGGACCGTATCAGACGACATTTTGTAGTTAAAGCGCCTACCGAAGTAATGAAAAGCAAAATTGTACCTTCGCTTAATTGTACGTTGATTGAATCTAGCACAAAACAGACAACTAGCTACGTCATGGTCAGGGCCTAAACAAGGAATACAGTAAGAATGAAAATCCTTATGAGGTATTTGCTTCCCACATGAAATACAATTATTAACTTTTTCTGACATCGGAGTGGAGCAAGAAAAAAGTTTCCCCAACGGGGTACTTAGCTTTGAGTGGAGAAGAAAGTCTTCGGACCGAAGTATATCAGAAAAATTTGTCAGGAGTCAGCCGACCGGCACTTGCGAACTATCACCGCACGGCAAGAAAGACTGGAGAAGATGGCATCGGCTGTCAGCTTTGTACTCCTGGCGCTCTGACGTCAGGGAGCATGGTTGAACAGCCAATGCCGGACCCAGACTTTGGGATTCTGGCCGACCGAGGGCTGCCTGCCGGCAGGGGAGAACCCTACAGTCATGACTGCAACAGTGAAACACGATGAACATCTGCTTGAGCAGTGGATGAGAGAAGACGGGTGGTTCTGTGTTGTAATGAGCTGAAATGGCTGCGGCATGAATTTTGATGGAGAAAAAGGAAAGGCCCTTGTGAAGCATCTCAGTTAAGTACTGAAGAATCTGAGGTAAATTAGGCACTGCTGTGCCCATCCCCTGAGTTTGGTTCCAGGAACAGGATCTTTTTCCATATTTCAGCATAAGATTTTCTAGTACTAGGCCTCCTTGCCTCCAGAATGACATCCAACACTTGTTTACTGAGGGATGGTAATGGAGAGATCAGTTAATTAGCCAGGCTGCGAGGTTCAGGGTTTGAAGCTGAGGGTGCAGAATCTGGCCATCCTGCTGGGACAGCAGGGTAGGGGGTCTGAGGCAGGTGCCATGGTGCCAGCAGTGACACTGCACAAGAGGTGGTACCAGTGTTGGCGTGGCCAGTCTGGTGCAATCAGTATCATCCTTGGTTTGTCCTGTTTGATCTTTAGTAGTACCCTGGAGAGGAGAGGCAGAGGAGGAAAGGCATAACCTGTATATTTTTCCAGGTGAAGGACAGGGCATCCACTTTCCAAGCTTGTTTGTGGGGGGTCCTTGTGAGAATTTGTCCAATTGGTAGTTCTGGGAGGAAGCAAAAAGGTCTATATCTGGTTTCCCCCCATTTGTTTATCAACATGTTGAATGTCTTTGGTTCCAGTTTCCACTCGTGTGGGTCCATGAGATTTCTGCTTAGTTCATCTGCCAGTGTAAAGCTTTCCTGGCAGGAATTGAGCCTGTAGGTGCACTTGATAGCTCAAAGCTGTGTTCCACAGAGCCATGGCTAGTATGCAGAGAGGGTATTAGTGGGTTTCCCCCAGCTTGTTTATGTACCACATAAACAGTGGTGTTGTCCATCTTTACCATTAATTGTCCTGAAAGAATGTGGTCCTTGAAGGCTGTCAAAACATTCTGTACAGCTAACATTTCTTTTTGATTGATATGCAGGTGCATTTGACTTGGGTTCCATTTGCCCTGAATGCACTTCCCTGCCATGCATAGTCTGATGAGTCTGTTAGGGTTTGGGCGGCAGGGGGTAGAGTGAATGGCAGTCCCTTGTTTTGGTGGCAGGCCTCTGCCCACCAAAGGAACTCTAACTGTAGGCAAGGAATGATATGAATCATTGCTTCTATTTCCTGAGAATGTTGACACCATAGGCTTTTTAGATACCATTGTAGTTTCCTCATATGCAGTCTTGCATATGGAATTAGGAGAATGTAGGAGGCCATGAACCCCAAGGCTTGCAGTATTTTTCTTGGAGATAGCAGGGTCTTTGTGGCCATTAGTTTGAAGTAAGCTGTCAAATGAACTTGTTTCTCTGGCGTGAGGAAAACCATCTGGGAAGTTGTGTTCAAGCTTGCTCCCAGGAATAAAATTTGTTGGCAGGGTACTAGATGTGATTTCTTTTTGTTTATGGTGTACCCCAGAGAAGTTAACACCTTTTGTACAAACGCCAGATGATTCCAATGTCCAGGCTTTCTGTCTGAATTAGACAATCGTCCAGGTATGGGTATATCTGAATATTTCTTTGCCTGCAAAATGCAATGATTGGAGCTACGCACTTTGGCTTATCTACTGCACCCAGGGTATTCACAAAGGGCAGTGCAGAGAGCCTGCTTTGAAGCGTAGGTATCTTCTGAAGATTCCCTGATTGGGATGTGCAGGTAGGCTTCCTTTAAATCCAGTGGTCCCAAACAGGCATCCTTGCTTAGCACAGGAAGCAACCGGTGAAGAGTTGGCATCTTGAATTTTGGGATCACCAAAAAAAAAAGTGTTTAGGATGGAGAGATACAGGATAGGACGCCAGGATTCGTATTTTCTGGGCACCAGGAAAAGTCTTGAGTAGAAACCTTATCCCCTTTCCTTTTCTGGGACAGCTTGCATAGCCCTTATACTTGAGAGAGAGCTTGCATTTGAGCCTGTCCACTGATTTGGGGTAGTTCTGGCCAACCGTTTAGGGTTGGTAAAGTGTGGAAGTGGAATCTGTATCCTTGGGAAACTATTTAAAACCCATTTGTCTTGGGTAATGGGTTCCCAGTTTTTTGCCTGCAGAGCAATCTTCCCCCTAAAGGAGCAGTCAGTTGAGAAGGGCTTGGAAGTTTTAAAATTAAGTCATTGAGACAGTTTACCATGGGGGGGGGGGTCTTACTACTCTCTGCTTTGGAAGTGGGAGCCCCCCACTGCTTTGTCCTGTGCGTACCTTGGGACTGAAGCCAAGGTGTTCTGCTGGTTCTGGGTTTGGACTGAGAAGGCCTGGAAGAGGCAGGAAAGGACCAATTCTTAGAGGGCCAATGCCTACTAAATCTTTGAGGATGTACTTGC
The DNA here is from genome assembly GCF_019279795.1 of Protopterus annectens. Lineage (NCBI taxonomy): Eukaryota > Metazoa > Chordata > Ceratodontiformes > Protopteridae > Protopterus > Protopterus annectens. The sequence continues at coordinate 92,981,056 of NC_056734.1, forward strand.
AGGAAATCTTTAACAGTTTGCATAGATTTAGCTTTTTCCTCCATCTTTTTAAGTACTACTTCCGCTTTGTTGCCAAACAGGTGATCCTGGTTTAAGGGAGCATCCAGCAATTTAGCTTTAACATGATCTGGCAAAGATTGCTCCTTAAGCCAAGCATGCCCCAGTGACAGCAGCTCTGCAAGATGCCTCAAGTGAATCAAAACCACATTGCAAAGTAAGTTTTCCAACTTGTTCAGCAGAATGCATTAAATCCTGTAAATCCTTATTTTCAGCACAGTCAGGAATCAACATCATTTTCTGTTTAAGCAGTCCAATAATATGCTGCTATTTTAACATATGAACCTGGCAGTTTAAGGTCCTAATGGCCAGTGTATACCTTCTTACCCCATCTATCCAGCACCCTGGAATCTCTATCAGAGGGGGTAGGATTTTTGGCAGTAGTAGCCTTAATGCCCTTGGGTACCTGTGAAATGGTCTCAGGATCCGTAGTAGGATTTTTAAAGAGGAACTTGTGAGTCGGGAACCCTGTAATATTATCTGATTTTCTGGGAGCAGGAGGTAAGGAGTCTGGGGCCAAGCTAGATTCTGAAAAGGCATCATCAACAATGTCCAGTACAAGGGGGATAGATAAAGGCCTGTGTTGAGGCAGGAGTAAGAAATCCCTAAGCCTCTTTTTAGAATCAGAGTAATCCTGGCTTTCCCAGCGAAAATGCTCCCTAAGAGTATGCAAGGTTTCACCAAAAGAGAAATCCTCTGGAGGGAAAGCAGAGGGAATAGAGTCCTCTGCATCAGAATCCTCATAGGTAGAAAAGGGTAAATCCTGGTCAGAGGTAACAGAAATTTCAGAATCCTGATCAGAAGAATCAGTCCTAGGTCTCTTAGAGGGGGAAGGTTGGCTTCCCCTGATTAAAGTAATAAGGTCTTCAGCCATTCTTATCATTTGTTTTTTTAGGCGTAGAGGCCTGACCATGCGGTCTGGGTGTCTGTTTTCTAGGCATGGATCAAGTTTTAGGCCTTGAAGATGGTGTCTGTTTAATATGCAAGTCAGTAGGCCTGAATATACCCTCAGAAGCCGGTGCCTGCACAGTGGCTCCGGACCCATCCAAGGTAGAGACATCCACAGGTTCCACAGTTGAAGCATCTCGCGGCATACCAGACTCTGAATGGGTCTCAGTAGAGGCCTGCGAATCTGAAGCAGCGGGTATCATGGGCTGCGAAAGCACCCGAGTACCAGTCAACTGGCGCCTAGCTTAGGAGAAGTGTCGTCAGCAGCTTTGGACCTAGGTGGCCTGTCTGTCTTTATCTTTGCATTTTTTTTGGAATGTCGGTAGTCTGGCGGCTTACGAAGCCATATCTGGGTAATTGAACAGAGTACCAAAATATTTAGAAGCATAAATATACAGATGACGAATAGTTCGTTGTTTAAATAAGGCACAAAACTGAGAGAGGTATGTCGTGGTCAGGGCCTAGGCAAGGAAAACGAATGAAAATCTTTATGAGGTATTTGCTTTCCACAAGAAATACAATTACTGACTTTTACTGACATCGGTTTAGAGCAAGAAAAAAAAGTTTCCACAACGGGGTACTTAGCTTTAGTTGAAGACTTCGGTTTTGAAACTCGAAAACGAAAATTGTAGGAGCCTGCCGACCGGCACTTGCGAACTACTTCTGCTACCGCAAGGCAAGAAAGACTGATATAATGGTGTCGGCTGCATGCTTTATACCCAGACTACCTGACAGCAACCGACGCAGGACCCAAGACTTTGATAATCAGGCCGACTGAGGGCTACTGCAAGGAGATAACCCAAATATGATGACTGCAACAGTGAAACGCGAAGAACATCTTTACGTTACTTAAGACTGAGGTGGAAAGGTTCACAACCCCCACGCTAAAGGAAAACGCTGTCCAAGCTGCTGAATCCCTTCCAAAGGCACTCTGAGCACCTGTAAGAATGCATGGGTTGTGGTATCCCAAGCAAAACAAAGACTCACTCCTCCAAGAAAAAGAAAATCAGTCTGGTGGACCCCTGCCATAAACAAGCTATACAACAGAAGGAGGAAACTAGTACAGAAGAGTAAAATCCCAAGGAGAAACTCCCTGATGAGTATCGGCAAGAAACTACAATCTCTCATAAAAATCATCCAAGGCTAGCTTTGAAAGAAAAATTGCCAAGGACTCCAAAGATAACCACAAAGCATTCTTCAGATCTGCTCTGAGTTGGTGCAGAATGGCACAACATACACCGAACCAACTGATATTGCCAACATTCTGGCAGATCGGTTTAGTGCAAACTTCACCCCCCCCTCACCCCCTAAAGGGCCCATAACCATACCAGAAGAATGTAGAGCATCAGCAATCTCTGACACAGGTTAAAACAGCCCTATCCAAAGCCAAAAACACAGCTTCAATGGGACCAGATGGTGTCCCAGGCTGTGTCTTACACAAACTCCAAAATGAACTAACCCCTCACCTAAACACACTGTTCAAACTCAGCCTCTCTACAGGCTACATACCCATAAAGTGGCACACAGCAACAGTTATCCCCGCTCCACAAAGGTGGAGCCACAACAGACCCCATGAACTATCGCCCTATAAGCCTGACTAGCCTTGTCTGCAAGGCTATGAAACGCATCATCATGGAACTCATTAACAGAGACATTGGGAACCTCCCATTGGACCCTACCCGGTTTGGATTTGGTAAGGGCAGATCTTACCTCCTAAACCTGGTGGACTTCTTTGAGACTGTTACCAAGGCTTTAGATGAGGGAAAGGAGGTCCACACAGCCTACCTAGACCTCACAAAAGCTTTCGACACCATTTCCCATTCTGGTACTATAGACAAGCTCACCAGCCTAAACATAAATCCTTACGTCATGAGATGGGTTGCCAACTGGCTCACGGATAGAACCCACACAGTCAGAGTTGCAGGCTTTAGGTCCGACTCTAAACCGGTTACAAGTGGCGACCCCAAGAGCTCAGTACTGGGACCCCTCTTGTTCTGTATATACTTCTCAGAGGTACAGGCAAGCACAGGAGGACTATGGCTGACAAAGTTCGCAGACTACTGCAAACTAGGGGCCATAACAAACTCTCCAGCTGATACAGACATCCTCCAGAAGGGTCTCACAGAGATGGATACCCGGTGTCAAAATCACGGCCTCAAGCTAAATGACAAAAAGTGCATAGTCATCCCCTTTGGAAAAAACAAAGTACCGCGAACTACCACATACGTGGTAGTCCCCTAAATGCAGAAAATGTAATAAGGGATCTGGGAATCTCTCCTTTGATAATCATATTGCCAAGGAGGTTAGAAAATCCTTCTATGTGACCCACCTAATCACAAAAGGGTTCTTATCTAGAACAAGAGAGGTTATTGTGCCCCTCTACTCAATACTCATCAGATCCATCATAGAGTACTATGCCCCACTTGGGATGTACCTTGCAAGACACCTGCAACAGCTGGAAAGACCACAGAAGTACGTCACCAAGAGGATTACTGGCCTCAAACAGATGCCCTATGCAGCCCGACTGAAGAAACTCCAGCTGCACTCGGTTGCATACCGCTTTACTCAGAGGTGATCTCTGCCTGACATACAAGGCCATGTCCAACCCAGTATTGATGGACATGCTCCACCTAAAAAAAAAAAAAAAACAAATCCCCGAGAGCCACATGCTCTAGGGATCTAACCCTCACCACAACAATAAACAGGAAATGCTGGAGGGATATATTCCTGTTCCAGAGACTATCCATGCTTTGGAACAGGATTCCAATCTACATTAGGCAGAGCCCCTCACTGAGAAACCTTGAAGAGTGGATGGGAAACAGAAAATTTACCCTGGGGATCACTGCAGTGGCTCTGCTGGACAGAGGCACAGGGAACTAATCTAAGGGGGCGGCGAAAGCCAACACATTCTGGCTAGGCTTACAGATGCCCTCGGGCAGACAGCCTAGTATAGTACTTACCTATGAACGCAGAGACACAGAGACGCACACACAGAGACACAGAGACGCACACACAGAGACACAGAGACGCACACGCACACACAGACGCACACGCACACAGAGACGCACACACACAGACGCACGCACACACACAGACGCACACACACAGAGACGCACACACACACAGACGCACACACACAGACGCGCACACACACAGAGACGCACACACACACACAGACGCACGCACACACACACAGACGCACGCACACACACACAGACGCACGCACACACACACAGACGCACGCACACACACACAGACGCACACACACACAGACGCACACACACGCACACACACACAGACGCACACACACACACAGACGCACACACACACAGACGCACACACACAGAGACGCACAGCAACCCAGCATTTTGTACTAGTCCTCCAAAGAAAATAAGGTTGTTCCTTTTGGCATGTCCTCCTACCATAATGGGAGTAGTGTGTGGACTGGTTGACCTGCTAGATGAAACAGCAAGCAGCTCTTTCACCACTGGCTTAGCCTGTATCAGGTGACTCGTGTCTGAAGCAATCTGACATAGGCTGAAAAACACAAGTGAAAGCAGAAAGTCTCAATGAAAGTAAATATTTTGATACTGCATGATGGACAAAGCAAGGAGCTGTAAAGCACAGGGAAAACATTTTTTCTTTTAAGATTTGTGTAAAACACATCTTAACATTGCATTATTTTTTTCTGATAATTAGCTGTTTTTAGTACTCCAGGGAGTAAACTGGTCAATAATCATTTGTGACATGATGGCTGATGTGTTCCAAGATGAGACTAAACATGTTTCAGTAAACTTTCAAAAATCTGAAGTACTGTCTGGTACATATTTAAAATTAATGATATAGCAACTGTCAATGGATCATAACCTGTTACAAGTCTATTGTGAAAATATTATCAAAAGCTTTATTTTCACAGCATAAAGCCCTTTTTATTTTCAGGACAGTGAGCATAATTTTTAAATGTTCAGCAACAATCAGATAAAAGGGCTTTTCTTCAGTTCAACTCAGCATTACCAACATTTGAAGTTATTTAACTCTTAGGACAAAATATGCATGTAAAAGTTAAATCATCAGAAACTTTATTCACCATTGCTTTAAGTCTCCATATTTTATTTTGAAGATGGTTGCCTTGAAAACAAGAACAATAGATTTTTAACTCTGCAACTAGCAATGATAATGGGGGGGGGTTCTTCAGATCAACCTGGCATTACTAAGGTGAAATTAGTTCGTTTTCTTAGGACAGAATAATAAGAATGCAGAATTACTGTGTATCCACTCTGAAGTCAAAAGTTGTGATGTACATTGCCAGAACAGACGGCATCATCAGTAAAAGTGAAACCATTCCATAATGGCCAGTATTCTACATAGCTTTGGACAAGACTCAGCAATAGCATATACCTGTAGTTTTATGTGCTTCTATTCCCAACTTTGTGGCTGGTATTATGGCTTCCTCCTTTAGTCTGAGCATGTAACAATCTCTGAACGATCAAACAAGGCAAGGAGTTTACAGTCGCTTTTGCAATGATACTGCTGGAGCTCATTAACTGCCAAAGTGTTGATCAGATTCCCCTCACCCCCACCCCCTTTTCTTGGATGCCTGAAGAGAGTTTTCATACAGAACAGCACTGCTAGTAGCATTCTATGTTGTTCATCATGTAGGGTGGGAGGAAGTTTACAACAGGCATTAGAGCTGGTGATTACAGCAAGATTTTTGGTTTTGCTTAAATTATTATTAAATTCATCAAAACTTGAAACATAATAAGTAATCAAACTGCAATGTTTTGTTTAAAGATGAAATACAACTTTTACAATATATACAAAATGCCCAAGACCAAATTAATTAAAACAATATATGCATAAAAATGCTAAGAACAAATTTAATTATGTTTAAGATGAAAATTTTTCAATGAGGGCTAACACTTTCAACCAAGGATTATTCTTAAATTTAGTTAGGGTAAATACTATCTTTTACTGCTGTTTCTTTGGTTGTCACGTCTTTCAGAATGATGAGAAGATCTTCAAGTTTTGATTCTTCTTGTAATAGTTTTCTTGGCCACAAGAATTGTCCATGTTAGATAAGTTTTTTTTTTAATTCTATTTCCAGTATATTAAATGGTGGTGGTGTTGCGGTAGTGTTGTCGCCTCACAGTCAGACGTTGCCTGTTCGATTCTCAGTTAGAGTGTCTTCTGTGTAGCGACATGCGTGAATGGGCGTTCCTTCGTTGAAGGTTGTGCGTTAGGCCCGGCAAGCCAGTACATAAAAATCTACTGCCAATCATTAGCAGACCGGAGTTCCGCTTTGGCGACCCCTAACTGGGAAAAGCCGAAAGACACAAACATTTCCAGTATATTAAACAGAACCATCTCTGTTAAAATGAAGGCATCATTCCATAAAGCTTTAAAAAAATTGTGCACCTTTTTCATAATTTGCAAACCATAAAAAAAGTCATAAAACATATGGTACCTGTTGGCTTAAGTATGTTTTTTGCAACACTCAGATGCACTTTTTCTCATTTTGGTAACCCTTACAGGAGTCAACCAAAGTCTAAACAAAAACTTCAACTAAATGAATTCCAATACAAGGTCCAAGATGCGTTTTTAATAGATGAAAGATGATGCAATTTATTTTGTTCAGTTAAAGCAATATGGTACTCTAGTGAAGAGATTCCAAAAATTCTCAGTTAAGTTATAAATATAATATAAAACAAAACCGCACCAAAACATGACAATGACCATAAAAAGCAGTTTTAATAATAATTCGAGGTAAGCGCTTTCACACAATCAATGTGCTTCATCAGACAATACATAAAATAAATCAAATGAAATAAATAGCAAAGATAATGCCAATTAACAATTCAAACTATCCATTAAGAACATACAATCAATTAAACAACCATTACTCATTTAGAGAGACCCCTAGCAACCATTACTCATTTAGAGAGGCCCCTAGCTTTCAAAGCTGGTTTAATAGAGGTTCTCCTGTTGATGGATGGAAACCTGCTTGCAAACTAATAATCCATGATAGTTCACGTTCCTCAGTAAAATTCCTAAAATCACCCCATTCCTAAAATCACCCCCACACACATCACACTATTATCTCAACCACTCTAAACCCAAAAACATGTTCATTCCCATATTCTATAAAATGCTTACCCAAGGCATTACGTTCATCAGATCTATGTATACAATATAAAATGTTCCCTCATTCTCTCAAGGAGGGACCTGTTGGTCTTACCTATATAAAAACAGCTACATACCCTGCACTTGGCTAAATAAAAATCAGGTTCCTGCTGCGACAATCAGCAGTCACCTTAAACCAATACACCTTATTAGTAACAGGATGCTTAAAATCTACAAATGGATCTATACATGTACAAAAATTACATCTGGAACAGCTGCACATCATAGGCACACATACAGCATCACCCCTAGTCCCTGCAGAATTCTTATAGCATAATTGTCTCTAAGGATTTCTTATAGCATAATTGTCTCCAAGGATTTCTTATTCTTAAAGTTAAACTTAGTTTGTTCAACAATGGAGCAAATATAGTCATCTAAATGTAAAATAGACCAGTTATTCTTAATAACTGGTAGAACACTATTAACATCACTGGTATAAAAAACAGACATAGGTAGTGTCTTGGCAACTACTGTTGAATCACAAAATTCTCATTAACCAATGGCGACCCATGAGACTAGTAAGGTCTACCCCTACCCTTTCTATTTCCTCTGGTAAAACAATGCCTCATCAGCCTCCTTCTTCCTATAACCTCTGTCCAGTAACTCACACCTAAGCCGATTTACATCTCTTTCATACACAGTATCCTCATTATTCAAACGCGAAATACACATGCCTTGGCCTTTAGCTATGTTTTTGAACACATGGCCAGAATGCATGCTACTCCGTTGTAATAGTGTATTTTTCCTGTAACCCTTTCTAACTTTGGTAGTGGTCAACTTACAAAAGGCATTCACTAAAACCTTAACATCCAAAAAAATCCATCTCCTTCACAGATGTGTGTGTAAATGATAAAAATGGCACTATTATCTAAACAGCATATAAACTCCGTTAGCTGTTGACCAGTTCCACTCCACACCAAAAAAAGGTAATCTACAAACCTACTATAAAATATCATATAAGGGGCAAAAACGGAGTTAAAAACAAAACTCTTCCCACAGAGCCATTACTGCATTGGAGTATCTTTTAGCACATCTAGTGCCCATAGCTACGCCAATCTTTTGTAGGTACAACTGTTCATTATACATAAAGACATTCTCTAAAACGGTCTCCAAAAGCAAACAAATCAAATCAATGCTTGTCACATCATAACCGCTCTTGTTCACCAAAAACTCCCTTACCACATCAATGCCCCTATCGTGTGGAATGCATGTAAAGAGAGACGCTGTCTAAACTCACTAAAAAGTGTTTTTATGGTCATTGTCGTGTTTTGGTGCTGTTTTGTTTTGGTTTATATTATGTTTTGGTTGATCAGCACCATTCAATTCCGAAGGGACTACGGATTTCTTATCTACTGATACTTTTTTGGTTCCTTACGGAAGCATGGCTGATGGGGAATAAGACTGACATTGAACTTGGGTATGTGCCAGCCAGGAAGAGAGGTGAAGACCAGTTCCTGAAGTTTTTGAAGACGGATGTTAATCCGTTGCTGTTGAGACAAGGGGCCAATAAGGGTGATCAATTGGCTGATATGGATGATGTTCGTTTGATTAATGCCACTAGAGAGCTTGAGGAGATAAAACGCTTTCAGTGGCAACGTCTACACCTGGAGGCATGCCTGTTTCATAAGGTAATACCACATGGACTAAGAGTGTTAGTGATGGAAACGTATGGTGAGACTCACCCAGGTCTGCTAAGGGGCAACAGCTAAATCTCAAGCTGAGCTTCAACTATATACACCTACTTATAGATTATTTTAAATCCCTTGAGAGAGAGGTAATGGACTCAATTAACAAGAAACATGTTGAGCTGTTGGATCAATAAAACGATAATTTCTTGGATAAACCTGATGGGGTAATAGATGATCTCTTTATATGAGCAATGACTAAGAATGCAGAAGTCGAAGAAGTTGCTAAGAGACACTACAGACTTCAGTAATGGCAATGTCTTTACATGGCCGAAGAATTCGCAGACGGCTGGTTCTGGAAATATTGACATCAATAGTGCTCACAGAGAGGGACATTGCTGCAACTGTGACCTCATCTATTAAAGAACTGACTAATAATAATAATGAGAGTAATGTTTGTTTGGATTTAAATAATGTGTCCAGTACTTCTGTCCAGTCTCCTTTAAATCCGGCTACTTTAAACAAGCCGGTAGAGGTACGACCGAAAACGTCAAATATGACTGGCCCCACTGAGACCATCCCTTTTCCATTACCAATTCGCCAGAGAGCGAGAAGTCATGTTATCCACGCTCTGAGTCGGGGAAGGAAGCTGCAACGTTTAATGGAGGACAGCAGAACACAAACGGTCAAGACCATGTGGACAGATGCAATAAATCAGTAATATATAATATTCTGAGTAAAGGAACTGACTGTAGCAGAAATATCACTGTTAGAACATGGATTAACTTTCATTCCAACCCAGGGTTCTAACCAGAGTGACACAGTGGCTGATGTTAAAATGTTTGTAAGAAATGTCATGCTGAAAACCATGTTTCCAGATAATAATAATGATGTCACAATTCCTGTTTTTAGGAAACCTAGTGTGGTTCAACCGGTCTTACATCCGGTGTTAGAAACTTTTTCTAAGAGTGAAATAGATTTAAATGACTGCTTATGATGATTGAAACATGAAAAGAAGTTTTAGTAATTTAAATGTTGATGAAAGGCAGGCACTGCTTGAGTTACAGCGCTATGATGATGTGATCATAAAACCTGCTGATAAGGGTGGTGTAATCATGGTTATGGATTCACAGTTTTACCATGAAAATATGTTAGATTTCCTCAGTGATAGGAATGTCTATGGTGACGTTAACCACGATTATGTTATTTTGTTACAAGATAGAATAAACGAAAGTTTGAGTGATTGTTTATGTAGTGGGTTAATATCAAAGGATTTATAGGATTATTTCACAGTTGGGTTTCCTTTAATTCCACTGTTTCAAGGATTACCTAAAATCCACAAATATTTGTTGACCGATCGTGTCCGGCAAAGGCTGGGTCACGGAACAGTTCTCTATTTTTATAAAGAAGTTGTTAAGGCTTGTGTTAAATGCACAATGACAGGTGTTAGGGACACCCAACAGTTTTTAGGAGATTTGTTTGAGTGCACTAAAGATATGAGCTTCAATGGGTAATACTTTTTAGTGAGTTTAGACAGTGTCTCTCTTTACATGCATTCCACATGATAGGGGCATTGATATGATAAGGGAGTTTTTGGTGAACAAGAGCGGTTATGGCGTGACAACCACTGATTTGATTGCTTTTGGAAACGAGAACGTCTTTATGAATAATGAACGGTTATACCTACAAAAGATTGGCGTAGCTATGGGCATTAGTTGTGCCAATAGCTATGCCAATACAGTGATGGCTCAATGGGAAGAGAGTTTAGTTTTTAACTCCGATTTTGCCCCTTATATGATATTTTATTGGAGGTTTGTAGATTACCTTTTTTTGGTCTGGAGTGGAACTGGTCAACAGCTAACAGAGTTTATATGCTTTTTAGATAATACAGTGCCATTTTTATCATTTACACACACATCTGTGAAGGAGACGGATTGTTTTGGATGTTGAGGTTTTAGTGAATGCTTCTTGTAAGTTGACCACTACCAAAGTTAGAAAGGGTTACAGGAAAAATACACTATTACAACGGAGTAGCATGCATTCTGGCCATGTGTTCAAGAACATAGCTAAAGGCCAAGGCATGTGTATTTCGTGGTTGAATAATGAGGATACTCTTGTATGAGAGAGATATAAATCAGCTTAGGTGCGAGTTACTTGACAGAGGTTATAGGAAGGAGGAAGTTGATGAGGAATTTTATTTTACCAGAGGAAATAGAAAGGGTAGGGGTAGACCTTTCTATTCTCATGGGTCGTCCTTGGTTATTGAGAATTTTAGTGATTTGACTGTAGTTGCCAAGACACTACCCATGTCTATTTTTTATACCAGTGATGTTAATAGTGGTATAGAGGTTAAGAATAACTGGTCTATTTTACATTTAGATGACCATATTCGCTCCATTGTTGGTGAACAACCCAAGTTTAACTTTAAGAATAAGAAATCCTTAGAGAGTCAATTATGCTACAAGAATTCTGCAGGGACTAGGGGTGATACTGTATGTGTGCCTATGATGCGCTGCAGTTCCAGATGTAATTTTTGTACATTTATAGATCCATTTGTAGATTTTAAGCATCCTGTTAGTAATAAGGTGTATCGGTTTAAGGTGACCGCTGATAGTCACAGCAGGAACCTGACTTATTTAGCCAAGTGCAGGGCATGTAGCTGTTTTTATATAGGCAAGACCAACAGGTCTCTCCTTGAGAGAATGAGGGAACATTTATATTGTACACATAGATCTGATGAAGGCAATGCTTTGGCTAAGAATTGTATAGTATATGGGAATGAACATGTTTTTGGGTTTAGAGTAGCAGAGATAATAAAAGTGTGATGTGCATGGGGGTGATTTTAAGAATTTTTCTGAGGAACGTGAACTACCATGGATTATTAGTTTGCAAGCAGATAAGACTTCTAGGCATCAACAGGAGAACCTCTATTAAACCAGCTTTGAAAGCTAAGGGTCTCTTTAAATGAGAAATGGTTGTTTAATTGATTGTATGTTCTTATTAGATAGTTTGAATTGTTAATTGGCATTATCTTTGCTATTTCATTTGATTTTATATATTGTCTGATGAAGCACATTGATTGTGTGAAAGCACTTACCTCAAATTATTATTAAAACTGTTTTATGATCATTGTGTTTCGGTGCGGTTTTGGTTTCTATTATGTTTTGGTTGATCAGCACCATTAATTCCGAGGGGAATACTGATTTCTTATCTAAATTATAAATATTCTGAGCTAGCTAGTATTCAATGTAATTAAGAGATTAAATTATTACAGCCTCGCTGCTTGTAAATTTCATTTAACATTTTAATCCATTGTGGAATCTCAACATACTGCGAACTGGACAGGAGAGTTTGGCTTGAATTGATATTAACTGTTTGAATTGTATCATTAATATTAAACTCTAACCATACAGAGTCTATAGATTTCACAATATTTTCTTCAAAACATTGATACAAACAATAAAATTTCAGACTTCTCCACGAGTACCCAAGTTGGTAATTAAAGTTTTTTGTTGTGATAGGGGAATAAGGGATTTAAACCAAAATCTATAATTTGAATTTATCATTATTTTCTTGAAAGTTTTTAAAACTGAATTTATATAATTAGAAATTTCAGCAGGTTTTAGGATTAGAATCTCTAATCTTGATTTTCAGCTTGTATTTGCTTCTCATCTCTCTATAGTGCTATGAGGATATCTTTCAAAAATGTGCCTTTGTTATCTGGCAATCAAAGGTGGGGAGAACTTGCGTAGAGAGGTCTGTCAAACATTAAGCTCCAAAATAACATTTGCAAGGTACTACTTATCACTTTAATGTGCACATGTGCATCTATGTACGTAGCTATATATTTGTGAGCATGCACAAATGAGCGTATCTGTAGGCATACCAGATCTGTTTCTACATCCAAGACAATCACTGTACAAATGGGCCTGCCTCTCTCTACTTATTTGTGCAACTCAACATTTACCTTCAGCTGTTATCAAATAGGTTACTTGCAAGTTCTATGGTCGTAGTAAACACTTGAAGGAACTAGTGAAAGCTTAGTGAGGGATGTAGAGTGACAGCGCACACACATTTCAAAAAGCTTTACAACACATAAAACACATGCAAATACAGACTAACGCACATTAAAAACATTTTGGGCAGTTCCAACAATTCGATATAACCACAGCACAGCCAGTTCAATGGAGTCTTTCAACTAACAAGACAGCTCAAACTGAAAGAATACAAATATAAATACACTGGATCTGAAACACAGAATGCACTGTGGGTTAGAGAAAACAATGTATGTGGTTCCACGGCATGTGGGAGAACAAGCTGTGTGTGTGTGTTGGGGGAGGGGGGCAAATTCAATATTACCTTCACAACAACTTTATATTCACATTTCTGAAAGTAACTCAAAACTGAGGCTTCCGTACTTCAGCTGTATGAATGCAATATTAATAATCAATACAAAATTTCAGTTTCTGTATTAAACCAACAAAAGACAACAGAATTAGAGAGAGAAAACAAAAAGGAGAGAAGGACATGATCTACTAAATTACAAACTACCAGCAAGAGTGCTTTTAACACATGAAAAGGAATCTACAGTTGACCGTAAATGTTACAAAATATTTTAGTTACATGAAGAAAGATGCAATTACACGTCAACAGCTGAAGCATTACACAGACATCTTTTCCCCACACACTTCACTGTCATCTGCCAGACTATGCCAACAATTCAACCAGGAGTAGGGCTAGACAGGATATGTTCAACTGGCTTTAACTTCCTCTTTTTAAGTGGTTTAAGGTCACAAGGTCTGAGGTCAGCTGCAGTAAAAATAAAATCCATATACGGTACGTGTGGGGGAAGGGGGATACAACTGTACTGTAAAGGAATATACAAAGCACAAAAGAAATGCACTATATACAAAATGTAAAAAAAAAAAGTTCTCCATGGAACAGCAAAGCAGTAGTTAAGCAGGCCGGTAAAAGGGGATAAAAGTAAACTGGATTAAGTAGAGGGAAAAACTGGCTTCAGGAACCTGGCAACCAAAGTGCACCAAGATCAGTGGATGGTCTATGGACTGTGAATAAAAACATTTAACAAAAGTTTTAGTTTGCCTCATGTTTCCAGTTAAAACAAATGTGCAAATATTTAGCAAAAAACATGTGTGTGTGTGTGTGTGTGTGGGGGGGGGGGGGGTGATAGTATCAGGAAATAATTCTCACTATCAGACAAAAGCTTGAAAAGTAATGTAAACTTCTGTGTATTCAAACTCGTGTCCCTCTAAGGCCAGAAACTGAGAAAATGGCTTAAAGGATGATCCTCCCTTCCACAGAGGACACAGATGGCCAATAGCCCCCTCTTCCAAGTGGAATACAGAAAAAGAAGTTATGTACTCACCATAACGTTCCATCTAAGTAGTTGTACTTCATTTGTCGGTTACGGATCAGACTCTGATCAGAGCCGGCAAATTCACGAGCATCTGCTTCGAGCTCCAAGCTCCTCCCCCTACCCATAATACACTACCACCACCTTCCCTCAGATAGAGTTTGCTGCCCATAATAACCCAGACCCCTATTCAACAAAAACTCATCACATCTACTTTCCCAACTAAGCCACAAAGGCGTACTCTGCTACATACTATGCAAGCAGGTTCGGGGGAAGGAGGGGGGGAGTTGAAGATAAATGAATTACAACTACTCAGATGGAATGTTATGGTACATAACTTCTTTATCTGAAGTAGTTTACTTCATTTGGTTTTCAACCTGTGGGACAAAGTCACCAGCTACCTATACCCTTGGGTAGCCCTCATGGAAGGATGTTTCGAAGCACCGCAGAGCCAAAGGATGCCCGGCCTCTAGATACCAAATCCAACTTACAGTAGGAAATAAAAGTATGAGATGAGGACCAAGTAGCCACAGAACAGATATCATCCAAGGACACCCTGGACCAGAAGGCCGCTGAAGTAGCTATGGACCTGGTGGAATGGGCTCTAACCTGACCCGGGAGAGAAGCCCTTGTCTTTGTACACTTGAGAAATACAGAGAGAAATCCATTTAACAATGGTCACCTTGGAAATGGGTTTACCCAAAAACGGTTTAGAGAAAGACACAAACAACTGTTCAGACTTTTGGAAAGACTTGGTTCTGTGCAAGTAAAACCGTAATTGTCTATGAGCATCTAACAAATGCAACTTGTATTCACCTTTATTTTTGAAATTTGGGAAGAAAACAGGAAAATTGATAATCTGAATTATGTTTGCCTCAGAGGCCACTTTGGGAAGAAAAGAGGGGTTGGTACGAAGAGAGACCCGGTCCTTGTGGAAAACCATGTACGGAACCTTGATAGACAATGCCTGGAGTTCTGAGACCCTCCTAGCCGAGGTGATAGCCACTAAGAAGGCGGTCTTCCAGGACAGGAATTTGAGGTCTACTGTTGCAGCCGGTTCGAAAGGAGGAGCAACTAAAGCTTGTAGCATCAAGGTAAGGTCCCATGGAGGAGTGGGATCCTTGACTGGGGGACGCAAGAGAAAAGTACCTCTGATAAAGGCTTTGCACAATCTGGAAGAGGCCAAAGAAGTCATATTTTCACCAATGTGAAAATTGGAAATGGCCGCAAGTTGTACCTTTACTGTAGATGAGCTGGCCCCCTGTTGAAAAATATTTGCCAAAAATTCAAGAATGGCCAGAATTGGAGCCGAGAAGGGATTCAAATTTCTCCGAGAAGCCCAGATGTAAAAGCGTTTTCATTTGCTACAGTATATTTTTCTGGGGGAGGATTTAAGAGCTGCCACCAGGACAGACTTAAACAGAAGACAAACCGGGAGTCCTGGCAATTAGGGGAATTGGAGCAGCCAAGCTGAAAGTTTCAGATGGTCCGGTTCGGATGAGGGACCACTGACAGGTGAGATATGAGATCCAGGCGGGGATCCAAGGAGGAACTAGAAAATGAAACTAGAGGAAGGGGAACCAAACCTGGTGAGGCCAAAAAGGGGCAATGAGGATAACTTTGCTCCCCAGTCGATGAGCTTTCTGTAAAAACTTTGGAATAAGAGGTAATGGAGGATAAGCATACAGAAGACTGGGAGGCCAAGCATGGACTAGATAGTCTCTGGGGGATTCTCCCACCAGAGGGTTCAGAGCGAAGAACTCACTGCACTTCGCATTGGAAGGAGATGTGAAGAGATTGCAGCAAGGCAGACCCCACTTTAGAAAGATCTGTTCCGCTACTGAAGGATTCAGAGACCACTCTTAAGGCATCAGGACAGAATGGCTGAGCTTGTCCACCAGAATGCTGGACCATCACGGAATGTGCATTACTACCAGAAAGTGAATGGTGGAGATCGCCCATTCCCAAACTCTCACGGCTTCACGACAAAGGGCATAGGATCTGGTCACTTCCTGTTTGTGGATGTACCAGACCACCGACATGTTGTCTGACTGAATTACAATTGTTCCCAGAGGAAGAGAGGCATGAAGGGCCTGCAACGGTAAAAGGACTGCTCTCATCTCTACAGCATTGACATGCAAACTAGTCTCTGTCGGCCTTGGACTGTCCTTCCCGAGCAATGCCCCCCCCCCCCACCTTAGCTGGGAGGCATCCGTGGTCACTGTGGCTTGGGCTGGGGTTGTGACAAACGAGTGTCCTTAGAGAATGTCCGTAGAGTGCATCCACCACAGAAGGGAAGCCCTACACCCTTTGCTTATATGAATTGGATGACTCAGTGGAAGATCCCGCAATGACCACTGTACAGCAAGAGTCCACTGTAGAACTCACATATGCAAACAAGCACATGGAAGCAGCGTAATCGTGGCTGCCATAGAGCAGAGGACTCGCAATACTGCCTCCGCTGGCGGGTGATATGAATGAGCAATAGCAGTGACATGCAGTCACAGATTTCGAATTCTCTCTGCGGTTAGGAAGACTTTTGTCTGCAAGGTGTCTATCCGTATTCAGATAAACTCTATAACCTGGACAGGGTGTAGACAAGATTTGAGAATGTTTACTGTAATACCTAGATGATCCGCTAGGTGTAGGCAATAGTACGGAAAGACTTGAATCCTCTGGAGCCTCAGGTGAGCCGCTACTACTGCCATACCCTTGGAGAGCACCCTGGGAGCTGTGGTAAGACCAAAGTGTAGAGCTCGAAACTGATGATTGGCCCTAGCCGGAAGTGAAGGAACCTCCTGGAGCTTCTATGTACCTTTATGTGGTAGTAAGCATCCTGGAGGTCTAACAAGCACATGTACTCAATTTTTTTGCAAATGAGACAGGAGAGACTAACGTAACCATCCGGAACTTTTCTTTGGCAACGGACAGGTTCAGGCTTGACAGGTCCAGGATGGGCCCGAGGTCCCCAGTCTTTTTTGGCACCAAAAAAAAAACCTGAAAAAGATACCCAAATCCAGACTGATCTCTGGGAATGGGTTCAATGGCTCATTTCTTTAGCAGCTCGATTACCTCTAGTGCCGCCACCTCCATTTGCGCAGGTGGTACACCCGGGAGGTGTTTGGGTGGTACGGGGGAAGCCACAAAGGGAATTTTATAAGCTCTAGATAGGATTTGTAGCACCCAATGGTCTGATGACATGGACTCCCATGCTGTCAGGTGCAATGACAGGTGACCCCCGACTGCCTCCAGAGCAGAGCAGTCGGGCAACCCCTCAGGGATGCTGTACAGGCTTGCCCAAGAAAAGTTCACAAGACCCATAACTCCCCGGACCCC
The DNA here is from genome assembly GCF_019279795.1 of Protopterus annectens. Lineage (NCBI taxonomy): Eukaryota > Metazoa > Chordata > Ceratodontiformes > Protopteridae > Protopterus > Protopterus annectens. Next base: position 92,998,576 of record NC_056734.1, read on the forward strand.
CTCTGCCCCTGGGGTGGTGTCGGTCCCGACCCCCTCTGCCTCTCGGGAAAGACGAGTCCTGAACATTCTGGGAATACTGACACTTCCAGAACCACATCTTCTTTTGCCCTCGCTGATTATGAGAAAAGGATCTTTGAGGGTTCAAGAAGCGGATCCCAACAGCAGTGTCTTCCTGTCTTTCTCACTGTGGACCAAACTGTCTCGGACGGTCTTATCAAAAAGTGAAGAGCCGTCGTAAGGGGCATTCTCAGATAACGCCTTGAAGGGCTCAGAGAACTGACACAATCTAAGCCAGGCGTGATGCCTCATGGCAACTCTGGACCCAGCCGGGAACCTTCCCCTTCCTCCAAGTCAGTGTCCTCACTGAGGGACTCCAGGGAGGAGTCCAGCTGCCTCCACTTGCACGTATGCTTGCGATGGACCTCTCTGGTGGGGTTCTCCGGAGAGGGCTCATAAGCCGCCTGATGTTCCTCAAGGGAAACAGTCTGGGGCACTTTGGGCACGGGCTGTCCCTGTGGTAAAATGATTGGAGTTATACCAGAACTAGGAGGAGTCGGGGCGGAATTCGAAGATATGGTTAGGGGTCTCGAGCCAACAGAGAGGACCCTTTCCACCACAACGCCGAGGAGAGCGAGCCACCTGGAACTCCAGCACAGTAGCTGCTCTCTCAGAGTCCGAAAAGCAGATCAGAGCCGGTCTCAAAGGAGACAGAGCGCCGAGGGGATGCCTGGGGCCGACGGAAAAACGTCCACCCCCTCGGAGGCAACTCAAGGCAACCGAAGGCGTCGAGGAAGCAGGTACCATCGGCACCAACACCCTGACCCCAAACATCCTCTGATCCGGATACTCTGGAGCAGAGGGTTGGATAGGAGAAGTTGATGTAAAGAAGAGAAATGAGCTACCCCCTCTGGAGGGAGAGGGAGCTGGCAGGACTCCCATCTGGATCTGCTTCCGAATAAACCTAATAATTTTATCCATGTTCGATTCAGAGAGTACAACAGTGGCAGAATGGACTGGACCATAACCATTCGGAACAGAGCTCTTTACACAACGACTGAACATGCTTAGATCCAGAATGGGTCATGGGTCCGCAGTCTTTTTCGGCACCAAAAAGAAGCGAAGGGAGGTTCCAAATCCCCTTTGTTCAGTCGGGACCTCTTGGAGGATGACTCTTACTTGCAGCAGTTTTTGAATTTCCTGTGCTGCCTGCTCCCTCTGTCTAGGTGGCATGTCAGGGAGTTTGTTGATGTTTGGAGGCAGGAGGAAAAAAAGAGGATGTAGTAACCTCTGGATATTCTGCTTCGCACCCAGAGATTTTGGGTCAATTGGGTCCAGGCGTCTGAGAATGCAAAGTAACTCAAGCCCCGACAGCCTCCAGAAATGGGCAATCGGGCAGGGCTTCAGCAGCACTGACGGGGCTTGTCAGAGAAGGTCTCTGAAGCCCTGGGTTTGCAGACTGCCTAAGGCAGCGCCTACCATTAAAACCTCCACCTCTAGAGGAGGGTTCCTCGCACGGGTCTTGGAAAGGCCCTTGGGATTTATGAAACCACATTTTCTTGCCTCCACAGTGGTTTTTGGAAAAGGACCACTGCGGCATAGAAAATTGGATTCCTAAAGCAAAAAGGATCTTCCTGTCCTTTTCACTGTGGCTGACTGCATCTCTAATCAATAACCCAAACAGTGAAGAGCCACCACAGGGAGCATTAAAAGGACACCATCTAGGGCTATGCAAAATCGCATTGCCTCATCCAGGCATGCCTCCTTAGGAACAGTCCTGAAATGGCAGCTCGTGAGGTACCTTTCATTATGGGAGATTAGCCTCATCGAGGAACTGGCAACAGAGTGGCCAGCTTGGGAAAAAGTTTCTTGAACTCCTCTGCACGTATAGACTCATAGAGAGAAGCTAAAAGCTTCCTGATCATCTCTGCATCCGGGTAAAGTGAGCTAGGTAACATAACTGCAACACAAAACTGGATGAGGTGTAAATGAGCTTTCCAATCCTGTCCAATGCTCTAGACTCCTTGTTAGGCAGATGGACACTGGCAGTCTTCTCTGCCAGTTCTTTTTAGTGGCTGCCGCCACCACTATGGCATCAACTACAGGACCCTTACTCCAATGTTTTCTGTTGGCTGGTGGAACCAGGAACCTATCGGGGTGCTTGGGAATGGCTCGATGGTTTCCCGTTGGGCATGGAAGGAACCAGACACCAAGTCAATGAGGTTATCCACCGGGGGGGGGGTCACCCAAGACACAGAAGGGCCCACCCTAAACCCCTCCAAGAGCACAAACTCCTTGGAGGAAAGTTGGGCAGACCACCACCCCCCTTTCTGTTTCAAGATTGGATGTCCTCAGGTGGGGATCCTTCTCCCTCACTGAAGTCAGTGTCTTCGGTTAAGGACTCCATGGGGGAATCAATACAACTCCTTTTGCGTGTCTTCTTCCAGGGGACTTCCTCAGAGGGGTATTCCGGGGAAGTGTCAGAAGAAGGGGTCCCCTTCCTGGGCAAGGAGGTCCTGTAGACCACTCAGAATGGGTTGACTCAGGACAGAAAATGGGTTTAAGGCCCTGACCTAGGGGGGGTAGACGGATGGGTTGCAGAACATGTGGTGAGAATTCTCTACCTCCAGAGAAAACCCTCTCCACTACCTGAAAGGCCAAGAGACCAGGAGAGTCTCTCTCCCCATATCCCCTGAAGCCACTTGGGGTACGTGGCTAGGACTCGCATCAGATTTGTTACCTCTATAGGGAATCTGACCCGAACTGTCGAGGGCTGAGGCGCTCAAGGGAAGAGACTGCTCAGACAATGAGAGTCAATCCCACTCCCCCAACCCAGCACCCTGGCTACAGATCCGCTCTGCTCCAAGGGGATAGGAACAGGGCTGATCAAGGGTACCACTGGAGTTGAAGGCAGCAGTTTTCCTGGCACCAAACCAGACACACACAGGAGTCCCACAACCCATAACTCTAAAGCCCGGGACCAGATCAGAGGAGTTCTGATGATATGGCCTGGGCAGCTCATGGATGAAATAGGGGAAAGAGCCGACACTACCCATATCTGATTCTGGGTCTTGAGATATCTCATCATCATCCTGTCCATGTCTGCCTTGGACAAGCTTCGAGAGGACCTGGAAGAAGCTGATGGGGGGGGGGGTTGGGAGTGCTTGGAGTTAACAGAATAGGTAGTAAACTTGCTCCGGGCTCTCTGATCCAGAGCCATGGGATCAGACACTGGAGCCAATGAAGGAGGTGACTGTTATTATCGCCTCTGGATCAGAGGATGCTGGTGGATCCATCGGGGTAGGCAGTTTCTTCAGATCTGAGGGGGTCAGATCCAAAGTCATCTTAGTTTTGGACTTTGGTTTCAGAGGATCTCTCAGGGAGGCAGAGACACCTCTTTTTTACTTCTTTGATGAGGAAGAAGCTGAAACCAAAGAAGTGGTCTGAGCCTCAGCAGCTGAAGACGGAAGAAGACCCCTTAAGGTTAATTACGTCTATCCGCCAGTGCTCACTGTTTGAAAGCAGCACACACCTCACAATCAGCTTTTAGGTGATCTGCACCTAAACAATTTACGCACTCCTTGTGGGCATCTTGGTTGGGGAATCTTATGCCCACAAGAAGTGGAATGTTTGAACCCTGGAGAGGGTTTGTCAGACATGACAGCACCACAACTGGCCCAAAAGCCCGCAAAAAAAATGGACACACTAAGGCAAGGGAGAAAAACTATGAGCTACAACCAACTCTAACTACCAAATTAAAAATTTTTGAACAAAAGGAAAATAGGCTTGACAGCCTAGAAGATAAGGATGTAGCAACAGAGAAACACACGCATACAAGAAAGACTACTAGAAAGAGAGGATGTCACAGAGCCAATGAAAGGGAAACGAAGGGATAATGACTAGCGATGAAAACTGAATGGCAATAGCTCGAGAGCACAGAGACCTGCTTCCGGATGGTGAAGTGGCAAACGAGATCTGGGTTGCTTGGGTGGGTGTAGTGCATTATGGGTAAGAGGGTGGAGATCAAGAGTCAGATCCAAGTCTGGAGAATGGGGGCCGAGCCAGATCAAAGAATCTGATCAGAGACCCCTATCGTGAGGAGGAATGAAGAAGACATCAGGTATGGCCACTAACCACAGGAAGATGGGTGAGAGCTTATACTGTAGTAGTGATCTACCAATCGACCATCTGCTGTTATGACAAGTGTTCTGATAAGTATACTATGCTCATCATAAGGATAATGGCCACAGTACTGACTTCTCAACCACCAGATATCCACGCCGCCATGTGACTGTAGCAGTCATAAAGCATACTGTGTAGGACTGCCATTGTAACTTGTCCAACTCCTGCACTGAAGATCCAATCTAGAACTTCTGGAAAATAAAAACTGTACACAATGGTTTAGACAGCTGCCTCACAAAATACCTTGAACTGTTACATCTCTAAAAAGGATGCTATATTGACCGCTACTCTTCTACAGTGGACTCCCAGGTCCTTATATGACTTTTCCCCCAGTTTTCTTCATAACAAAAGGTAAAGCAAATAGACATGCATTTGCTTTGGAAAATGTCCTACCCTGCTTGCCTAAAAAGGAATGATACAAAAGCTGTTCATACTGACAGAGCTCCTTGCTACGTAATATGCAAGCTGACTGCATCCACCCAATAGGTGTAATCTCTTTTGCATCTTGTGTGGGACAGGTACAGTTAATTTTACAACTGCCTGCATTCCATCAGCTCAGATGCTACAATGAGGCATGAAAGGAGGATTACTTCTAAGACTCATTCTATCTCTACTTTTAAGACTCATTCTGTCTCTAAGAAAGATAGTGCATGATGCTTTAAAATGGCTACCAGAAGTTAGGTTTTCATGGATAAGAACATTTCCTGATGTCAAAGAACATAGCTCAGAAATCCAAGGTTAAACTTTTCCATCATGGAATTAAGTTTGCATACTGATGGCAATAGGTCTGCAAATAACCAGAGGTACAAGACCCCTTTCAGGAACTGCTTCAGCACGGCACAACCAGACAGTACTGGTGTGCATGGCAAGATTTGCTGCTGCTGTAGGCAAGAATACTTTAACAGAGAGAGAGAAGAGATACTGAAAAAGTGCTGCAAAATACCGGACAGCTTTTGGCTACGTAGCTCCTGCAGAGAGAATGAAACAGGCTACACAACAAGAACCTCCCCCACCTGGACAGAAGAGACTTTCTAGTGCTAGCCTTTATTGCCTCCTGCATGAAAGGCAGCACCTCATATGAATACTGGGCCTTAAAGGGTACCAGTGACTACTCCCTTGGTCAGCAGGTATGTTCGAACTGCAACAGTGGTTCTTTGTTAGGTGAAGCAGCTGGGGGCCATGCCTGGGCAACACAACTCTTAATGCCCTCAGGCCTAAAATGACAATCATCTCCTCCCTTAGCATGATATGCCCTTATGTGATGGAGAAATTCCAAGTACTTTGAGGTGACCAGCATTGCTGGGTGCCTCATACCAGATCAAATACATCTGTGATTAGAGCCTGGAGCTATATGGGGAATACAAAGAGCATGCGATGGATAATGAATACCAGCTAGCTTCCTTTCTGATAAGGGGGGATATTAATTGTAGCACACTGTTCAGTGGGTGGCTGTGTTGCTTTCACAAGCTTATAAAATACCACTGTACCATCTTTATGTATCCTCACAAGAGGCACCATCAAGACAAAGGCTACAATGTAGCTTAGGGTTTTAAGGAATATGTAAGCTGACATGACAGCTATCTAGGTCAGGTCTGAAAAGAAGTGCTCCCTCCAACGGGATGGCCTTGCCCTTTACCAAGAACTTGCTCAATTTGTTGTCCAATAAAGGCTGCTAAGAAGAGAAGACTTGTTTACTCATGGTTCTGACTCAATTTTGACAGTTCAAAGAGAATTACTGGTTGGCCATATAGTTAAGCACAGCATTCTTTACTTTTTCTGTTGAGATGACTTGAATTAAAGCAATCTAAGTACAAATGTAGACCCCTTACTCTTGATATAGCCACAATGAAACTTAAGTATTTGGTAAACATTGTTTGCATCCTGCCATGAACCCTAGGCACTGCTTGTGGTCTTTGCAAATTCATTCAAATACAGCATCCTTCATATACAGACTCACTAAAATTAACAAGTAAAAGTAGTAGGAGCAATTCTTAGAGGCAGCATTTTGACTATAGTTAGACACTTGTTCCAAGTTGTACAGACCTGACTGGTTTCCAGACTTTTTTTTTTTTTTTTAAACACACAGACAGACAGAAACAGACACCAGAAGCAATATTGAAAAAAATAGCTTTTCCAGGTTCCTCTCCAGAGGCACTCTCTTATGGATTCACACTGCAGCAGGCTGGTCATGATAGGCTCTTCCAATTCTACCGGTTCTTGCTGGAAGGAATTAGTTCCTAGGAAGATAAAGCTTTTGAATTCTGTTTTGTAGCTCAATTACATCTTTCTCAACCATTTACCTTAGAATAAGCTGCAACTTGCTTTTAACTGGGAAAAGACTCCTTGCAAGCACATGAGGAAAGATGAAGAGGAAAAAATAATGGAAGGTTAAAGAAATGAGGATTTCTGAAGTACATCCAGTACTGTCCACTGCCATCCTGCAAGGAAGGACTTGTCTTAGCTGTCTCCAACTATGCTCTTTCTACAGGCTCCTCCATGGGCCCTGTTCAATTTGGACTGGTCTACACTGGCATACTACTTACTAAACAGTCGCTGCTTTTTAGGCAAGTTCCTAGTGCATCTCAAAGATAGGTGACTGCTTGACTTATCCCACAGGTTTCCACATATTTTTCAAAATATTTCCTGCGAATAGGATCCAAATGACAAATTCTTATCCACAGCATGTTCAACAGCTGCTTTTCATCATCTGCTAAGGGCTGAATTCTTAGCCAATTGTACCAGTGTATAACCATTTCTACTGCTGCACTTCTGCAGTTACTACATCACACTCAAACACACACACACACACACACACACACACACACACACACACACACACACACACACACACACACACACACACACACACACACACACACACACACACACACACACACACACACACACACACACACTGCAGTTTACCACCACAAAGGTGGTCTGGGTCAGTAAAGCATGACATTGGGAGCTCTCCACTACCATTCATTTGTGGGAAGTTGTCATTTCAGTATTTAAATTATACTGGTTTGGCAGTTAACAGCCCTAAAGACTTAGATGGAATAGGTAGAAACATTTTCCAGCATGCTCTCCTTAACTCTGTACACATTGAGTCTTTGTGCCAGTTTGCATCCCCTACAAATATCCAAACAGATCACTGCAGAACCACTACAGAGAGTTTTAATATCCTGCATCCTGTAAAACCTACCCAACTTTTGTGTTGTGAGACTGGATGGTGGGAGTTGGGTCATACAGATAACATTTTAAAGGCTATAAATAACAGGGGGGGGGGGTGACATCAATCAGTCTTTGTTTCTTCTGTGCCCAAAAGGCTCAGGTATCTTTCATACTAGACAAACACAGAAGGCACAGTAATAGAGATAGCCATTTGCCATTGGGTTATGACACATCAGGGAAAGAGCTCTGCATTAAAAACACCGGATCCTATGAGCCCAAGTCATATTTGGTGGGAAGCCAAGGGAGGGGCATTTGCCTCTTTCTTGCAGGACAGGCTCCTGACATAGAAGATTGGAATGCCCAAGTGTTCCGTGCCAAGCAGCCAGTCACATACTCCTCCAAATTTAGACAAAAGTGACAGAAGAAGGCAGATGGCAGGGTGGGAATCTGTCACTTGAAAGTAGATGTGCACACTTCCTCATGGAGAGGAGTTTGCCCAGAAAGCTGGATTACCTTTACTTATTTATTTTACATTTGTTGACCGGAATAGTCCAACTGGATTCAGGTCCATTTTCAGCAGAGGCCCGGGGAGAAAAGCTCCACGATAAACAGTTAAGATTACAGATAAAATATATACAGTGGTTACATACTTAAATTATAAAAAATCCAAGGTTAGAGATAATCCAACTTGTAAATACGGATTAAGTAACACAACTAAGCTAAATTATAGTTATTAACTCATAGTAGAGGAGAGTTAGTCTGGTTTGATACATTGACATAGCCAGTTTAGTGTCAAATATTGTTCTCATCAAAAATTGACTCAGGGTGGTAAGTAAAATAATATTAGCTGGGAGTGAGTTCCAGGATCTACCTGCAGAGTTAGCAAAGTGACAGAGTCACCGCCTGAGTTATTATTGATAGTCTGAACTAGCAGTCTGTTAGAAGATCGAAGAGGTCTGGGATTGTTATAGGGGTGATGATGTTTTGTAGTGCAGGAGTATTGCCTGGATTGTAAAGGATTTTATATGCCATAATCAATTGGTTGTACTGGATCAAGCTGGGCAGTTCTAGCCACCCAGGTTGGTTTAGATTGATACAGTGGTGTGCCACTTATCCAGAGTACAAGGTTTCTTAAGGCTTCTTAGAGCTGTAAAATAAGTAAATGGAGTCAAAGCTCTTTATTTTAATAGCTGTAGTTTAGCTGTAATGTAATATAATTTTTAGGGTTTTAAGTTTAGAAACACTGTCATTATTAACTTTGGGATTGGCTTAAGGTAATAAACAGGGAAGGGGGAAGGGGAGACAAGAGTGTGGGCTGGTATTACCTGTAGGTGTTCATTCTCTTGCAATAGAAGAACTGAAATGCCTCGATGGAAAAACCTGACAAAGCAGCAGCAATCTGCCAAGGACAGAGGGTAGTTGTTTGTCACCTGAAAACCAGCAAGCAGCCTGGAGGTCCTTTACATTTTGCTACAGGCTCAGTTGACTGTAAAGGGTGATGACACTGTCTGCCTCTAAAGGGGGTAGGGAGAAGCAAATATGCAGGCCAACAGATCAGGGATTGGTGGGGCTTGGTGCAATGGTTATGGTGTTTGACTCACAGACATAAGGTAAACTAATTGATTTGCACCTTGGGGAAGGAAAGTGGCTACGCTAGAATGGCCTATTAAGAAAGCTAGGGCTTTACTGGAGAAGCTCATCCAAATTCTGCCACAACTTGCTGCGAGGGAAAGGAAGGTTTGTTTTTGCTTTATGATGTTTTTGCTTCCTTATATTTTACTGCTTTAGTGTCTATTTTGTATACTGTGATTGTACATTGTTTACTTGTATGCTGCTTTTAATTGCACATTTAAACTAGGAAAGACACCACAGCCGTTTCTTGACACACAGAAATTAAGTTTTTCCCCACCACCCCATGCTGGTGCTGCTGTAACTCAACTGTCTTTCTAGTTGCATGTCCCTTATGTTAATTTGACCGCATATCTCCTTCCTTCGGTTTCACTGGCTATTGTGAACAAGCACAAAATGAATTTTGTGAAATCCCTTCCCTTCAACTGTTTACATTTATTGGCCATCCCACCGTTTTCCACAGAACTAGAATACAAAGTGCCCAGCCACTTCCAATCTATCTTGCTCTTTCAAATTAGCGGCTCTCGATTCTTGGCTGGAGTGCGGGGACTGCCTTCTGTGTGGAGTCTGCATGTCCTCCCCGCGGTTGGGTGGGCGTTCGAAAGACGTGCGTAAATGAGCGTGCCTTCGTTGAAGGTTGAACGTCGAGTGGTACCTCAGCGTTAGTCAAAATCTACTGCCAATCATTAGCAGACTGGAGTTCCGCTGTGGCGACCCCTAACCAGGAAAAGCCGAAAGACAACAACAACTTAGATAGCTAAAGCTCAAGTTGCACACACTTTCATATCTGCTTGGTGAACAATGCAGCTCTTGGGAATATTATCCAGTTTTCCATCTTAACTTTAAAATCTGCAACATCTATTCCAGACCACCAATTACTGAAGAGACCACATTCTGCCTCTCAGTAGTCATCTTGGGATTTGTGCTTCTGTTTTGATCCGGGTGAGAGGAATACCATAGGGACATTCTTTTCGGAGGACTGCTAATCACCAGAAAGCCGGACAACCTCTTCATATATGCCAGCTTGGAATCTGTGCTTACATTTTGCCCTGGTGATAGAATGTGCATGGTGCATAGACTCCTGACAGTTTATGATTGGGAAGCGAGTATCTGGTTGCTATTTAAGGCATCTACCAGAAAAAGGCTACAACAAGCCTACAGATCCTTACATCATCTGGGATAAGGCTGTGGCCTGCTTCTCATCCTGGGACTGGTGCTACTATTGTGCTTCTGGTGAGAAGCAAAGGAGCACTGTATCCCAGCAGAGAGAAAATGTGATGAGACCAACACTAGTAGTAGTCAGGCAGTATTCCAGGCATTCAGGTGATTCCCCTCTTTTCAATCACTCTTGACAAGCCAATTCTTGATTTGCTTCTAACTTCAGAATATCTGCCTAAATACTTCATCCATAAATCATCAGGCTGCTCTACTTGTTAGTTTCCCCTCAAGTGTTTGACAGTGGCCAATACAGCCACAGATACCTTAAGTTTTAATTTTTCCTGTAAATGCACAACTGACATTTCATCAATACCTAGTTGCACACAGGACTAGTTTGCAGTGACAAGCACTACCCCCAAAGTTGTAAAGCAAATACTAATGACATTACTTAATATTCTCACTCCAAATGTCCAAGCCAAAAAAAAAAGTCTGTTGCTATGGATATGAATTTTCCCACTGTCTCCACTACCAGCTTGGTGGATATGAGCATCTTGAGTCAAAGCAGAAATTGCTTCATGTTTACTGACTAGTCAATTCTCAAACAAAATGAAATGCTATGCGAGAGATGTATTTACACAACGTCACTGGAGGCAAAGCTCTCACATAAAAGCACTCCTAATGTCAATAAGGCTGTTAGTACTATACGCATCACACACAATTCAAAGCACACACAGACCCATATACACTGAGGCACTTAAATTTAACCTTCTTAAAACCCAAAGACCTAGACCACACACACAACACCCTCAGCAGCCCCGAATGCACTCTTTCAAAAACGCCAACGCATACAGATACATCTGATGGAGCCTCTACTTCTAAGGCCATAAGGCAAGCCACCACACAATCCAATATTCTGGTCAATGGAGACGCCATTATGATACAAACAGGTCCCTCTCATCGGGCTGAGTAAGGAGAAAGCCACGGTCAGTTGCTTTTCCGGGGCCAGCATCTGCCACATTACACACTCACTCAGGTCACTGCACCACAAGTACCAGTATGACTCGGTCATAGTCCATATGGGTGTAAAGTGACCCGAGATACAATTCCATTCACTACATAGAGAGAGACTTCATGGAGATCTCAGAATGTGTGCCTCAGGTTGGTATGAGCCTAGCATTGAGCAGCATTCTACCTTATCCAAGGATGATGCCACAATACGAAAAAAGATGACTGACCTGCATGGAGGGAGATTAACCGACCACGCTGCTTTGCTAGGGATGGTCTTCACCTCTCCCCTCTAAGCTTTCGAACGTCAGCTAAGCATTGTCCTCCACCATTAGTACTTTTTTTTAGCAATGCCAAACTGAAAGCACTTCCAACATTATTTACAAAGTCAATGTTATTGTCATACAGATAAACACAGAGGAAAAAGAGTGCATCACTGCACAACATTTCAACACTCAGACTTGTACCATATGAATGACAGATTAAAAAAACCATCACGTTAAATTAAATAAAAATTAAGTTAAATTAAATAAAAAAGATACAAGAAAGTAA
>NC_056734.1:93027772-93134461 GCF_019279795.1 Protopterus annectens
TAAATAAGGACTCAGACAACTTGTTTTACATTTGCTAATTTTGTGACTTCTGTAGGTTGTACTATTTACACTATGATTACTTGTCAACACTTGGAAATTCAATGACCTTTTGTTGGAAGTTATGCATAACTTACCTAGCCTCAGCTGCTCATAGCAACATGACATTCTTGCTACACTATTACCTGGTTAAAGCCAAGAAAATGAAACTTTACAAGGGACAGAGTTTGACAAGGGTGCCTTAGAGTTTAGATCTGCATGTCTTCATTTCTTCTCCATGGGTGTTTGCCACGGTCTCCCATCTCCTCCCACATTCCAAAGACATGAAAGCAGATTAAAAGATGATGCATCAAATAATTCACAGACATATCTGTCTTGCAATGGACTGGCATCACGAAGCACTGGTTCTAAGTATTATGCTCAATGCTTACCAGGGCAGGCACTGTCCACCACATGACCTTGTACATGAAGCAGCAGGTACTGGAAAAATGAATGTGGAAAAGCAAATCAAGGGGCTGAAGGGCATTTATTGCTTTCATCGTGCAAACAGTCCTTCAGAAATGCAGCTGGCTTGAGAAGTTAAAAGGGAAAGGTTGACATTATAAAATTAAAAAAACAGCAACTTTGGCAAAACTGTTGGGACAGTGACTTCATATACTTGGGTGTCAGAACCAATAACCTCTGACCCCTACAACTTCTCCCTTAAAATGCACATCCTACCGCAGAGGAATTTAGCTACTGTAATCAATGCATGTGTGACTGGTACTCATCAGCTCAAACGAAATATAATGAAAGTAGGTGCAGATAGTGGCTGTAAGTATAAACTACTAATTAGTTCTGTTCAATAAGATACTCAAATGTAATCCCCACATAAGTATTGTACACCTTGACAAAAAGCTGCATTCATTTAAAAAGCTTCTGCATTAACACTTCATAGTCCCAAACATCTACTTTAAACATACCACTTGGAATTAGACCAGAAAGATTTGTTTTTGGTTCTTCACCATCGCACATTTCCTGGAATTAAATTTGATCACTGTATGGAAAGAAACCAAAAAGAAATCTAACTGTGCTAATTATGAAGCCAGACAGAGTAGAGTAAGTCAATTATATATTTTACCTGCAGTTTTGTTTCAAATTGTAAAGCTCGCCTGAAAATTTTAAGACTGTTTTTTACTTGTGAGAGGAAAAACATACATTACATTTGCGATAAATTCCTACTAATAAAAATCTTCTGGTATGCTCTAAAACTGTGCAGTTCAGATTAGAACAAAACAAGAGAAAAAAATTCATACTTCTGCTCCACATCAAGTTGTTAGCCAAACCAGGAGTAGCAAACAAAACCAGTGAACTGAAATTGTCCTAAATAAAATTTAACCACCACAAAATAGCCCTAAAACTGGTATCCACGAACACACGTTACAATGTATTCTGTCTTAAGCATCACTTCTTCCATCTAATCCACATAGGGGAACAGGGGTTATTCTTACAGTTCCAACTGATTAATAACGCTACATTTTCTATCAAAAATTCAAGTAGTCTAATCACACGCATTTTTACCTTTTTTGGTACTTGCATATTATCAGAACCAGATTTTCACGGTAATGCTGGTTGCTTCTCGTTGTGTCAAGTAGCACTAACTATTACAAAGCTCAAACATGTTTTCTTTAATGTTGTGTGTTTTTGGGAAGGTATATCGGTTAACAGCTGAAAAAATAAGGTTTGAAAAATAGGTTTCCCCTTTACCGCCAGCATCTCATATCAGTTAAGCAAGTCCCATTTTACTTCAAATGCTTAACTGTTTAAGATTTTGCAATACAGCGTACGTTGTTCACGTTTAAGTAATGTACTGTATTGGGGTAGGGTGAAGTGTGTAAGTGTGCTGGGATATTGGTGGTGTTTTTTTTTTTTTTTAAATAATGAAAAGGTCCAATTGTAGGTTTTGTGGGTTGTGCTGAAAAGACGTCAAGCATTGGACTCAACTTGGAGTGATTGCGTTTGCACTTGTATTTGGCCGGAAAGGACTTTGGCAGTTATTGTGCATATGTTGGGTGCTTTTCGGAGATACCTCATTTATTTTTCAGTTGTAGTTTTGTAGGTTAACCTTCGTAACAGAAACTTGCAGGAATTAAGGGCATGCAAGAGTGATGGGGCATGATGTTGGCAGGCAATCCGGGGCAGTTTTTCATGGCACTGCCATGATGGCAGAAGTTGCCAGGTGTGGTTTGGTTGATTTTGGTGTTGTGATGGTGGCATATTGGGACAAACTCTGGATGTACTTCAGGGATTTCTGCATGTTTTACGACTGGAAAGCTATGCGTGGCTCATTCATTGTTTTTCTGTTGGAATGTGTGTGTGTGTGTGTGTGTGTGGGGGGGGGGTTATCAGCGATTGCACTCAGTAGGCCTTCAAAGCAATTTGCTGAGGAACGTGCATCACACAGCATTACCGACATGAGTTAATCTTGGAAAACGGGACAAGCTATTTTAAAATGTAATTTTCTCAGCGTTTTCAAGGTTAAATAGTACTACAAATTAAAAATATTATAGAAAAGACGTTATTTAGTTTTAATACTGTTATGTTTGTTTTTAAGGAAAACAGAAGCAACCAGCGTTAGCATGGAAATCTGGTACAATAATACGCAAGTACGCCTTTTTTAAATAAATAAATAAAAAGTACTGACTTGACATGTTGGATTTACTTTTATATTAAAGCACAGAACAAAACGTCTGATATCCATTATGGCTATGGACTAGTAACAAAAATCCATAACACCTTCATCTCCATGCCTCAAGAGTTAAGTATTAAAAAAATTTTTTTTAATCCCCCCAAACAGTTCAACTGATCTACCTCCAGCTGTCCTGTAGTAACATTAATATGCAATGGGGACACATTACCTCACTGCAGCATACGAAGGATCAGAAAGAAAATCAACCATTAACAGTTTGGAATATTAGTTAGCTAGTTTTCAGCCAAACTGTTTAACATGTTGGCAGTTAACGACCTGCTTTCTGATTCTTTATAATATTATATACCCAGTTACTCCTCTGCCAAATAATGATGTAATTCTATACTTCTGGCATGTTAGGACACACAGATGTGGCTCAAATTAACTTCCTTATTAACCAGGAATGAGGTTTCCAACTTTTTTTAAACAGTGTTGTATCCATGCACAGATTTTATTTATACATTGTGGGAACCAACAACACGCTATTGAAGCTAAGAGGAAATCTCCACCGACTGGTGCAAATGGAACTAACAGTGGTTTACACTCCTTATTTCCGACTAATCCCAGCACACAAAGGGTACCTAATAATGACCACAGTGAAGGCACGGCTCGTTCGAAGACCAGCAGACCTGAGAAACAGCCCAAGGACTTCAATTTCATCACCTGGGCAGGTCGGCAATTTACATTCAACCAAGGTACTGTGTCCTCTAATAACTACAACACCATAGAGAATGATTTTGGCGAACTAAAAGACAAACTCTATGCCTATAAAAGCAATCAACTCGAGATTGAGTACTTAAGGGAGTGTGTTAATGTGAAACGCATACCGAAGGGTTTGCGTTTTTATAAGTTCCCTAATAATGTTCAACCGGGGACTTTATATTACAAAAAACTGTGTGAAATTTTTGACAGAGCTGGACTGGAGGTTTTAAATGTGATGATTTCAGAGTATGAAGCGAAGGCTGATACTCTTATAAACGAGTTAAATGTTTTAAACAACTCCCTTGTTACTGACAATTTTTTAACTGTGAAGTTTGATTACGACAATGTTTTTAACGAAGTCGATCAATTCTGTACAAAAATACTTAACCGAAAGATACGCAAGTTAGACAGGGATTTAGCTGAATACAGAGAAGGAACAGCCTACCCCTCTCCTAATAGGACCCGGTGGGAACATAAACAGGACAATCAAAACAACCAAAACAAGGGGGCTGATTTCTATTCTAGAGCTACTCATGAACCCCCCCCGTAGGAGTGAGAGGTTAGCTGAGAAAGGTAGAAAGAATTCCCATCAGGATTTTCAGCATCCCCCCGGCAGTGGGGGGGGGGGCATGGGGACAGAAACAATCCCCTCACATGTGGAGCAACAAACATGGTTAAATGACATCCCCATTGTCCCTGAAATGGCACTCCTACACTATAACTTTTCCAACACTGCAGGCCACAATTGTTCTATAGTTAAAAAAGACAACTTCATTATATACAATTATACTGATTTGCAAATTACAGATTTGACCTTCGACCTATTCACCCGGGGTTTCCAGTTTGTCCCCGCACGCTCCTGTAATATATCCCAAATTTTAGTTGAACTAAAACTCTTTGCTAGAAATTTAAATCTAGCACATTAAAGGGCAGCCCTATACCAATACAGGGCTCTGTAGAACTAGCACTTTCAACCCACCTGTGCATCCCTTAATTAAACTTTTTGAAGAACTAGTTGAGAAAGACTTTAGAACTTTACATTTCCAAGGAATACAACCACAGTTAGTTAACTTAAATGAATATGAAATCTGGTTTACTAACCATTTGAAAAAAGAAAACATTAGGGTCATGAAACCAGACAAGGGCGGTGGGGTTGTCCTGATGTATAATTCCAGCTATGACATTTACATCCACGACATGTTACAGGACAGTGAACAATACGAAATTGTATCTAGAAATGAAGTTAACATAGCCTTTTCCAAAATCAAATATATGCTTACTGACCATTTGCTCCAAGGAGCTATAAATGAAAAATTGTTCAACTATCTGCATGTTGAGAAACCCAAAATACCAGTAATTTTCAGGATTCTGAAAATTCACAAAGGCTTGGACCCCTTGAGATTTAGGCCTATTGTTTCTGGGGCAGGAAGCATCACTGAACCCTTAGGTAAATTCATTGACCATGTTACTAAGCCACTCATCCCACTTTTAGATCACGTCTGCAAAGACTCCTGGGATTTTCTCAGAGACATTCAACCTTCCTTTTTCTCATCTGAACTCCTTATAACTATAGACATCAAAGACCTGTTTCCTAGTATACCCCACCCAGCAGGGCTCGAGTCGTTTAACAATTTCTTAACCACTGAAACTAATCTCAACAATAAGGTGACTGGCCTTCTAGTGGAGTTTATGGAAATTTTATTACAGAACAATTTTATATTCTTTAATGGTGAGCTTTTTAGACAAAGGAAAGGAGTGGCCATGGGTGCCTCATGCGCTTCTTTTTATGCCAACGCTGTTTTGCACAGATGGGAACTTATGTTCATTTTTTCTTCTACTTGGGTTCAATATTTAACTCATTATAGAAGATACCTAGACGACATCTGTATTTTATGGAATGGGACCCTCAATCAGTTTGAGGATTTTTTTAGTTATATCAATTCCACTACCCCCTTCTTGGTGTTCACTCACAACATTAACAAGCATGAACTTCACTATCTTGACGTGACTTTATATAAAGATTATAACAATTCAACATTCCTTTCTAAACTTTACAGGAAACCTACTTTTTCTAATTCTTTTCTGCATTTTTAAAGTGCACACCCATTTTATCAGAAAAAAGGCATTGTTAAGGGCCAGTTCATTAGAGCCTCTAGGATGTGCAGTTCCACTGTTGATTTTTTGGATGAAATACATTTTTTGCAGTCCATGTTTGTAGACAGGGGATACCCTCTCTCCCTTATCAATCACTTCCTTAGCTAAGGAGGTGATAACAGAGAAACAACATTTCCACCACTTCTTGGTACAGGGCAACCTTCTGTCACAACTAACACAACAGCGATATCTGAGACCTTCCGGAATAGTTTTATCTATACCTATTCCGGCAACTCCACTGATACTGAGGAGATCATCAGGAGGCACTGGCCCGTACTGACCTTTCACGAAGAATTCAAATATGCCCTCCCACCACACCCTAAATTTGTAAGAAAGAGGGACATTAATTTCAAGGAACTATTTGAAAGAAAACCTAATTTCCAGGCTAATAACTCACGACTAGGCACTTTCAAATGTGGGTCCTGTAATCAATGCCATGCCATTATTAATGCTCCAACACTTTACATTCCCTCCAGGAATTTTATCATCAAATCATATCATCACTACACCTGTGGGAGTAAAGGGGTCGTCTACCTAGGTTTTTGCACCACCTGCTCAAGCTTCTATGTTGGCAAAACTGAGAGGCCATTTACGAAAAGACTCTACGAACATTTTTACAATCTAAGTAAACAAAGGGAGTCTAACGCATTCTATAAGCATTCACTCACTTGCCCTGGGATAGATCTTAAATTCATAGTGTTGGAGCAAGTTAACCCGGATGCTAGGGGAGGTGACTGGGAGACGACCCTTGAATACAAGGAACTTATATGGCAACTTAAACTAGATGCAGGCAGACACCCTGGATTAAATGACAACATCAACATAAACAGTGTCCTCAAGCTAAGAAAGGCTCGATTATGAGAAGCTCATTCATTGCTGATAAAAAATCTTCAAGTGAAATACGATAAATGTTTTATTTTAATTTATTGCTAAATGCACTGCCTACAATTTCTTTCGATTATTTTACATTTCAGTTTTAATATTTACTGTATACATTTATTATAATGCACCAGGTTTAACTTTTAACAAAGAAGCATTTTTAACAATTTATCAACTCCAGCATTTTTAAGCTTTAATTTTTTAATTGATTAATTAATAATTAACTTCAGTGTATATAAAAAGCCTTGCAGCACTTTGGATGTTCACTTGATAAAGCTCGGCACAGACCGAGCGAAAGCGCTTGTGTTTTCATTGTTTTTCATGGTTTTGTATTAAAGAATTAGACTGAGCAGCAGTCTGTCTTGGTTTGGTTTTCCACCTTGGATTTATTATTTATTTTTTATTGGTCCTGTTCGTGCTTTTCTGGATTCCATTTATACATTGTTGACCAGTTACTCCTATGTGGCTAGTAGCATCTCTGCAGCTTTTCAGGGGAGATCTGAGGTACTATTTATACTCCTAAAGGTAATTTGGCCAGGGCATCGGGGAAGTTCCCCTACTTTTAGATAGGTGTTGAGATCTTAACATCTGCCTGAGCTACCATCAAATCAAGCAGATGGGGCCTCAATTTTTAACATCTTGTCCAAAGGACAGCACGCTCAGGAGTGCAGCACCTCCCCTCACAACTGATCTAACTGGTATGAGAATAGAAACCACAGCAGTCTGGGCTAAAGGCGAGTGTGCTACCCAATGCTCCACTGTCAGTTAACAGAACCTTTCTTCATAATCTTTAAGGCTGTTTAGTTAAATTCACTGAAGTATTAACTTATTTAGGTATACAACCCATACATGGTTCAAAAGAAAAAAAAAATACTGGCAGAATGCAAACAACCAGCATTTGGATAGTGATCTCTCATTCCATTTAAAAATCAGTGCAATTAGGCTTCGATACCATGGTTCCACACAACACTGGGAAAAAAAAGAAGTTAAGTACTCACCATAACGTTCCATCTGAGTAGGTAAACTTCATTTGTCAGAAACCTGTGGGTATCGGATCCGAGCCGGCAGCTTCAAACAGCTAAGATCTGAGCTCCAAGCTCCTCCCCTTACCCATAATCCCCTGCCATCCCCCTCTGACCTCAGATCGAGTTTGCTATAGTAAAACAGCATATTACAACAAAGGATCACCTGCAACCCCTAACCTGGTGTTATCTGGACAAAAGGACAAGGAATCCTAGGACGCACTATAGGTTAGGGGGACGGAGGGGGGGTTGGTTGCTGACAAATGAAGTTTACCTACTCAGATGGAACGTTATGGTGAGTACATAACTTCTTTATCTGAAGTAGTTAACTTCATTTGTCCATCAACCTGTGGGACAGAGTCCCCAGCTACCCAAACTTAGGGGGTCCTCATGGAAGGATATTCCGGAGCACTGCAGAGCTTAAGGATGCTCTCCCTCTGGAAATTAGATCCAACTTGTAATGGTTAATCAAAGTATGGGATGAAGCCCAAGTGGCTGCTGAACAAATGTCGTCCAAGGACACTCTGGAGCAAAAGGCAGCAAAAGTAGAAATCGATTGGGTAGAATGAGAGTGGACTCTTTCAGGTTCAGGTCTACCAGAACTCTTATATGCAAGAAGTATACATTGGGAAATCCATCTGGGCAATGTAACTTTTGATACTGGTTTGCCCAAAGAGGGTCTTGCAAAGGATACAAAGAGTTGCTCAGATTGCCTATATTCTATGCAAGTAGAATCTCAATTGCCTATGTATGTCCAGAGAATGTAATTTGTATTCACCCTTGTTTTGATAATTTGTAAAGAAAACTGGTAAATGAATAGATTGATTAATATTGGGCTCAGAAGCAACTTTGGGTAGAAAGGAGGGATTGATTCTGGAGGGATTGATTCTGAAGGAAACTATCTTTATGGAAGACCAAGTATGGGGGTTTGGCGCAAAGGGCTTGAAGCTCCGAAACCCTTCTAGCCGAAGTGATAGCGATGAGAAAAGCAGTCTTCCAAGATAAGTATTTCAGATCCACCGAGGCTGCGGGTTCAAACGGAGGGGCGGTCAAGGACTGGAGAATAAGGGTTAAATCCCATGGAGGGACTGTGTCTTTCACCGGAGGCCTTAAGAGGAAGGTGCCTTTTAAGAAAGTCTTGCATAATTTGGAAGATGCTAAGGACCCAAGATCACTTCCCACATAATGGGAAATCACAGCTAATTGGACTTTGACCGTGGAAGAGCTAGCACCTTGGTGGAATAAGGTCGACAAAAATTCTAACACCGCTGGTATGGGAGCTGTAAAGGGATCCAACTTTCTATGCTCCGCCCAGATAGTAAAGCGTTTTCATTTGCTGTTATAAACCTTTCTCGTAGAAGGTTTATGAGCAGCCACTAAAATAGCCTTAACAGGGGACGAGATACCGGGAGACCTAACTATTACTGGAACTGGATCAGCCAAGCTGTGAGCTTGAGGTTGTCCAGGTTCAGAGTTGGTAAACCTAGTGGGTGAGAGATCAGATCCGGGGTGGGACCTAGAATCCATGGAGGATTCACTAGATGAGACCATAGGCATGGGAACCATGTTTGACGAGGCCAGAATGGGGCTATGAGGATCACTCTGCTCCCCAACCGACGGGCTTTCTGCAAGAATTTTAGCATTACGGGAAGAGGAGGATAAGCATAAAGTAGATCGGATGGCCAAACATGCACCAGAGCGTCTCTGGGGGATTCCCCTGGTGGGGGAATTAGAACGAAGTAGTCGCTGCACTTTGCGTTCGAAGGAGACGCGAAGAGATTGCAGCAAGGTGGACCCCACTTGAGGAAGATTTGCTCCTCTATTCTGGGGTTCAGAGACCACTCGTACGGTGAGAGGATGGTTCGACCCAGCCTGTCTGCCAAAATGTTCGACCGACCCGGAATGTGCGTCGCTATGAGAAAGCGATTGGTGGAGATCGCCCATTTCCAAACTCTCATGGCCTCTCGACAAAGTGGGTAGGATCTGGTTCCCCCCTGTTTGTTGATATACCAGACCACTGACATGTTGTCTGTCTGAATTGCAACTGCCCCCAAGGGAAGAAGCGCATGGAGTGCTTGCAATGCCAAAAGCATCGCTCTCATCTCCAGAACACTGATATGCAATAAGGTCTCTGAATGGGTCCACGTGCCTTGGACGGTTCTGCCCGTACAATGCCCCCCCCACCCTAGGTGAGAAGCATCCGTGGTCACCGTGGTTAGAGGTGGGGATATAGAAAAGGGGCGCCCTATCTGGAGGTCTGGTGACTGGAGCCACCAGAGCAGGGAATTCCTGCAAGCCCTGTTGAGGGAGATGGGTGAACTCAGTGGGTGTAGCAGGATGGACCATTGAACCTGCAAGGTCCATTGTAGTATCTTCATGTTCAAGCGTGCTAAAGGTAGCAGATTGATCGTGGCCACCATGGAACCCAAAGCCCTCAGAACCAATTCCGCTGGAGGAGCCGAGGATTGTAAAAGGGCCAGTACATGGAGCTTCAGGGTACGAATCCAGTCCGGAGCTAAGAAGACTCTCAATAGGTTTGTGTCTAATCTGGCTCCTATGAAGTCTAAGATCTGGGTTGGATGAAGGGAAGATTTGTTGAGGTTGATTGTGATTCCCAGCCGGGAGGCCAGGTGGAGGAAGTAATCTCTGGCTGAACATAGTAGATGCCTGTTGGGGGCAGTCAGGAGCCAGTCGTCCAGGTAGGGAAAGACCTGTATTCCCTGGAGTCTCAGGTGGGCCACTACTACTGCCAAAACTTTGATGGGCCGCTACTACTGCCAAAACTTTGGTGAACACCCTGGGGGATGTGGTGAGCCCAAAGGGGAGGGCCCTGAACTGGTAGTGACTGGCTCCTAGCCGGAAGCAGAGAAACCTTCTGGATCGTCTGTCCATCAATATGTGGTAGTACGCATCCTTGAGGTCTGTCGAGCACATCCAGTCGTTCTCCTGTAAGAGAGGGAGAATGGATTGAATGGGGACCATCCGGAACTTTTCTTTGGCCACTGACAGGTTTAGTACGGACGGGTCGTGGATTGGCCTTAAAGTCCCCCATCTTTTTTGGCACCAGAAAGAACCTGGAGTAGAAGCCCGATCCGAACTGGTCTAGGGGGATGCGCTGGATCGCACTGTTTTCTAGCAGCTGCTTTATTTCTGCGGCTGCTGCCTCCCTTTGATTGGGTGAGACATCGAGGAGGCTCCGGGGTCTGGGAGGGGGATTCAGAAAGGGGATTTTGTAACGTCTGGATATGATTTGAAGCACCCAGCGATCTGTTGTAATGGACTTAAGTAACAGTTACACTGCTATAGTACTCTTCGTATCAAAATGAGTTTCTAAAATACAGAAAAAAAAAGTTGCTTACAGAAGCACAATAAAAGGTACTACAGGCAAACATTCAGGTATGATATGAAAACATCAGAATGTGCACGAAGTACGAAGAAAAAGCACAATGTTACATTATCTGTTTAAGTTGTCTGGATCATACAACAGGCCTTGCATAATTACCAACTAAAGCATACTAAACATACATACAATTTCCTGAAGTATATTAGCCATATGTGTGCATGTGAAAGTAGATGCATATTCTCCAGCGGCCTGGAGACCCCTCAAGGATGTATAACTCGTTGTTGGGAGATGCTGAGAAAATAAACACATGAAAGAAAACTGGTAATCATCATTTCTAATGGCTAAGGAGATAAAAAAAAAATCAGAGGTGTAAATATCCTTTTAAACTATAGCAAGTAGCTGGAACGGTTTATGCCACACAGTACTAAAGAAGGTCTTCGTTTCGGACTACAAATGCACTGAAGACCGATCAGCATCTGCCAATTTCTCAAGTACTTTGCACCCACGGCAGCTGTCCACTTCACCCTACCCTAGTTAGGCTACCAGATGAAACATCAGTCCCATGAAAAGGGAGGAATGCAAAGTCAGTATGAGGTAAGGTTTAATATCCACTTTTAATTTTTAAAACTTCATTTTTGTCCATCAAGTGGGTAAACTCACCAAGCACAACTGTCCCTTTCTTCACAGATGACATGACAGCAATGTCTGGCTAATGGACTTGTTCACAGTCAAACAGTAGGCAAGTGAGACTGGAGGAATTCAACTCGGGACTAAAACTATACAGAGTACAAATATGCCAAGTAATTTAAAACCTAATAAATTCCCACATGTACACTTGTTCAAAGCTTGTTGCAGAACCATGCACATGAAAACAGTACAGTCAATATTCCAGTAACATACAAAAGTACAGAGCAAAGTCAGACATACTACTAAGCAAGGCTATCTAAACTAAAAAAGCACGGACTTCTTTCACGCCTGCTGCCTTGATTTGTGAGTAGTCAAGAGCTACGGAAGTTTTATCTAATCTTTACAAGAAGATTGTGAAACAGCAGGACTATTCACTTTTTAATTACCCTCCACTTAAAAAAAAAAATCAGCCAACAGTATACTTGTAGAAAAACATGTGCAGTGCTCTACATTTGTGCCTCCCCCAACCATAGCAGAAACACTGTGCAGGAGTTTTTCTTCAACATCTTTAAATATTAGCACCAACCACACTACATTATAGAATCTCATCTCACTCCTACAGCTCGTAATATGCCTTAGATAAAATGTGCTTATCCCTAAAATAGATTACGTGAGCCTCTCTTGTAGCCTTACACTCCAGAACATACATGTAGAATACAAATTTCTACATAAATAAAATAGTCAGATTTGTATTTCTTGCAGAAACCCAAAAGTACAGTTTTGTACCTACCATAAATGTAGATGTTCGAGTGCTAATACAGCTGCAGTCATAACAGATGGGTTCTCCAGCCGTCAGGCGGGTCCTCGGTCGGCCGAACTCCAAAGTCTAGGTCCGGCGTCGGTTGTCGCTTCTTCCCTGACGTCAGTGCGACAGGGGTATAAAAGAACCAGCCAACGCCATTTTCTTCAGTTTTTCTTGCCCCAGATGTCAGGTGCCCCCAGAAGGAAGGCAATACATAAATTTGTGTAATAAAGCAATGCCATATAATCAAAATACAGCAGTGCAAGCAAATACATCATGAATGAATACCCCAATCTGGTTGCATGAGGATATGTTAACCAATAGGCCTGTCCCAAGAGGGGAAGGAGGGAGGGAAACCTGGACTGCAGCTGTATTAGCACTCTAACATCTACATTTATGGTAGGTACAAAACTGTACTATGTTCATCGTGCATACAGCTGCAGTCATAACAGATGGGTAGAATCCCAAAGCTAAGAAAGGGGTGGTAGGCACTAGGTGGAACTAGGAGGAGCCAGAATGCCCTGCAAGACTGCAGTGGCAAAGCCCGCTCTAGATTTGGAGTATAGTGGAAGGTGGTAGTGCTTGGAGAAGGTATGCACAGAACTCCAAGTGGCTGCTTCTAAAATATCTTTGGTAGGAACTCCTCTGAGAAAGGCTGCAGAGGTAGCCGTGGCCCTTGTGGAGTGAGATCTGATGCCTGTAGGTACAGTTTTGCCATGAAAAGAATAGCAAAAACGTATGCAGTGGGCTATCCATTTTGAGATTGTCTGTTTGGAAATTGGCTTTCCTTGAGCTCCTATAGCATAGGACACAAAGAGCGGATCTGATTTTCTGAAAGGCTTTGTTCTGTCCAAATAATAACGCAGTTGTCTGTGGATGTCCAAGGAATGTAGTAATCTCTCCCCTTTGTTTTGAGGATTAGGACAAAAGGTAGGTAAGTGTATGGCCTAATTCAAAGCTACCCTGGATACCACTTTTGGCATAAAGGACGGGTTGGTTCATAAGGAAACTCTGTCCTGATGGAAGATAAAAGGCTGCACAGCCATGACAGCTTGTAGTTCTGAAACTCTACGAGCTGAGGTAATAGCCAGAAGGAAAGCTGTTTTCCAGGACAAATATAGCAAATCTGATGAGGCTGCTGTCTCAAAAGGAGGCAAGGTCAGTTTTTCCAGAATGAAATTGAAATCCCAAGCAGGTATTGGTTGTTTCCTTAGGGGTTTTAGATTCTTAGCCCCTCTGAGGAACCGTCTTAAGAGGGGGTGAGAGAATAAGGGTGGATCAGTGTTGTATTCTGCAGAAATGGCTGAGGCATGGATTTTGATGGAGGAGAATGAAAGTCCACTGCTTAGCAGCTCAGCTAGATACTGTAATATTTGAGGTAAATTCAGTTTTCCAGGATCCTGGCCCTTTTTCTCATTCCAGACACAAAACAGTTTCCATTTTGCGGTGTAAGCTTTTCTAGTAGATGGCCTTCTGGCCTCCAAAATGACATCCTGCACCTCCTTGGAGAGTAGGGTCTGTTGTGATGCTAAGGAATCTTCCATGCGGCTAGACTGTGTGTTTTTAGCTGACTGTGAAGAGTTTTGAAGCTGTGCTGAGTCAGGAGAAGAGGCATTAGAGGAAGGGTCCATGGTGGGGAATGCGTCAGGCTCCTCAGGAGTGGGTACCAGTGTTGTCTTGGCCAGTCTGGAGCAATAAGAATCATCTTTGGTCTGTCTGCTCTGGTTTTCAATAGAACTTTGGGCAGCAGAGGAAGAGATGGGAAGGCATAAACTGTCATTGATGTCCAACTGAAATTGAGAGCATCCACTCTCCAGGCCTTTGGATGGAAAATCCTTGAGCAGAATTTTGTCAATTGGTGATTTTTGTGGGAGGCAAAGAGATCTATGTCTGGCATTCCCCATGCTTGGATTATCTCTGTAAAAACTTGAGGATGCAACTTCCATTTGTGTGGATCTGTCATATTTCTGCTTAGGTTGTCTGCCAGCGTGTTTTCCTTGCCTGGCAAGTACTGTGCTTGTAGTTCGATTTGTAAGTCCATGGCCATGTTCCAAAGTGACATGGCCAGTCTGCATAGGGGGTATGAATGTGTTCCTCCCCGCTTGTTTATGTACCACATAACTGTGGTGTTGTCCGTTCTTATCAATAGTTGACCTGGTTGCAGAAGGTCTTTGGAAGCTATAATATCATTTATTACTGCTAGCATTTCCTTTTGATTGATGTGAAGGTGCTTTTCTTTTTGGGACCATTTGCCCTGAATGCACCAATCTGTCATGTGCGCCCCCCAGGCGTAGTCCGAGGCGTCTGTTGTGATGACTTGATTTGCTTGAGGCTTGCTGAATGGGAGACCTGTGTTTGCTTGGCATGCTTGAGCCCACCACAGAAATTCCTTTTGAAGACATGGAATTAGTGGTATTATTGTTTCCAAACTGTGGCTGTGTTGAGACCATAGGTTTTTCAGGTACCATTGAAGTTTCCTCATGTGCAGCTTTGCACATGGGATTAGTAAGATGCAAGATGCCATGAATCCCAGAGCCTGCAGGATTTTCCTTGCAGTCAGCCTGGTGCAATTTGCTAGTGCTCTGAAGTATTGAGTTAGTTGCCCCTGCTTCTCTGGCGTGAGGTAGGCCATCTGGGTGTTTGTGTCCAGGTTGGCACCCAGGAAAATTATTTTCCGAGAGGGTATTAGCCTTGATTTCTTTTTGTTGACTGTGTATCCCAGAGAATTCAACAACATTATTACATAAGCCAGATGTTTCAGAAGAATGTGCTTGCTGTCCGCTTGGATCAGGCAGTCGTCCAAATAGGGGTATATTTGTATCCCTTGAAGTCTGCAGTAGGCAATTACTGATGCCAGGCATTTCGTGAATACTCTGGGCGCAGTAGATAAGCCAAAGGGCAATGCAGAGAGTTGATAATGGGTTGAACCTGCAAGAAATCTGAGGTATCTTCTGCAATTTTGTCTGATTGGGACATGCAGGTATGCCTCCTTGAGGTCCAATGTTACCAGCCAAGACTCCTTGCCCAGCATGGGAAGAAGCTGCTGTAGAGTGAACATCTTGAATTTTGGTACGAGTAGAAATGTGTTTAGGATGGATAGGTCCAAAATAGGTCTCCAATCTTTTCCCTTCCTTGGTACCAGGAATAGTCTGGAATAAAAACCTTGACCTTGTTCGTGCGTAGGTACCTCTTGAATAGCTTTCATGTCTATGAGATCTGTAATTTGCCTTTGTGCCTCTGCCCTTTGATTGTGTGGCAGGTTTGGCATGCCTCTCATTTTTGGAAGGGTGTGAAAATGGAATCTGTAGCCTCTGTTTATAATGTCCAGGATCCATTTGTCTTTTGTGACAATACGCCAATTTTTTTAAAATAATGCCAGTTTTCCGCCTAAGGGTGCTGCCATTTGAGTTTTGCTTGGCATGCAAAGGGGAAAGTCATTGGGTTTGCTTTCTGAATGGTTGCGAGTTATCCTCACCACCTCTTTGTGTAGGAGCTTGCCAGTGTCTGTCTCTAAACGATCCTTGGGATTGCCCTCTGCCCCTCGGGCGCCTGTATCTACCTCTTTGGGGTCTGTCCGTGGCTGGAAAGGACCAATTTTTGGAAGGCCAATTTCTACTGAAACGTGGGGGTTGTACCTGTAGAAAATCTTTCACAGTTTGTGTTGATTTAGCCTTTTCCTCTATTTTCCTTAATACCTCCTCAGCATTAGCACCAAATAATACATCCTTTTGTAGAGGGGCATCTAGCAATTTAGCTTTGACATGATCTGGCAAGGTTTGTTTCTTGAGCCAGGCATGTCTACGTATGACTGATCCTGTAACAGCAGCTCTACATGAGGCCTCTAGGTCATCAAAACCACATTGTAAGGTATGTTTACCCACTTGTTCTGCACTATGCATCAAATCCTGCAACTCCTTCAAGTCTGGTTGTTCAGGTTGTGACATTTTACTTTTCAATTGTGATAACAAAAACTGTTGGTACTTTAGCATATGGAACTGACAGTTTAATGCCCTCATGGTTAAGGTAGCCGAGGTATATACCTTTTTTCCCCGCCTTTCTAAGGATCTGGAATCTCTCTCGGAAGGTAATGGATTTTTAGCAGTGGAGGCCTTAATTCCCTTGGGGCCCTGTGAGATGGTTTCTGGGTCAGCAGCATGGCTTTTGTATAGAAATTGGTGTGAGTCAGGAACCCTGTAGTACCTGTCAGGCTTGACTGGGGCTGGAGGTAGAGAATCCGGGTTAAGGCAGGCCTCCGAGTACACATCATCTAGTATGTCCAAGACAGGAGGTATAGCCAGAGGCCTGTGCTGAGGTAGCAAGAGAAATTCCCTAAGCCTTTTCTTGGAATCTGAATAATCTTGGCCTTCCCAGTGGAAGTGTTCCCTTAAGGTATGCAAAGTTTCCCCAAATGAGTAATCCTCTGGGGGGGATACAGAGGGAATGGACTCCTCTGCATCAGA
Organism: Protopterus annectens; assembly: GCF_019279795.1. Lineage (NCBI taxonomy): Eukaryota > Metazoa > Chordata > Ceratodontiformes > Protopteridae > Protopterus > Protopterus annectens. The sequence goes on from NC_056734.1 coordinate 93,044,487, forward strand.
GTCTTTAAAAGGGGAGTAAGAATGTTCCTGATCATCAGAGTGCTCTGAAATAATGCAGCCCTGATCAGAGGAGGGGGATTCTTCCTCCACTCTGGGCCTTTTGTCCGGGGGGGGGTTGAGAACCCCTGATAGGAGTAATTAAATCCTCAGCCATTTTAAGCATCTGTTTTTTAGGCATGGGGCCTGGAGATGGGCCCTGCGTAGCTTGATTCTTAGAATGCATGGCTGCTTTAGACTTAGTGAAAGCCTTGATGGAAAAAGAAGAGGAAGGTCTGAAGACACCTTGAGAGGAGGTAGACCTGGCCACATTTTGAGATTCACCGCCAAGAGTGGCTTCGGTATCTGTAGTCGGGGTGTGGGCCGAGGAGCCTGCGACCTCGGGCACAGGAGACATCGCCAATGAAGTGTCGTCGGTAGTCGGGGGCTGCGTAGGCGCCTCGCTGAGAACCGACCACGTGTAGTCTGCTTTGGCGTGGGGTCAGTAGAGGCCGCGGACCTCGTGTGTCAGTCCTTATCTTTGCGCTTTTTAGACAAAACTGGAGTCGGAGTATCCGACGACATAATATAGTTAAATGTTTTGCCAAAATAATGCTGGGCGAACTCTGCCCGACACTTAATGGTGCGTTTGTTGAAAGTAGCACAAAAACGACAGACCGAGACGTCGTGGTCTGGGCCTAAACAAGGAATACGGAGGGAATGGAAATCCTTATGCGGTATTTGCTTCCCACATGAAATACAATTATTAACTTTGTCTGACATCGGTCTGAGGCAAGAAAAGGTACTTAGCTTTCAAGAAGACTTCGGTTGCAAAATTTTTGTAATTTCAGGAGCTGGCCGACCGGCACTTGCGAACTGCTTCTGCTTCGGGCACCACGTGGCAAGAAAGACTGAAGAAAATGGCGTCGGCTGGTTCTTTTATACCCCTGTCGCACTGACGTCCGGGAAGAAACGACGACAACCGACGCCGGACCTAGACTTTGGAATTCGGCCGACCGAGGACCCGCCTGACGGCAGGAGAACTCATCTGTTATTACTGCAGCTGTATGCACGATGAACATCTTATCAATACCAATTTCTACAGCTGGGTAAATATCTACGTGTAAATGACAGCCAAATTTCCACTTGGCTGTCAACTCTACAAGCTCTTAAAATGGGACAAAGCTGAAAACAATATTGCAAATCAAGCAGCCTAACTATACACTTAGAGACTGACAATAAGACAGCATTGCTCTCTGATCTGGTTTTAAAACTTACACCCCACACACACACCCCACACAAATACCCCAAACTTATTTGTTGAATGCCTACCTTAACTATACATACGATAAACATCACTTGCATTTATAGCTGTGAACAAGGTACACATGTACTCTCTCTACTTTGTTTACCATAATTTGTACAACTGTGTTCCCTTTCTAGTTTATAATTTCCTGCTTGTGTCTTCAGCCACAACCTAGAAACAATGCTGCAAAAAGGCTCTGTTGACCAGTCCAGTTAGCAAACTGAAATAACACTACAAATAACTTAAGAGAACACGAAACCAGCACTCTACTACAAATACACCCAAAATAAATTCTCTTTTGGAGACAGGGGTTGTAAATTTCCATGATTAAAAAACAGCACAGGAACTCTCAGAGACCAGAAGGCGAATACATCAAAAACAGCAAACAGTTTCACTGTACCACCCCATTTCACAGACAGCTCTTTTGTGACAGTGTGGTACCCAATACCACTATACCTTATCTAATGACTACCAGCGCTTCATGCATTTGTCCTGTATGATCTAGTTACACCAACATCCTGACAACAGTGACATAATTTACACCTGTGCAAAACTGTGCTCCTTTCAGCTTACGATTACATTTTACTCCACATTCTTGAGTATCATTGTAAAACAGAAGGTTAAATACAAAAGGTAAAATGGTTCAGAAATCAACAGCAAGAAAAAAAAAACATACAAGTTAAAATCTTTTAATACACATCTGGAAAAACAAGGCAACTCAGTACGTTTTACAGGAAAAAACGTTTTCACACATCTGGCTGCTTAACATAAGCTCTCTACCTTAAGTTTGTTGGCTCTGTATTACTAAGTCCTCAGACCACACACCACTCAAGGCCAGCAGAATTATGATACAATCCAAAAGAGGTAAAACCAAGACAATGTGCTCTATCTACAGTGACATCACAGCAAATCATACATACTGAAGAGTATTGAATGGGTATTTATACACCTCACAAATCGCAAAAGAAATTTTCAGAAAAGTGAGATTTTATTCTTGAGACAGTTGCACTGTTTTAGCTATCTGAATGCCATTTGCTCTTTCTATCCAAGAGGCTATTTCAATGTCAGAGCTCAAAATTAACATTACACTAGCTGACTATGTCCCCAAGGGTCATCTGTTGTGGAATGCTCTAAGCACAGAAGCTTATGAAGATGATGTTGTTAATAAGCAGGGTCTTTTTTTTAAATAGGTTTCTGACTGTGTTAAAACATACTGCAACACTGTATAGTCTATTCTAAAAAGTACATACTACTAGAGCTGGTGCTACATGTACTGCTTTCTTAGGAAATGTTTATTTTGATAGTATCTATGTAGCAGCTACTTAGCCACCCCTGATTACCCTTCAGGAGTGCTGTCAGTTGGGTGTTACCTGTCTAACAGGGTAGGTTAATTCAGATAGCAAAAGGGAAACTGGCTAGGCTTAAAATGGCTTGCAAGTACAATGGCCTCTAACTTACCCATGAAAACACTGCTCAAGGGATCTCTATCTCTTTTGAAACAGAACATGTTGGAGAGGATAGGTATGTATTTCAAACAATATGCCTCCTACTCCACATAAAGCAAAGTACTTTTTTATTTAAACAAATTGGATGAATGGATGGATAAACTACAGTTGCGCAAGATCTTACCATAACTGTAGAGGTCCTTCTCTTCACTGTTGCATTATTCTTTACAATAGGGATCTCCTGCCCAGGGCGTCCTGGCCAGTATACCAAAACCTTTAGGTTGCTTTAAGGTACGTTGTACATCATAAGTATGCTCCCCCATTTATAGCATAGGGCATAAAGGTGACGTTCAGATATACCATCCTCAGAACAGACAGCCCCAGTAGGGACACCAGTCCAAGCGGAAAAAAAAAATGAAAAATAAAAGATAAAAGAGGTAACCAGCACATCCAGAACAGAAAAGAACCAGGGGGAGGAAAGGAGGGATTGAATACTGCAAAAGTAAAGAGAAGGACATCTACAGTTATGGTAAGGTCTTACACAGCTGTACTATGTCTTTCCATTTCACTGTTGCAGTATACTTTACAATAGGGAGAGTGCAAAAGCTCAGGAAGAAGAAAGAGAGGAGGATGGACCAACAGAGCTCTCTACGAACCCATGAAGTATTGCCCTATCGAAGCCAGCTCTAACTGGAAGTTCCATCCAACTTGTAATGCTTGGTAAATTTATGCACAGAAATCTAGGTAGCTGCTCAAAAAATATAGGAGTTGATATCTAAACCTTGAAAAAAGCACCAGAAGCCACCATAGCCCTAGTAGAATGAACCTTAACAGAAGAAGGCAGGCTCTTGCTATGCAAGGCATAGCAAAAAGGAACTGGCTTTAGAAATCCAAGAAGAAATGGCTTGCTTGAAAACAGCCAACCCTACGGACCTAGGATGAAAGGAAACTGAGCTGATCAGATTTACAAAAAGTTATCCAAATAAAATCGGAGTTGTCTATGCATATCCAAAGTGTGCAGTACCTCCTCACTAGCAGATTGCAGAGAAGGGAAAATAGTGGGTAAAAGAACAGTAGGATTAACAGACAACTCATTCACCACTTTGGGCATAAAAGAAAGGTTAGTACGAAGGGATAACCCTGCCCTTATGGAACACTAGAAAAGAAGGGCTTGAAGCTCAGACACCCATCTGGCAGAAGTAAGGGCTAACAAAAAGTACAGTCTTCCAAGAACAATGCCATAAGGAAGCTGCAGGCTCAAAGGGAGACTGGGCCAATTTTTTTCTAAAACAATAAATCCCATGGAGGAGGGACAGGCTTCCTGGGAGGCCCAATATGAATGATGCATTTAAAAAACTGTTCAGCCTCAAATCTAGAAGCTAAAGGAGGTGATAAACACAGACAAGCAGAAATAGCTAAGTGGGCCTTAACAGAAGAATAAGCCAATCCAGCATTGAGCAGTTCACACAGATAAGATAGAAACAAAGGAACATCCAAGGAAAGTGGATCCAGGTTACAAGAAAGACACCAAACAGAAAACCGCTTTCATTTGGATATGTAGGATTTCCTAAGTTGTGGGATTCCTGGCCTCCTGCAGGACCCTAATCACATCCTCAGCAAAAAGGTCTCTGTATGGAATGAAATCCTACTGTCAAGTTGAAGAGTGGACAGGTGAGGATGGAGAGAGATCCTTTGTCTTGAGTAGCTCCACCCTGTGAGGTAACTAGTGATGATTGCAATAACAAGGCCAACAAGTAGTTCAATACCAGAAAGTTTAATGACAAAATAGATTAAGCGCTTTCTTCTCACCTGTAACAGACTTCTGCAGATTCATTGGCCTTGTTATTGGAATTTCATTTGCTACTGGCTCCTAGTCTGTTTTTTTTTGTTTTAACTTGTGAGGACTACCCTTGGCTAACTGCAAAAAAAGAGGGAACAAATGTCTGGGCCAAAAGGGAGTCACCAGCAAAATTTTGAGAGCATCCCGTTGTATTCTGAACAGGAACTTTGAAATAAGGGGAAGGGGAGGAGGGAAGGCGTAAATAAAGAGGGTGTCCACCTTCCAAACTAATGACCTGGGTCTCTGGCACAAAAAAGTTGTTGGGGGGGGGGGGGTCTACTTGAGGAGTACTCCACTGGTGAACAATATCCAGAAACACATCCCCATGAAGCATCCACTTGTGGGTGTGCGTTAAGGACCTGCTCAGAGAGCCTGACAATATTCTGACCTGAAGGAATGTAAAATGCAGGGAAGGTCACAATACTGGATAGTTTATTCCCACACTAGAAGTGCCAACCAGCATAGAAGATAAAACCTCACCACCACCACCCCTCCCTTGCTTGTTGACATACCACATCACTGTGGTATTGTCTGCCAACATCTTGAGAGGACCTGGAAAGAAGAGGATGAAAAGCTTGAAGAGCCAACAGAAGAGTCGTCATCTCTAACAGTGATGGTGTTTCCTTTGTTGAGTTGACAAAGGACCCTGCACCTTTAGAGAGCTGAAGGATGCTCCCCACCCCACATCTGAAGAGTCTATACAACTCCTGAGAGGGAAGCGGAGGTTGAAAAGGGAGCCCAAGATTGAGAGTCAGCTGTTGAATCCAACACTGAAATTCCAGCTTGAGGCATGGAAGAGGAGGAACCAAGTCATCAAGGGGATGAGAAGGCTGAAACCAAACTGACTTTAGAAACCTCTGAAGCGTTTTCATGTGGAGTTTGGCAAAAGGGAGCAGAGGAAAGGTGTAGCCCATAAAACCTAAAGCTCTCAAACTCCCTTGCAGTGATTAAGACAAGAGGAAAAAGGGACTTGATAAAAAGAAAGGAGAGTCAAGGCCTTGGCAGGGATGCCAACACTGGAATTGTCTGGATCCTGCACCCCAGAAATACATGATCCTGTGAAGGAGTCAGAAGAGACTTTTGGAAATTTATAGTGAACCCCAGGCTTTGCAGGAGAGAAATGGAAAAGTGAAGATGCTGCAGTAGATTCTCTGGAGAGGATTCCTGAAGCAGGAATTCATCTACGTAGGGAGAGACTTGTACCTCCAGTCTCTGTAAAAAAGCAATCACAGAAGCGAGACATTTGGTGAACACTCTTGGGACAGTAGAAGGGTCAAAGGGCAAACTGAAAATGCCAGGAAGCAACAGAGAAATGTAAAAGCTTCCTGAAAGAAGGGTGAATAGGAATGTGTAGATAAGCATCCTTGAGGTCCATGGACACTAGAAATGCCCGAAGCAGCAGCAGAGGGAACAAAGTCTAAAGGGGAAACATCTGAAAAGAAGGGACCTTCAGAAAGGTGCTTAAATGAGAGAGGTTCAGAATGGGTCTCCAAGTCCCCGCTTTCCTGGGAACCAAAAACACTGAGTAAAATCCCTTCCCCCTTTGAGAATTTGGAACTTCCTGAGTCCCCCCCCCCCCCCCCCCAAGTCAAAAGATCCTGAAACACCCCTGGAAATAAAGCCAACTGTTCCTGAGAGGGCTGAGGAATGCCCATGAAAAGGGGAAAGATTTCCAGACCATGTAATACTCTAGGCGGATAATGGCCAGAACCCAGGAATCCTGAGTAAACTAACTGGAAGGGATAGAAGAAGACCAAGAGAAACAGGAATGCGGCTGGAAAGAACAGGATAGTCGAACAGTACTTGGTTTATAAGGAAAAGGATATTCGTGTCACAGGAGTCTGGCCAGATTCAGCAGGAAGAGCCCCTTTACCCTCCATTTTATCCTCATATTTTAGAAGGGTGAGATTAAGCCGACCTTTGTTCGTAGGCAGAGTAATTTTGTTGTTTCTCCTGTGCCTAAATTTCAAAAAACATGTTTATGTTCTTTGTAAAGCCTTGCCCTTATCCTTTACAGGCTTAACAAATCACCAATCACCAGCAGCTGCACCAAATAAGTGTCTGTTATCCAGAGAAGCATAGATCAACTTAGCCTTAATATTATCAGGCAAAGGTTGAAGCCAAAGCCAGGAATATCTCATCATCACATAACCAAAAGCAGTAGCTCTGGAAGAAGCATCTGCTGCATCATAACTGCACTTAATAGAATAGCGAGCCACCTGAGAAGATGTCCCCAGCAAGGAGAGAGCAAACATCTTCCCTTCAGAAACAGGAAGGTGAGAAATTACCTGATGGGCCTGAGAAAGAAAAGCCAAAATATATCTGGACATATGAATCTGACAACAGACAGGACTAAAAAGCTAAGGTAGCAGAGATATAAACCTGCTTACCTACCCTTTTCATAGTCCTGCTGTCTTTATCAGAGGGAAGAAGCTTTGTAGAAGGCAGTACCATTTGGTCAGATGACAGACACCACAGAGGGGTTCAGCTGAAGGACATCTATATAAGTTTTATACTGTGAGTGAGGATTGCAAATTCTTATCAGGTTTCTTGGGGGCAAGGGGCCAGGAGCCGGGAGCCTGAGATGCAGTAGAAAAGGCATCCAACAAGGCCGCCAAGACAGGGGGGAAAGCAGAAGGTCTAAGAAAGTCTATTAGCAGAAGCTCTTAATATCTTTTCTGCACCTCAGAAAACTGGGCACAATCCCATTTAAAAAATTCCATCATCCTGCAAAGGGAGTGTCGAGACTAATGCCTTGGCAGGGATCCCTACTGCAAAGAATACTGCAAAAGTGAAATGGAAGGACATCCACAAATTCACCCCTCGTTTGGTACCCATATTCCTCAAGGGTAGGGACAACAAATAAAATGTCCAACATACCCCTTGATGTGTCCATCTCTTGGTTATTTGCATGCAAATAAAGGGCTAAAATCTACCACGGGAATGCAAGACTAGACTCCTTAAGATCCTCACAAATCAGCCTAATAAAGTACCTATGAACACATCTTCAATCCACAATACTTGAAAAGAACACAACAAATCAGCATTAACAGCGTTTTCCTCATTCTGTACATAGGGCCAGGGTGACACGTCAACAGCGACCATCTCTACAGATACACACACACACACACACAGACACACACACACACAGACACACACACACACAGACACACACACACACACACACACACACAGACACACACACACACAGACACACACACACAGACACAGACACACAGACACAGACACACACACACAGACACACACACACAGACACACACACAGACACACACACAGACACACACACACACACACACAGACACACACACAGACACACACAGACAGACACACACACAGACAGACACACACACACAGACAGACACACACACACACACACAGACACACACACACACAGACAGACACACACACAGACACACACACACACAGACACACACACACACAGACACACACACACACAGACACACACACACAGACACACACACACACAGACACACACACACACAGACACACACACACACAGACACACACACAGACACACACACACACAGACACCTGAATGAAGAACATCTGATTTTCCATGTTGGCAAACCTGCCTACACACCCCAGGTGGGACAGGTTAAGCCTTCACTAAAATGTTCTAACCATGAAGTTAAAACACCAGTAACGTAATAGACTTCGTCAGAATAGTGAGATTGAACATGTCTTTTATACCAGTGGTAAGCAACTTCAATCTTGAAGTTCTGATATATAAAGTAGTAGTCTGCTATCACTTAAAGATTACCATGTATTATAATGAGGCACATTTCCAGAATGTCATACGATAGGATTAGTAGCCATGAATGTTACCATTTAACAACTGCAGCCAACTGCACTGCTCTGACCAGAGGGGAAAATGAAAACAGACCTAAAGGACGGCCACCTAGCACTGGGTGGCATTATAAATGGCATGCAGAATAAATCTGGATGTTTGAGGGGCTTGGATATCCCACTATCTCAGCTTCATCACACACACTACAGCACATCTACACTATATGATTTCTTCAGGCAGCATTAAAAAAAGTGTCAATTAACCTATCAGCCAAGAATAAAGATCTTCAGACCCAATGTCACATTCTAAGACTAAATGCTAGCAACTGACTGACTATCTCAGTGGAATAATGAGGACTGAAATTTAGAGGGGAAGCTGAATTTCAGAATGAAATAGAATCAAAGGTCACTAGAAAGTGTTTATATGTATACTGCATGCACACCACATATGTTATGACAAATAATTATGCACAAAGAGTTGGATGTATTTAGATACACCCCTTGGATTCTTCTGTTCATTTCATATGAAAAGTAATAGGACATAAGGACTAACAATGATCACCTTATTAACTAACCCTTTTGTGCAAAATGTATTTAGTCTAAGAAGCAACACAAAGTGCTGTAACCTGCTACCTTCAAATACATACAGTAAAAACTGTGCAACATATAAAAACACTTCCAAAAAAAAAAATCAATATAAATCAAGTGAATAATGCATGTACTTACGATCAAGTCCATTAATGTATCTCATTGTAATTTCACAGTGCCCCCATACTGCGCTTACTACAGGATACAGTTTTTTTCCCTTCAGTCCCCTAAAGGCCACTCCAAGATATTGTCCATCTACAATGAAACTCAACGTCCCTTCATCCATGTCCAAAATTACTAAAAATGAGTCTGGGAGAACAAAAGATTCATCTGGCTCTAAAAAAACAGGATACGTAACTCCAGGTTGGTTTTTACTGTTATGATAAAGTTTATTGCGCCCCAAGTCCCATCCCCATGACTCATTATTGCTACCAACCAATGAGGTATAACCTACAGAGTGCAGTGGAGCTTCTCCTGTTGCCACACCAACTACAGCATGTGTTCCTCGTTGCCTTGTGGGCCAGTGAATCTGCCAGACATGTAAACCACGGGTATAGCCAATTCTGCCCCTAATACAGTCCGTGCTTTGGGCTACTGGATGTCTGTGAAATGTTAGCTTATCATCTTCTTTAACAAAAATATTCAAAGAACGGTCCTCATTGTTCCAAGCATGCTTAAGCTGGACCTCAAAAGAGGCCATAGGCATGTCCAACAGCATATCCAATCGAGCAGGCTTGCAGAAATCCGGGCCTCTCAGCTCCCGTTTTACAGGCCTGAATGGTGGTTCCCTCACATCAACAGATTTTATACTCCCTGAGATTTTCTGGCCCATTGCCTGGCAGCAGATCCACAAGGACTAATCAAAGCAAAGGGTAGTTTCTAGCCCAGGGTTACCCTCATGAAAGCACTTTCACACTGAGCAGACCGACATCCAGGCTGATTTAACTTCTCTCCTCTAGGGTCCTTTTCACAGCAGATATGTTCAGAGAAAGACTATCCTGAAAGAAAATAGGACTACAGTTAGTTTTTTTTAAACAATTCTAAACCACAAACTTGCTTTTTCATTTTCATACCTCAGAAATTCATTATGTCAGAAACAAGTTGCGAATTCTAAACCTTAAGGTTTAATGTTTGCTGACAAGACTGCCAAGCAAAAACTAAAAAGCAGCAGGATGTACAGACCTCACATTACATCAAGTACAGACAATAACTTCCTCTGATTCATAATGGGATACAGACATACTCCACCTTCTATTAACACACATCCAGTTAAGTCTGGGTCAACTCACTTCACAGAAACACATAGCTCACATTCCTTAAATAGCTGCCAGACTATGCGTTCAAATAACTGTCACAAGTTAGTTTATTCATTTGCTTCAAAAGTGGTGCAACTCCTCCAGTTAGCAGATTTTGTTTTGTTCTTCTGGCTTACATTTACTCCTCAGCTCTTATCTAAAGGCTACAGAAACTACTATGCAATACCTTTACACAACAGTCTAACGAATTAGGAGTCAGCTAGCTATATGCTGCACTCAACCTCAAAAGCAAGCAAAGTAACCAGACTATAATATGGATTCAGTTTTGGAATGCTTGTAAAAGCTCTGCTGAGGGTCTGACAGCATAGGAATAAAAGGACACTGAACTCTAACTTGATAAACTGCTTTCCAGTTTTATATTCTAGCATCCAGACATGCATATTTAATGAAATACACAGTAATAAAGTGCTCTAACAAAATTCCTAAATTACTAAAAAATACATCTGCATGAAGGACTTTTTTTTTTAGTTCAATTCATAAAGGCCAACAGACCAGGCAGGTTTATTTCATTGTGGGGTCTGTTTTCTAACGGTGCTCAAAATTAGTGCTGTAAAAAAAAAAGTTAGTTTAAAATTTTGCAAATACCAGGCTTAAAAGATTACAGTACTAGAAAATAAAATTAACCAAGCTATAATCAAAATAGGAAGAATGCTTCTGTCAGTAAGATCACTCATCCACATAATAATGCTAAATGTTGATACTTCAGACTTGCACCACTTTAAAAAGTCATGCCAGGTCATGCCAGGTATTAGGAAGAAGGTCCCTTTAAAAGAAGGTAAAACAGGAAACAAAACACAAGTGCATGTTTTTGAGTTCAGAAATCTGTCAGTAACAAAACATGGTTATCATTAAGACGATACAAAATGGAAAAATTAGGTTAATATCTCAGTAGAAAATCAAAGACATTCAAACTAGTACAAGATTTCATTGGCTGGCAGTTCTCTGAAAAATATTGTCCGCAGAAAAAGTCCAGAACTGACCAATATTTAAAGATGTGTCACACTGAAATACTGGTAAGACAAGTACTGCCAACACTATCACAGCACTTGAACAGTCTTGTAATGCGTGCACAATTTAGCTATGCTTTCATATGAATGACAAACATCTGGATTCAGTAATATTTCTACGCACTGCTCAGCAACAATGTTAATATTTGGCCAGAAACTGTTTCTTGAAGTAATGAAAAGCTAACTTCAGTGTCATCCTGGGAGGAAGAGTATCAGAAGGGTGTAGTAATTTCCATTTTATTAAACAAAAAAAAAAAGGCAGTTAAGGAACACATCCTTGCTTCTTTGTACAAAACTGCAAACATTTAAAACCATGCAAGAAAACAAAAAAAGCACCTCCTTCTTTACTGACCCCACTTCAACCACCCCTACATGTCTTCCACCTCAGTTTCATAACTAAATAGAAATGTGCTCAGCTTTAATGCCACTGTAACACTGCATTCAGTTGTACTGCTGTATGGCAGAACCCATGCTGTATCGTAACTGACTGATGCGTAGCGCATATCACAGTATTGCTGTTGTGATGTTTGAGTCCCAGTGGTGTCAGGACCAAGTTAAAAGTTGTAAAATATGGGTGCTATGGTAAGTGGAGCAGTGAAGGAGATGGGGTCTTATCTGGCCACGTGAAATGTTTTCCTTAAAGGAAACCTGAACAGCGAGAATAAAAAAGTTTAACAAATTTCCCTACATTTTCTATCCCTCAACCTATACACCACATCAGAGCCAAAGAACACATAGGAGGAAAAGAAATCTGTGCAATGTAATGTCAATGGGCAAACTTTTTCCCTTAAAGATAGCTGCCCTCCATCACAGAATAATTTTCTCCATACACAGTGCCCAGAAAACCTTTCATTATTTCCCAAGCAACTCCTCCTGCACGGTCTACCATCACCTCATTTCCTATTCAAATCTTGTAAAAACAAAATGAAAACTCCAGCAAAGCTAGAACTTCCACTGAGTGGCTGAATTTGCCAATTAGCTGAAACACCTGATGTTCATAAGGATCATTTGCATGTATATCCCATGTGCCTCTGATGCAAGACGTTTGAGAGGTCACCCCCCTGCCTCTAAGGTGGTGTCAGCCACTGAAACCTCTCCCCCTGCCTCTGGAAGAGTCATCAGGAGCATCCTGGCAAGGAGACTGACTTCTGGAACCACATCTTCCTAGTTCCTTGCTGGGTCGTTGAGAAGGACCTTTGAGGAGTACAAAGCTCGATCCCAACCGCAGACAAAGTCTTCCCTTCCTGCTCACCAAGGGTCAAAGTGTCCTTAAAGGGTGTGGACCCATCAAAGGGGGCAACACAAAAAGATGCTTTGAAGGGTTCCACAAACCCACATAAATGTAAGCAAGCATGATGCCCTATAGCTATGCTGGTACCTACCTCTCATGAGGTAGCTTCCTCAGCACTGGAAATTAGCCTCATTGAGGAACTGGCAAGGGACGGTCACACTAGAAAGTTTGGGAGACACCTTTTTAAAGTCCTCCGCTGGCAATAACTCTAAAGAAAGTGGAAAGTTCTTGGATAAGTCCCTTTGGAGACAGGTAAAATGTACCAAGTAATTAACTGCCCTCAGTCCAAAGGTAGCCGAGGCATAAACATGCTTCCCATGATGGTCTATTGCCTGGGACACCCTGTGCAGGGGATGAACTGTGGAGCTCTGGCAGGTCCTTTTGTAGTGGCAGATGCAACTACGATGGCATCAACTGGAACTCCTTTGCTCCAAAGGGGGGAGTCACAGGGGGATGAGGAATTTGTTTGCTCGTTTGAGAACTGGCTAAACAGCCAGATCTACTAACTCGCCAGCAGGTGGAGAAACCCAGGAAGTAGGCTGCCTGTCCCAAAAGCCTTCACAAACACAGACCCCCTCAGAAGACAGGGGTTGGGGGACCATCTGCCCTTCTGATTCAAGATTTCAATGATGTCCCCAAAAGAAACATCACTGGGTAGAGATCTGGGGGACCTGTCTCCTTCAGGTCCATCTCCTCATTGAGGGACATCCAAAGGGGAGTCGAAGTGCCTCCTCTTGCACTTCTCTTACAAAGTACGTCCTCCATGGGGGTCTCTGGGAAGGACTCTGAAGAAGCAGGGACCCCTTAAGGGGACGTAGCACCCTGAAGGCTCAAATGGGAGAGCTGACTCTGGACAGGATGACAGGCCTCACCACCCAAAGTAGAGAAAGGCAAGAATGAACCCACCCAAAGTAGAGAAAGGCAAGAATGAACCCAGAGGGGAGAGAGATGCAAATCCAGTCCTGCAGAAGGTCCTCTCCACCACCTGGACTGGCCGAAGGGATGAAAGTGGTCTTGTCCCCAATCTCAGAGGGCAAAGTCCCCCCAAGAGAGGAGGAGGAATGAGCCCAGACACAGCACCACGACCCCCATATGATACCAGCCTGAAGCTATCGAAGACCAAGGCCCTGAGGGGGAGAGACTGTCTGGGAAAAAAAAAGGACCCGATCCCACCCCCGTATAGCCCATGCTAACCACTCTGGCATAGGGTCTACTCTGGTCAGAGGACGGAGGAACAAAGCAGGCCAGGGACCCTAACGGGGTTCAGAAAATGGGAATGATCAATCTTGCCAGGATCTGACTGCAGGTGTCTGGGTCCCTAGGTTCCAAAGCTGCTGGGATTGGAAGAGAAGAATGACTAACTGGAATAAGTGAAGCCAGAAGCCCCAACTTTATTTGGGCTTTGAGGAAGCTCCTCATCATCCTGTCCATGTCGAAAGGCGACTCCTGGATGATCTTGAGGAGGAGTGGGTGGACTTAACTGGAGACCATAAGAACTTATGCTGGTATTCTGGAGTTACTGGACTACATGCCTGGAGGTAGAAGGTGACTCTTCAAAAATTATTACTGGATCTGACAAGCACGTCAGATCCAACGGCTGAGCTGAAATAGCAATCAGATCCAATGAACTGATTGGATCAGAGGCTGGCCTGACCTTGGCCGGATCCAAAGGCCTCTGATCTGAAGAAGCCTTGGATCCGGAAGAAAACTCCGCAGCTCTCAGATCTGAAGAATTTGGATCCGAGATGGTCCAGGCTAGAAGCATATCCAGGGACCTAGGATCAGACAGCCATAGTTTCTTGGAAAGCACAGAAGGTAAAGAAGGGGTCTTCCTATTAAGATCCAGACAGGAAGCCTTAGAAGTGGAAATGAAGGGTCTCCCATCAGCCATGTCTTTCAGCAGTTTATTGCAGCGCTATGACAAGGCCCTGGGGTTGAATGCGGCACAAATGTCGCTTTCAGCCTCCAGGTGCAAAGCGCACAAACACAAGAACTCCTTGTGAAAGTCGGAATTGGGCATCTTTCTGACTGCACTAGCAGCACTTTTAAAACCGGAGGGCTTATCAGACATTGGGGGGAAAAAAAAAAAAAAAAAAAAACACTACTGCTACAGAAAAAACTACCGGAGCCCTAATGGCTAAAAAGCAAAAAGGGTGCCAAAATACCCACAACCAGTAACAAACTACATAATTGAATAAAACTAGGGGAGGGGAGACAACTACAGCACTAAAAGCTAATCTAAATAATGCAAGCAGCCAAGCACTTATCTTGAGCACGAGCCAAGGATAGTGTCTACTAAATAGCGGCAAAGGAGATCTGGGGGTTAGAGGGCATCAGAGCATAAATGGGAGATGGAGAAGCTTGAGCCTTGGATCTGTCTGTTGAACGTTGCCAACTCTAATCCAATGTCAAAGCCAAGACCCTACGGTGATGAATAAGGACACCGATAACATCAGATCAAAGAAATTAAAAAGAGAAACACTGCACACTTTACAAAGGTAGCTTGTCAGTGACTCCTACTATAGTCACTCTACCTGAACAAGCAAAGTACATTTGTGTACCTACCATAAAATGTAGATGTTAAAGTGTATTCACTGTTGCAGTCATTACACTTGGGTTATCCTGCTGGCAGGCTACCCGCAGTCGGCCAGAGTTCCAAAGTCTAGGTCTGGCGTCTGTTGCGGTCGCCTCTTCCCTGACGTCAGTGCGCCAGGGGTATAAAAGATGCAACAGACGCCATTTTCTTCAGTTTTTCTTGACTCAGATGTCAGGTGCCCCCAAATAGGAAGGCTGTTAAAAAGTATGCCAAAAGGCATGCATGCAGTAAAATGAAAAGTTATGTACCTACCATAACGTTCCATGTTAGTTGTCTTCTTTTCGCCTTCTTTCTTGCTGGATGGGTCCGGAGCCGATCCTCGGCTCAGACTCTGCCTATACTAAAACTCGAGAGCTATTTTTACTGGCTCGAGGCTACCCCGTATCCCACAATGCTAGGCGCTAACTACCCAGATCTCGTTTGATAGCTAACACCATAGCAGTTCTGTTCTCAGAACAAAGGAGAAAGAGGAATACCTATATATAGAACATACCAAGAAAATGCAACCATGGGAGTCCATACTGGGATGAAAAGAAGGCCCAGAAGGATCCTTTTGGTCTGTCCAGGCTAGGGGGTTGGAGGGTGGGACACAAGAAAGAAGGCGGGAAGAAGACAACTAACATGGAACATTATGGTAGGTACATAACTTCTCAATGTTAAGTTGTCAATCTCGCCTTCATTCTTGCTGGATAGGACCGCATCCCTAGCACCTCATCCCTGGGTAGCTCATCGGAACAGACTCTTGAGGACGGTGGAACCAAAGTTAGCTCAGCTTCTGGAGGCCATGTCCAGTTTGTAATGAGAAATAAAGGTATGAGGACAGGCCCATGTGGCTGCCGCACAAATGGAGTCTATAGGCCACCTAGCCTGAAAGGCTATTGACATAGCTAAGGCTCTAGTTGAGTGGGCTCTAGGCCTTGAAGGAAGTTCTTGACGCCTCAGTTCATAGATGAAAGTAATCAGAGGCCAACCATCTAGAAAGAGTTACTTTGGAAACTGGAAGGACTTTCTTCCCTTCCGCATAAGACAGGAAGAGCTGCTCAGATTTCCTAACTTGCTTGGTTCCATCCAGGTAGTAACAGAGTTGACTGTGAACATCCACAAAATGCAACTTTTGTTCCGCTCTGTTGGAGTAATTAGGGAAGAAAACTGGGAGATTGATAGTCTGGCTTAGATTTGCCTCAGAGGATATCTTAGGTAAAAAAGACGGGTTAGTTCTGAGAGACACTATCTTTATGGAAAACCAGATAAGGAGGACGAACGCAAAGGGCATGAAGTTCTGAGACTCTCCTCGCGGAAGTTATGGCCACTAGAAATAGAGTTTTCCATCAGAGTAACTTCAAGGAACAGGAAGCCGCAGGTTCAAAGGGAGGGAGAATCAAAGAGGTTAAAACCAGATTCAAATCCCACTGTGGTGGGGGATCTCTGATCGGGGGCTTAAGTAAAAAGATACCTTTAAGGAAGGCTTTACAAAATTTATGGGACATAACTGTGGAGTCAGACAAGCCAACATGAAAATTTGAAATGGCCGCTAACTGAACTCTGACAGTGGACGAAGAAGAACCTGATTGAAAAAGTTCGGCCAAGAAATCTAGGACTGATTGGATAGGTGCCGTGAAAGGGTCCATGTTTCTAGTCTCTGCCCAGAAGGAAAAACGTTTCCGTTTGCTAGCATAAATCCTCCTGGTAGAAGATTTGTGGGAAGCTAGAATGATGTCACGCACTGAATGGGAAATAAAGGGAAGCCTGGCTAAGGTTGGAAGTGGAGCAACCAAGCTGTGAGGTTGAGAGAGAGGAGGGACTGGTGCAGCTCGCCCGACTGATGGGTCAAGAGATCTGGCACTGGGTCCAGATGCCAGGGCTGCTCCAAGAGGTAATGATGCAGGAACGGAAACCAGATTTGTCGAGGCCAGTAAGGGGCAATGAGGATCATTGTGGATCTCACTGCAGTAGCTTTTTGAATCAACTGCGTGATTAATGGAAAGGGGGGGGGAAGCGTAGAGAAGACCCCGGGCCAATCGTGGACTAGAGCATCTCTGGGGGGTGGCCGGGAAGAGAGTGAAGTCGTGGCACTTGCTGTTTTGAGGTGTTGCGAAAAGATCGCAGCAAGGCTGACCCCATCTTCGGAAAATTTTTTCCACTACTGACTGCTTGAGAGACCACTTGTGCGGCATGAGAATGGCTCTGCTCAGCCTGTCCGCTACGACGTTGGACTTCCCGGGGATATGCGTTGCTATCAGAAACCGCTGAGAAGAGATTGCCCACTGCCAAAGTCGGAGTGCTTCTCGACATAAGGGATAGGACTTGGTTCCGCCCTGCTTGTTGATGTACCACACTACGGACATATTGTCCATCTGAACTGCAATAGTCCCGATGGGAAGAGAGTCCTGAAGGACTTGCAACGCTAAAAGTACTGCTCATCTCCAGAACATTTATGCGCAGGTGGCACTCGAAAGGTTGCCATGTGCCCTGGACTGTCCTGCCCTGAAAATGCCCCCCCCCCACCCGATCAGGGAGGCGTCCGTTGTCACCGCAGCAACTGGGAGGGGGGGGGACAAAGGGTCTGCCCTGAATGACTTGAAGGGAGACCATCCACCAAGAAAGGTGTTTCTTGCATGATTGGGTGATTAAAATGTTGTGTGACATTGGAAGCTGTTGAAAGGACCACTGGGAAAAAAGCATCCACTGAAGGATCCGCATGTGAAAGCGAGCTAAGGGAAGTAAAGTAATGGCTGCTGCCATGAGACCTAAAGTCTTCAGTACAAACCTGGCCTGGATTCTGTTGCTCTGAAGAAGGATGTGAACGTGAACGTGTCCACGAATATCTGAAATTCTTTGTGAGGTTAGTTTTGCGGACAGTTCGACTGTGTCTAATATGGCGCCTATGAAAGTACTAGACTGACAAGGCGACAAGGCAGACTTTTCGAAATTTATGGAGATATCTAGCTCTTTGCAAATTTGAATGGTGTAATCTCTGGACTGAAGAAGTTGACACCTGGTGGTGGCGGTAAGGAGCCAGTCATCCAGATATGGAAACACCTGGAATCCTTGACGTCTCAGATGAGCCGTAACCACTGCCATGCATTTGGTGAACACTCGGGGGGGCTGTAGTGAGACCAAAGGGCAGGGCCCTGAACTGGTAGTGACTGGCCCCCAGCCAGAAGTGGAGAAACCTCCTGGAGTGCCTGTGCATCTTGATGTGGTAGTACGCATCCTGAAGGGTCTATAGAGCACATCCAATTGTCCTGGCCCAAAAAGGGTAGAATGGACTGTAGCGTGACCATCCGGAACTTCGTTCTTTGGACAGACCTGTTCAGCCTGCCGAGATCCAAAATTGGTCTCCAGTCCCCTGTCTTTTTTGGTACCAAAAAGAACTTTGAGTAGATTCCGGATCCTAGCTGGTCTGCTGGGACTGGTTGGATGGCTCTTTTTCTTAGCAGTTTTGAGATTTCTAATACTGCTTGTTCCCTTAGACCAGGTGGAACATCTGGAAGGGGCCTTTTGGATGTGTTGAGGTGTGGGCAAAGGGAATTTCGTAACTCTCAGATATGATCGACCGTACCCATCTGTCTTGGGTGAGGGAAAGCCAGGCTTCTAGGTACAGTAATAATCTTCCCCCAACTGCCTCCGAAGGCGGACAGTCGGGCAGCATTTCAGGGATGCTGGAAGGGCTGGCCAGAGACAGCTTCTCTGCTACCCTGATTCAGCGGACCCCCTCTGCCCCTAGGGCGGCGTCTGTTATTGCCCCCCCTGCCTCTAGAGGGGAACTCGCCTAGTGCGTCAGGCGCGACTCCCTGTGGTTTGCAAAACCACATGTTTCCACCCTTCTAACCCTTAGGGTATGGTCTAGACGGGGTGGAAAAACGGACTCCCACGGCAGAGAGTCTTGCCATCCTGTTCGCATCTGGTCAAAGTATCCTTCACCTGAGGTCCAAACAACGCTGAACCATCAAAGGGGGAGTTAGTGAAGGACGCCTTGAAGGGGTCAGCAAAGTTACAAAGCCGCATCCAGGCGTGACGCCTTAATGCCACGCCTGTGCCTGCAGCCCTACTCGCACCATCGGCCGCATAGGAAATAAGCCGCATGGAGGAGTTAACAATCGAGTTCAGGGTTGCCAGCTGGGAGTTGATTTTGTCTTGAGACCCCGCAGCTGTTGGATCCTGTAGAGTATCACCCATTTCTTTGAGCATGTCTCTTTGAAGGCGGGTGAAATGACACAAGTAATTCAGCGACCGCATGGTAAAGGTCGCTGAAGAAAACATCCGCTTGCCATACCTATCCATAGTCCTAGATTCCTTATTAGGAGGATGGATCGGTACTGAAGGATCAGCCAGTTCCTTCTTAGTGGCTGCCGCCACCACCATGGCATCAACAGGGACACCCTTGGTTAAAAACTGCTTATCAGAAGGGGCTGTGATAAATTTTGAAGGCCTCTGTGGGGTAGGTTCCATCGTGTCAGGGGCCGTCCATGCCTTCCGCGCCACCACTTCCATGAGGGGGTCAAAGAGCGGAGACACCCAGGAGGTGGAAGGGCGAGAACCAAAAGCCTCTAGGTAAACTGACTAGTCCTCGGAAGGATTGAGGGTAGACCAGTTCCCCCTCTGCTGGAGGATCTCAAGGATGTCAGAAAAGGAGACATCCTCAGAGGGGGACCGTGGGGACCCTTCAGACTCATCCAAGTCTGTATCAGATGTGATGGACTCAGGGGAGTCCACATGCTTCCTCTTGCATTTCCTCTTCCGAGGGGGCTCCCCTGACGGATCAGGGGAGGCCTCGGAAGAGGAAGATGCTCCCAATGGGGGCACCTGAGGCATTGGATCTCTGCGGTGGGGTCAAGAGGATGGGTAGAGACCGTAGCAGGCACAGCAGTGGGAGGGAGCTGAGGGAGCTGACTGTGGAGCAGGCACAGGGGCCAGCACACTCCGCATGACCTCAAAAGCACCCCTATCAGGCAGGGAAGAAGGTCCCCGCTCTGAAGAGATAAGGACCCCTCCCGACACCGAGAGGGATGGCTCCGAGGCCGATGTCTGGGCCGAACTCACCTGCGCCAAGGCTCCGAGAGGGAGAACGGGGTCGGACAAGGGTTTAATGCCACTCGCCCCCTCGGAGCCGACGAGGGAGTCCCGGCGCCCAGATCCCTCCAAGGATGGAACCATGGAAGAAATTGGAGCAGACGGAGCCGAAAGGTGTGGTATCGGCTCTGATGTGTCGACGGTCCCGGCTCCCACGAACTCCGGCTCCGAGCTCAGAAGAAGTGTCGGAGGAGGAATCGACGATGGAATGGGGATAGCCGCTGTCTGATGAGAAGGGCTATGAAGCATCTGGGCCAGTGCCTGCGACTTAAGGAGTCTGCTAACCACCCTCTCGAGGTCATGCTCCGAAAGCCTGGAAGACAGAGAGGAATGGGACCGATGGCTCCGCTCCAAAAGCGAGGGAGATCTCAGAGCCAAATGGACTGACTCCAAAGAAGGAGACCTGGAGCGCTTACGGCTCACAGACTGTTCCGACGGAACGATGGGAGCCGACTGAGTCTTGGGAGTGTTGGCTCCGGCCGGAGCCGACGTAGAAGCACTAAGAGCACCACTAGTTGAAGGCTCTGTACGTGGAGCCGACGGCTTAGGGGGCTTCGAAGGTTTACCCGACGAAGACTTGGTCGGGGAACCTTCGGGCTTCAACAAGCCTCTCAAGATAAGCTTGTTTCTGTGCTTATGCAGGACTCTTGGACTGAATGCATGGCAGACAGAACAAGAGTCCTGCAGGTGCAGAGGGCCCAGGCAATAAACACAAGAAGTGTGACAGTCTGTCAGAGACATCTTCTGACAGCACGAGTCACACTTCTTGAAGCCTGAAACCCTGGAATCTTTCTTTAGACATCCTGACAGGGATGACAAGTCACACACAACA
The DNA here is from genome assembly GCF_019279795.1 of Protopterus annectens. NCBI lineage: Eukaryota > Metazoa > Chordata > Ceratodontiformes > Protopteridae > Protopterus > Protopterus annectens. The sequence goes on from NC_056734.1 coordinate 93,065,585, forward strand.
AACACCCACACTCAAACTTACTTAGTCTAATCACACACACACACAGACTAAGATTATTTTAACTGACAAAATAAATTTAAACTAAAATTTAACTAAAAATTAGCCCGAAGGCCTAGTAATCTACGGAGTGGGGGTAGGGAACGAGAAGGAAGATAGAAATAAACCCGAAAGGGAACTAAGGCGGGGATACACTAGAGGGGTAAGCAGGATCTAACAGTAAAACTAATACTGAAAAAAGGCAGGAAAAACCTTACCAGAAAAGATTTTTTACAAATCTAACCTGAGAGCCGGCAAAAACGCAACCTCGCAGCTGAAGCGGCAAACGAGATCTGGGTAGTTAGCGCCTAGCATTGTGGGATACAGGGTAGCCTCGAGCCGGTAAAAATAGCTCTCTAGCTTTAGTATAGGCAGAGTCAGAGCCGAGGATCGGCTCCGGACCCATCCAGCAAGAATGAAGGTGAGATTGACAACTTAACATCAAACATTTCTTTCATCTACAAGCAAATACACCACATAGGTTGTACAGAATTGAGAAGTAAAGAAAAGTCCCAGCATAGAAAAAGGGGATGGTGGGTGGGTAACCTGGACTGCAACAGTGAATACACTCGAACGTCTACATTTATGGTAGGTACACAACTGTACTATGTTCATCGTGTTTCACTGTTGCAGTCATTACACTTGGGTAGAATCCCAAAGCTGAGGTTGGGTGGCTGGAGGCTACCAGGCCCTGCAGAACTGCAGTGGCAAAGCCTGCTCTGGGTTTAGAGTAAAGAGGTAAGTGGTAATGCTTGGTGAAAGTGTGCACTGAACTCCAGGTTGCAGCTTCTAAAATGTCTTTGGTTGGTACTCCTCTGAGAAAGGCTGCTGCTCTGGAAGAATGTGGCCTAATGCCCTTAGGCACTGATTTGCCATGTTGTGCATAGCAGAAGCGAATGTAGTGTCCTATCCATTTTGAAATTGTCTGCTTGGAGATGGGCTTTCCTTGTAATCCTGCAGCATAAGCTACAAAAAGTTGCTCAGTTTTTCTGAAAGCTTTTGTTTTGTCCAAATAGAAACGTAGCTGTCTGTATATGTCCGAAGCATGCAGAAGTCTCTCCCCCTTATTCTGGGGATTTGGATAGAAAGTTGGCAAATGAATGGTTTGGTTAAGAGCCACACTGGAAATCACCTTTGGCATAAATGTTGGGTTTGTCCTCAGTGAGACCCTGTCCTGATGAAAAACGATGAAAGGTTCCACTGCCATTAATGCCTGCAACTCTGAGACTCTTCTTGCTGAAGTTATTGCTAGGAGCAGAGCAGTTTTCCATGATAAGAATTTTATATCAGCAGTGCTGGCTGGCTCAAAAGGAGGCAGAGTGAGTTTTTCTAAAACAAAATTGAGGTCCCAAGTAGGTGTTGGTGCTCTCCTTGGGGGTCTTATGTTTTTTGCCCCTCTGAGGTACTGTTTTAGTAGTGGATGTGAAAAAATAGGCGGCTCCGTATTGTAATGAGCTGAAATGGCAGAGGCATGGATCTTAATAGATGAAAAGGATAGGCCTTTGTCCACCATCTCAGTTAGGTATTGTAAAATCTGAGGAATATTCGTAACAAGTGGTTCGAGTCCTTGTGCCTGGTTCCAAGCACAGAATCTCTTCTTCTGCATAAGATTTTCTAGTGCTGGGCCTCCTGGCTTCTAAAATGACATCCATAACAACTTTAGAGAGAGGTGTGGTTTGAGTGCTATATTATCTGCCATGCAGCCAGATTTAAGGTTCTGAGTTGACTGTGCAGAGTGACTGTTTTGTTGAGTCAGAAGATGAGGAATTTGAGGTAAAGGCCAGGCTGGGCCTTGAGACAAGGTCTTTAGGATTGGGTACCAGTGCTGGCGTGGCCAGTCAGGGGCAATCAGGATCATTTTTGGCTTCTCTTGCCTGACTTTTAGGAGCACTTTGGGAAGAGGAGGCAGTGGAGGAAAGGCATAAACTGTTAGGGTTTTCCAGCTGAATGATAGAGCATCCACTTTCCATCAGACCTCCCAACCGTCCCGAATTATTCGGTTTTTACTGGGTTTTGGGGTCCAAATTAAGGGGTGCCACGATTCCCGAGTGGCACCCCTTCATTTCCGATTTCTTTCCTTTTCTTTTTTTATTTTTTTAATTTTCGCGCTGTCGGAGCTGACGTCATCACGTGCGCGATGACGTCAGCTCCGTCAGCACTACCAGCCAGTCGGAATTGAGCTCAAGGAGCTCACGTCATCATTTCCGGCTGGCTGCGAGCAGGCGGGAAGTGCTTTGCTGCCGAGAAGAATTTGAAAATAACTGAAGAGTGAAGACGTTACTGCTGCTGCCGAGAGAATGCTGTATTGGACTGAAATTGCTGACTTTGGTGCTGCAGAGAGAAGAATGCTGGCTTTGAGGTTAAATCTGCTGCTGTTTTCATTGTTGGCTTGGGACTTAATCTGCTGCCGTGCTGGCGCCTGGCTTGGGACTTTGTTTGCTTTAAATCTGCTGCCGTTTTCGCTGCTGGCTTGGGACTTTGCTGGGAATTAGGTAAGGAACAATCATGTAGAGTATTGTGTTAGTAAGGAAAACAACTGAGTCAGTATGTCACAGAGTTCGACCATCTGAACTTGTACTTAGACTAATCTGGGCAAGAAATAAGTGTAGGTATCTGAATACTAACACAATGAGCAGTGGTTGGAACAGTGACAGGCTAACAGGAATGTGAAACGAGGGGAAAGTAGTAGGTTTTCACATAACATTTGTTCTTCTGCTGAGTAATATGGAAATGGGAGGAGACAGACAGGCAAGGAAAACAAGGCAGAGAATGTTTGGAATTGTAGTTTTGTGTTCAGTAACTGGTTTCTCCTGATTAAGCTTGCACAAGAGCAAACTACACACAGAATTAAAAGAAGCTTGCTTGATAGGAGAAAAGTATGAGGATAGTAACATAGTACAGCAATCAAAGTTAAATGCAAAGATCTTAGAGAATGTTCGGTTTTAAAAATCGAAAACATGGGTACAAAAGTAGAACAGAAGAATCATGAGTAGTGAGAAGGTAAGTTTAATTGAGCATAAGCACTGAAGTGGGGGAAGGTGTCAGGTAACTGTGTGTGTGTGTGTATGTATGTATATATATATATATATATATATATATATATATATATATATATATATATATATATATATATATACACATATATATATATATATACACACAACAGAGTTGTGTGTATATTAGAGGTGTAACTTGACATTTGGGACCCAGTTTAGAGGTCCTCTGTGTAACTTTGACATTTGGGACCCAGTTTAGAGGTCCTCATTTGGTGTCCCCACAACCTTTGTCCTTTATTATTCTTTGGTTTTGCCTATTGTAACCAAAGTTAGTGCAGTCAGGTTGGAATCCTCCACAGAGTAATTAAAGGAGCTACTTCTGGTTTGTAAAATATAGCAACATTTTTTCTTCCACACTCCCAAGCTTGTAGAAAAAATAAAATAAATACAAATATTTATTTTTCAAGCTAACACAGGTAACTGCATTGAGTAAATTACTTTGCTTAGCTCATAATCAATTTAAAAATTTGCTGCTGCTGGCACCAAGTATAAAGACCCACCAACTTGCTTATATTATATTAAGTGCTGTACTGAAAGCTCAATCAAAAGGCTGCCCGGTGCTTTGGAGAGATTACTGAAAGCTCAATCAAAAGGCTGCCCAGTGCTTTGGAGAGATGCCTGAAGCACGTGAGTGCAAACTCATCCCTATTGATCTGAAAGGGGAGGAAAACAGCCAGGATCAGCACTTCAAAGTAAAAAAAAGTGTTTTTAAAACTGCAAGTTCAGAAGTAAAGGTAATCTTTATCCACCACTGGCCAGATGCATTTTCTTTGGATGCGGTGCAGGTTTCAATGCTGTTTCAATGAATGTGAGTTTCAAGGACAGAGAAGTTTTAATGCCAAGTCTATTCTCATTGCGAGACACTATTGCTTTGTTTATCAGATGTCTTAGTGTTTGTGCATTCATGTGCTGCAAAATGTAAAAATAAAATCCAAATAATCATTGTAGAAGTAAAGCAGTATGCACATATTAGTGTTTATGGTAAATGGGGCGACATTGCCAGGTAATTGGACATTGGAATGGCTGCAGGGGGACTCTGGCACCATATTTTGGTTGTCTGTTCTTCAGTTTGTGTTTGAAAGTTGGTATCCCACAATTTCATTGGAGTGGGTGGGGTTACGTAATTATGTATGCAAATTAGATGTTAATCAGCATACAGATTTGTACCTATTTTTCATGACCCTTGTCCAGATTTTTGATGTTTCCAGGTTGAGAGGTATGCTTTCCATGCTTGTGGGTTATGAGCCCTTGTGCAGAATTTTTGTAGTTGACAGTTGTGAGGGGAGGCAAAAAGATCTATGTCTGGGCGTCCCCATTTCCTTGTTATGCTGAAGATCTGTGGATTTAAGTTTCCATTCGTGAGGATCCATGAGATTTCTGCTTAGTTCGTCTGCCAGTGTGTTTTTTGTTCCTGGCAGGAATTGTGCCTGCAGATGTACGTGATAGGTCAGGGCTGTATTCCACAAAGTCATGGCTTGCCTGCAGAGGGGGTAGGAATGTGTGCCCCCTTGCTTGTTTATGTACCACATAACCGTGGTATTGTCAGTCTTTAGTAATAGTTGTCCTGGATGTAGTAGATCCTTGAAAGCTGTCAGAGCATTCTGTACAGCTAGCATCTCTTTTTGATTGATGTGAAGATGCACTTGGCTCCTTGGGCCATGTGCCCTGAATACATTTTCCTGCCATGTGTGCCCCCCCAGGCATAATCCAATGCATCCGTTGTTGTCGGCCTGTGGAGAAGGTGAAAGGCTGTCCCTTGTTGTGGTGACAGGCCTGGGACCACCATCAAAACTCCTATTGAAGGCAGGGAATTAGTTATTGTTTCCAGGCTGTGGCAATGTTGAGTCCAAACACTTTTTAGATACCATTGTAATTTCCTCATATGCAGTCTTGCATATGGAATTAGTAGAATGCAGGATGCCATGAAGCCCAGGGCCTGCAGAATTTTTCTTGCAGGGAGCTGGGTCTTTGTTGCCATCATTTGAAAGTAACGAGTCAGTTGCCTTTGCTGGTCTGGCGTGAGATAAGCCATCTAGGCAGTTGTATTTAAGCTTGCACCCAGGAATATCATCTCTTGAGAGGGCACTAGTTTTTGATTTCTTTTCGTTTACTGTGTATCCTAAAGCAAATTAGTAATCTTTTTACAAACGCCAGATGTTTTAGTAGAATGCCCTTGCTCTCTGCTTGAATAAGGCAGTCGTCCAAGTAGGGATATATTTGAATTCCTTTTTGTCTGCAAAATGCAATTACTGGTGCCTGGCATTTCGTGAAGACCCTGGGCGCAGTAGATAAGCCAAACGGCAGTGCAGAGAATTGGTAATGCACTGAGCCAGCTATGAATCTGAGGCGTCTTCTGCAAGATTGTCCGAGTGGTACACGCAGGTATGCCTCCTTGATGTCCAAAGTAACTAGCCAAGCCTTCTTGCCTAGCATGGCTAGAAGTTGCTGAAGTGTTTACATTTTGGAACATCCAGAAAAGTATTTAGGATTGACAAGTCCAGTATTGGTCTCCAGGCTTTGTCCTTTCTGGGTACCAGGAAAAGTCTCGAGTAAAATCCTTGTCCCCGTTCTTGATGTGGTACTCTTTGAATAGCTCCCATATCCATGAGGGCAGCAATTTTGTTTTTGTGCCTCTGCCCATTGGTTTTGTGGCAGGTCCGGCATACCCTTTGATTTTGGAAGGGTGTGAAAAGTAGAGTTTTGTACCTACCATAAATGTAGATGTTCGAGTGCTAATACAGCTGCAGTCATAACAGATGGGTTCTCCTGCCGTCGGGCGGGCCCTCGGTCGGCCGAATTCCAAAGTCTAGGTCCGGCGTCGGTTGTCGTCGCTTCTTCCCTGACGTCAGTGCGACAGGGGTATAAAAGAACCAGCAGACGCAATTTTCTTCAGTTTTTCTTGCCCCAGATGTCAGGTGCCCCCAGAAGGAAGGCAATACATAAATTTGTGTAATAAAGCAATGCCATATAATCAAAATACAGTAGTTGCAAGCAACTACACCATAAATGAATACCCCAATCAGGTTGTATGAGGAGGTGTTAGCCAATAGGCCTGTCCGAAGAGAGGAAGGAGGGAGGGAAACCTGGACTGCAGCTGTATTAGCACTCGAACATCTACATTTATGGTAGGTACAAAACTGTACTATGTTCATCGTGCATACAGCTGCAGTCATAACAGATGGGTAGAAGCCCAAAGCTAAGAAAGGGGTGGTAGGCACTAGGTGGAAAGTACAGTTTTGTACCTACCATAAATGTAGATGTCCGAGAGGAACGCATCTGCAGTCCTTACAAATGGGTTGTCCTGTCGTCAGGCAGCCCTTCGGTCGGCCGGATTCCAAAGTCTGGGTCTGGCTTCGGCTGGTGTCGCACTTCACCCGACGTCATTGCGGCAGTTCTTCGGGTATAAAGGCATCAGCCGACGCCATTTTCCTCAGTGTTTCTTGCCCCAGATGCCCTCTTGGTAGGCTAAATTTGGATAAATGCCAAAGTTTCCAAATAGTAGAGAGCAAACACACAAAATAAACATGTATGTACATATATACAAACAAATACACCATAATAGATCCCCTCTGAGGTACTCCTAGGGTACTTACCAATCTTCAGCTAGCTTGGGGGGGGAAGGAGGGTGGGTAATCCTGACTGCAGATGCATTCCTCTCGGACATCTACATTTATGGTAGGTACAAAACTGTACTATGTCCTTCAAGGATGCATCTGCAGTCCTTACAAATGGGTAGAATACCATAGCTAAACTAGGGGAGGAGGAAATGAGAATAGATTATGGTGTAGTCAGGATCCCTTGCAAAACAGCAGTGGCAAAACCAGCACGGGATCTAGAGTATAGAGGTAAGTTATAATGCTTGGCAAATGTATGCACGGAGGTCCAAGTAGCAGCCTCTATAATGTCCTTGGTAGCCACTCCTCGTAAGAAAGCTGTGGTAGTGGCTGTGGCCCTTGTGGAGTGAGGCCTGATGTTCTCTGGAGTTTTCTTTCCATGGTAGGAGTAACAAAATCTAATGCAATTTCCTATCCATTTGGAGATTGTCTGTTTAGAAATTGGTTTTCCTTCTTTTCCTGTTGCATAAGCTACCAGAAGCTGGTCAGTTTTTCTATTGTTTTTTGTCCTGTCCAGGTAGTAGCGTAATTGCCTGTGTACATCCAAGGTATGCAAGAGCTTTTCTCCCCTGTTCTGTGGATTGGGGAAGAATAGCCTGATTTAAAGAGACTCTGGATACCACCTTAGGCATAAATGTAGGATTTGTTCTCATGGACACTATCTTGATGGAAGATCAGGAAGGGTTGTACTGCCATTAATGCTTGTAGTTCAGAGACCCTTCTTGCTGAAGTTATTGCCAGCAGGAAGGCAGTCTTCCAGGATAAGTATTGCAAGTCTGTTGTAGCTGCTGGCTCGAAAGGAGGTAGAGTCAGTTTTTCTAGCACAAAGTTCAAGTCCCATGCTGGCAATGGAGGTTTCCTGGGAGGTTTTACATTTTTAATTCCCCTCAGGAGCAGAGGATGCGAGAAGACAGGAGGATCCAAGCTGTATTGTGCTGAAATAGCTGATGCATGTATCTTGATGGAGGAATAGGACAGGCCTGTGTGGTAGAGCTCCGCCAAGTACTCCAGGATGTTGGCTATGTTCACCAGTGTCACATCTTGCCCCTTTGCAGTACTCCAGATGAGATATCTTTTCCATTTTGCTGCATAATTCTTTCTTGTTGAAGGTCTACGAGCCTCCAGGATTATGTCCTTAACCCTTTGGGATAAATTTGGGTTAATTTCTGTTATGTGATGTTCCAGGCAGTTAGCTGCAGAGTTTTTAGGTTTGGATGCAGAATGTTGTAGTTGTTCTGTGTCAGCAGTAATGGAATCAGGGGCAGTTTCCATATTTGTTCCCGGGACATGCTCCTCAGCAGTGGGTACCAATGTTGCCTTGGCCAGTCTGGGGCTATCAGAATGATCCTCGGACGTTCCTCTTTGATCTTGAGAAGCACCTTGTGCATCAAAGGAAGTGGTGGGAATGCGTATGCTGTCAGGCTTTTCCAACTGAAGGATAGGGAGTCCACCTTCCAAGCAAGTGGGTGGTAAGTCCTTGTGTAGAATTTCTTCAACTGGTGATTGTATGGGGATGCAAACAAGTCTATTTGTGGTAATCCCCATTCTCTTGTGATGGCTTTGAAGATGTCCGGATGCAGCATCCATTCGTGGGCATCTGTTGTAGTTCTGCTTAATATGTCTGCTAGAATGTTTTCCTTCCCTGGTACATAAATTGCCTGTAACTGAATGTTGTAGCTCAGAGCCACATCCCATAGGTCTAGTGCCAGCCGGCATAGGGGGTATGAGTGTGTGCCTCCCTGTTTGTTGATGTACCACATAACTGTGGTGTTGTCTGTCCTTATCAACAGCTGGCCTTCGTGGAGAAGAGGTCTGAATGCCTGGATTGCCAATTTTACTGCCATCATTTCTTTTAGATTTATGTGTAGATGCAGTTGGTCTTGAGTCCACAGGCCTTGAATGCACTTGTCCATCATGTGTGCCCCCCAACCGAGGTCTGAGGCATCTGTCGTGATAGTTTGTCTTGGTTGACTTTTGCAGAAGGGCAGTCCTGTGTTTGATTGACAGGCCTGAGCCCACCATAAAAACTCTTGCTTCAGGCATGGGATCAAAGGAATTTTGGTTTCCAGGCTGTGCTTGTGCTGAGACCACAAATTCTTTAGGTACCACTGTAGCTTTCTCATATGAAGCCTGGCATGAGGGACCAGAATTATGCAGGATGCCATGAAGCCTAGAGCTTGTAGCACTTTTCTTGCAGTTAGATGGCTCTGCTTTGTTAATGCCAAGAAATAGAGAGGAAGTTGCTCTTTCTTTTCTGCAGTTAGAAATGCCATTTGTTTTGATGTGTCCAGTTCTGTACCCAGAAAGGTTATTATTTGGGATGGAATCAGCCTTGACTTTTTTGTATTGACTGTGTATCCCAGGGCTTGTAGCAGGTAGATGACTCTTTGTAAGTCTTCTGTTAATTTGTTTTTGTTGTCCGCTTGTATCAGGCAGTCGTCCAGGTAGGGATAGATTTGAATTCCCTGAAGTCTGCAATGAGCGATTACTGATGCCAGGCATTTCGTGAACACTCTGGGCAGTAAATAAGCCAAAGGGCAATGCTGAGAATTGATAATGCTCTGATCCTGCAAGAAATCTGAGGTATCTTCTGCAAATTGGTCTTATGGCGACGTGCAGGTATGCCTCCTTGAGATCTAGAGTTACCAGCCAAGACTCCTTGCCCAGCATGGGAAGAAGCTGCTGTAGGGTCAGCATTTTGAATTTTGGAACAATGAGGAATGTGTTTAGAGTGGACAGATCTAGAATAGGCCTCCATTTGTTTTCTTTTCTTGGTACCAGGAAGAGCCTGGAGTAAAATCCTTCCCTTGCTCCATAAATGGTACCTTTTCCACAGCGCATTCTTAATAATTGAGATATTTGTTTTAGAGCTTCTGCCCTTTGAGAAGGTGGTAGGTTTGGCATTCCTCTCTTTCCTGGTAGTGTATGGAAATGGAACCTGTAACCTTTGTCTATAGTCTGCAAAATCCATTTTTCTCTTGTAATGCAGTGCCAGTTTCTTGAAAATAATGTTAGCTTTCCGCCTAAGGGTGCTTCTAGTTGTTCCCTGGTAGGCGGTGCCACCGCCAAGTCACTGTGATTGAGTTGTTGTAGTGGTGGTGGCTGTATCCGTGCCTTGTTGGTTGTTACCCTGCCACTGGCGACCCCTGTAGGCACCCTGGATTGGTTTCTGCCTCTAGGCGCCTATTCCTGCCTCTTTGTGCCTTAGAGGAGTCCGGAAAGGACCAATTCTTGGAGGGCCAATTCCTGCTAAACCTTGGAGGTTGAACTTGTAAGAAATCTTTTACTGTTTGCACAGATTTTGCTTTCTCTTCCATCTTTTTCAGTACCTGCTGTGCGGGGGCACCAAATAAATTGACCTTGTCCATAGGTGCATCCAAAAGCTTAGATTTGACATGGTCTGGTAATGCCTGCTCTTTCAACCATGCATGCCTCCTGATAACTGTGCCAGTCATGGCTGATCTAAAGGAAGCCTCCAGTGCATCATAGCCACATTTTAAAGAATGGTTACTAACCTGCTGTATGTTATGTAACATTTCTTGAACATACTTTTTATCTAAAGATTCTTCAGAGGACAGCTTTTTAGTCAACTGGTCAAGCATAAACTCTTGATATTGAATCATGTGAAATTGGCAGTTCAAAGCTCTAGCTGACAAAGTAGCAGAGATGTAAACTTTTTTACCCCATCTCTCTAAGGACCTGGATTCCCTTTCAGAGGGGAGGGGTTTTTAGAAGAAGTAGCTGCTACAGCTTTAGGGCCCTGGGAGATAGTCTCTGGATCTGCAAAAGGGGCCTTATATAAGTGGTGATGAGTGTCCGGGACCCTGTAGTACCTATCTGGTTTAGCAGGAGCCGGAGGTAAAGTATCAGGAGTAGTGCAAGCATCATTAAATGCATCATCAACAACAGATAGAACTGGAGGAATAGCTAAAGGCCTATGCTGTGGTAAGTGTAGAAAGGTCCGAAGCCTTTTTCTAGAGTCTGAGAAATCTTGGCCCTGCCACTGAAATTGTTCCCTCATAGCATGCAAGGTTTCCCCAAAGGAAAATTCCTCAGGAGGAGAGGCTGAAGGGATGGACTCTTCAGCATCAGAGTCTTCGTAAGGAGAATAAGAAGCCTCAGGAGGGTCTGTATGTTCTGAATCATCAGAAGAATCATCTGTGGCTACTGGCTCAGGGGGCTCTGCTCTAGGCCTCTCTTCTGGAGGAGGGAGAGAGGCCCTGTCTGGATGAGGCTGGGATCCACGAATTAAAGTGATGAGATCCTGTGCCAAAGAAAGCATATGGGAGCTGGTGCTGGGCCTGTGAGAGGCGGCCTTGGCAGGCACAGGTTTGGAAGTTTTGGCTGCTTTAGCCCTGGCAAAGGCCTTAATAGACATAGCTGGAGGAGGCCTAGCAGCTCCACGTGCAGGGGTAGAAATATCTAGTGGAATGGTGTCTGATAAATCCTGTGAAATCGCAACAGAAGGCTGGATTTCAGAAGCCGTTTCTACCAGGATAGAAGAGGCCTCGGTAGAAGGCAAGTTATCGGCTGAAGAAAGAACCGCTTGCTCGGTTTCGGCCGAAACCGAGACACTCGTGGATTGCTTAACCGCGGTTTCAGCCGAAACCGCGGACCGCGAGTGTCGGTCCTTTTCTTTGTGTTTTTTGGTTATTTGCGTAGTCGGAGGATCCGATGGCATAATGTAGGCAAAATCGGAGCCAAAAATCTGTTCAGCAAAGTCCGAGCGACGTCTAAGCGTCCGTCGGTTAAAAGAAGCACAGGCTAGACAAGCTGCTACGTCGTGGTCTGGGCCTAAACAATGTATGCAATAAGAGTGGAAATCTTTATGAGGTATTTGCTTCCCACAAGATAAACAGTTATTAACTTTCTCTGACATCGGCTGAGGCAAGAAAGAGTCCCCAACGGGGTACTTAGCTTTATAGAAGTCTTCGAAGTAGTATTCGGTAGTAGTAATCTCTGGATCTGACCGACCGGCACTTGCGAACAGCTTCTGCTTCGGGCGCCACGCGGCAAGAAAGACTGAGGAAAATGGCGTTGTCTGATGCCTTTATACCCGAAGAACTGCCGCAATGATGTCGGGTGAAGTGTGACACCAGCCGAAGCCAGACCCAGACTTTGGAATCCGGCCGACCGAAGGGCTGCCTGACGGCAGGACAACCCATTTGTAAGGACTGCAGATGCATCCTTGAAGGACATCTAGGAGGAGCCAAAATGCCCTGCAAGACTGCAGTGGCAAAGCCTGCTCTAGATTTGGAGTATAAAGGTAGGTGGTAGTGCTTAGAGAAGGTATGCACAGAACTCCAAGTGGCTGCTTCCAAAATATCCTTGGTAGGTACTCCTCTGAGGAAGGCTGCAGAGGTGGCTGTGGCCCTGGTGGAATGGGTTCTAATGCCTGTAGGTACAGTTTTGCCATGAAAAGAATAGCAAAAGCGTATGCAGTGGGCTATCCATTTTGAGATTGTCTGTTTGGAAATTGGCTTTCCTAGAACTCCTACCGCATAGGCCACAAAGAGCTGTTCTGATTTTCTGAAAGGCTTTGTTCTGTCCAAATAATAGCGCAGTTGCCTGTGGATGTCCAAGGAATGTAGTAATCTCTCCCCTTTGTTTTGAGGATTAGGATAAAAAGTAGGTAAATGTATGGCCTAATTTAAAGCTACTCTGGATACCACTTTAGGCATAAAGGACGGGTTGGTTCGTAAGGAAACTCTGTCCTGATGGAAGATGATAAAAGGCTGGACAGCCATGAGAGCCTGTAGTTCTGAAACTCTACGAGCTGAAGTGATAGCCAGAAGGAACGCTGTTTTCCAGGACAAATATTGCAAATCTGATGAGGCAGCTGGCTCAAAAGGAGGCAAGGTCAGTTTTTCCAGAATGAAATTAAGATCCCAAGCAGGTATTGATTGTTTCCTTGGAGGTCTTAAATTCTTAGCCCCTCTGAGGAACTGTCTTAATAGAGGGTGAGAGAATAAAGGTGGATCAGTGCTGTATTCTGCAGAAATGGCTGAGGCATAGATTTTGATGGAGGAGAACGAAAGTCCACTGCTTAGCAGTTCTGCCAAATATTGTAGTATTTGAGGTAAATTCAGTTTTCCAGGGTTCTGGCCCTTTTTCTCATTCCAGACACAAAAGCGTTTCCATTTGGCGGAGTAAGCTTTTCTAGTTGATGGCCTTCTGGCCTCCAAAATGACACCCTGCACCTCCTTGGAAAGTAGGGCCTGCTGTGATGCTAAGGTATCTTCCATGCGGCTAGATTGAGTGTTTTTAGCGGACTGTGAAGAGTTTTGAAGCTGTGCTGAGTCAGAAGAGGCATTAGAGGCAGGGTCCATGGTGGGGAATGAGTCAGGCTCCTCAGGAGTGGGTACCAGTGTTGCCTTGGCCAGTCCGGAGCAATGAGGATCATCTTTGGTCTGTCTGCTCTGGTCTTCAATAGGACTTTGGGCAGCAGAGGAAGAGGCGGGAAGGCATAAACTGTCATTGATGTCCAACTGAAAGAGAGCGTCCACTCTCCAGGCCTTTGGATGGAAGATCCTTGAGCAAAATTTTGTCAATTGATGATTTTTGTGGGAGGGAAAGAGATCCATGTCTGGCCTTCCCCATTCTTGGATTATTTCTGTAAAAACTTTTGGATGCAACTTCCATTCGTGTGGATCTGTCATATTCATGCTTAGGTTGTCTGCCAGTGTGTTTTCCTTGCCTGGCAAGTACTGTGCTTGTAGTTCCATTTGTAAGTCCATGGCCAGTCTGCATAGGGGGTAAGAATGTGTTCCTCCCCGCTTGTTTATGTACCACATAACTGTGGTGTTGTCCGTTCTTATCAATAGTTGACCTGGTTGTAGAAGGTCCTTGAAAGCTATAATAGCATTTATTACTGCTAGCTTTTCTTTTTGGGACCATTTGCCCTGAATGCACCGGTCTGTCATGTGCGCCCCCCAGGCGTAGTCCGAGGCGTCTGTTGTGATGACTTGATTTGCTTGAGGCTAGCTGAATGGAAGACCTGTGTTTGTTTGACATGCTTGAGCCCACCACAGAAATTCCTTTTGCAGACATGGAATTAGTGGTATTATTGTTTCCAAACTGTGGCTGTGTTGAGACCATATGTTTCTTAGGTACCATTGTAGTTTTTCTCATATGCAGCTTTGCACATGGGATTAGTAAGATGCAAGATGCCATGAATCCCAGAGCCTGCAGGATTTTCCTTGCAGTCAGCCTGGTGCAATTTGCCAGTGTTCTGAAATATTGAATTAGTTGCCCCTGCTTCTCTGGCGTGAGGTAGGCCATCTGGGTGTTTGTGTCCAAATTGGCACCCAGGAAAATTATCTTCAGAGAGGGTATTAGCCTTGATTTCTCTTTGTTGACTGTGTATCCCAAAGAGTTTAATAACATTACATAAGCCAGATGTTTCAGAAGAATGTGCTTGCTGTCCGCTTGGATCAGGCAGTCGTCCAAATAAGAGTATATTTGTATCCCTTGAAGTCTGCAGTAGGCAATTACTGATGCCAGGCATTTCGTGAATACTCTGGGCGCAGTAGATAAGCCAAAGGGCAATGCAGAGAATTGATAATGGGTTGAACCTGCAAGAAATCTGAGGTATCTTCTGCAATTTTGTCTGATTGGGACATGCAGGTATGCCTCCTTGAGGTCCAATGTTACCAGCCAAGACTCCTTGCCCAGCATGGGAAGAAGTTGCTGTAGAGTGAGCATCTTGAATTTTGGTGCAGTAGGAATGTGTTTAGGATGGAAAGATCCAAAATAGGTCTCCAATCTTTTCCCTTCCTTGGCACCAGAAATAGCCTGGAATAAAAACCTTGACCTTGTTCGTGTGTAGGTACCTCTTGAATAGCTTTCATGTTTATAAGATCTGAAATTTGCTTTTGTGCCTCTGCCCTTTGATTGTGTGGCAGGTTTGGCATGCCTCTTATTTTTGGAAGGGTATGAAAATGGAATTTGTAGCCTCTGTTTATAATGTCCAGGATCCATTTGTCCTTTGTGACAACACGCCAATTTTTTGAAAATTGTGCCAGCTTTCCTCCTAAGGGGGCTGCCATTTGAGACCTGGTTGGCATGCAAAGGGGAAAGTCATTGGGTTTGCTTTCTGAAAGATTGCGAGTTGTCCTCACCACCTCTTTGTGTAGGAGCTTGCCATTGTCTGCCTCTGTATGATCCTTGTGATTGTCCTCTGCCCCTCAGGCGCCTGTATCTGCCTCTTAGGGGTCTGTCTGTGGCAGGAAAGGACCAGTTTTTGGAAGGCCAATTTCTACTAAAACGTGGGGGTTGAACCTGTAGAAATTCTTTCACAGTTTGCATTGATTTAGCCTTTTCCTCCATTTTCCGTAATACTTCCTCAGCATTTGCTCCAAATAGTACATCCTTTTGAAGAGGGGCGTCTAGTAATTTAGCTTTGACATGATCAGGCAAGGCTTGTTCCTTGAGCCAGGCATGCCTACGTATGACTGAGCCTGTAACAGCAGCTCTACATGAGGCCTCTAGAGCATCAAAACCACATTGTAAGGTATGTTTACCCACTTGTTCTGCACTATGCATCAAATCCTGCAACTCCTTCAAGTCTGGTTGTTCAGGTTGCGACATTTTACTTTTCAATTGAGATAACAGAAACTGTTGGTATTTTAGCATATGAAACTGACAGTTTAAGGCCCTCATGGATAAGGTAGCAGAAGTATATACCTTTTTTCCCCACCTTTCTAAGGATCTGGAATCTCTCTCAGAAGGCAATGGATTTTTGGCAATGGAGGCCTTAACTCCCTTGGGCCCCTGTGAAATGGTTTCTAGGTCAGCAGCATGGCTTTTGTATAGAAATTGGTGTGAGTCAGGAACCCTGTAGTATCTGTCAGGCTTAACTGGAGCTGGAGGTAGAGAGTCCAGGTTAAGGCAGGCCTCCGAGTAAACATCATCTAGGATGTCCAAGACAGGAGGTATAGCCAGAGGCCTGTGCTGGGGTAACAAAAGAAATTCCCTGAGCTTTTTCTTGGAATCTGAATAATCCTGGCCTTCCCAGTGGAAGTGTTCCCTTAAGGTATGCAAAGTTTCCCCAAATGAGTAATCCTCAGGGGGGGATACAGAAGGAATAGACTCCTCTGCATCAGAGTCTTCAAAAGGGGAGTAAGACTGTTCCTGATCATCAGAGTGTTCTGAAATAATGGAGCCCTGATCAGAGGAGGGGGAATCTTCCTCCACTCTGGGACTTTTGTCCGGAGGAGGCCGAGAATCTCTGATTAGAGTAATTAAATCCTCAGCCATTTTAAGCATCTGTTTCTTAGGCATGGGGCCTGGCGATGGGCCCTGTGTAGCTGGTCTCTTAGGGTGCATGGTTGCTTTAGACTTGGTGAACGCTTTGATGGAGAAAGAAGAGGAAGGTCTGAAGACACCTTGAGTGGAGGTGGACCTGTCCACATTCTGTGTTTCAACACCAAGAGTGGCTTCGGTATCTGTAGTCGGGGTGTGGGCCGAGAAGCCTGCGACCTTGAGACACCGCCAAAGATGTGTAGTCGGTAAGCAGGGGCTGCGTAGGCACCTCGCTGAGAACTGGGCCACATGTAGTCGGCTTTGGCGTGGTGTCGGTAGAGGCCGCGGACCTAGAGTGTTGGTCCTTGTCTCTGCGTTTTTTTTAGACAAAACTGGAGTCTGAGTATCCGACGACATAGTATAGTTAAATGCTTTCCCAAAACAATGCTGGGTGAACTCCGCCCGACGCTTAATAGTGCATTTGTTGAATGTAGCACAAAAGCGACAGACCGAGACGTCGTGGTCTGGGCCTAAGCAAGGAATACAGAGGGAATGGAAATCCTTATGCGGTATTTGCTTCCCACAAGAAATACAATTATTAACTTTGTCTGACATCGGTCTGAGGCAAGAAAAGGTTCCCCAACGGGGTACTTAGCTTTTAAAAAGACTTCGGTTTCCAAATTTTCGTAATCTCAGGAGCTGGCCGACCGGCACTTGCGAACTGCTTCTGCTTCGGGCACCGCGCGGCAAGAAAGACTGAAGAAAATGGCGTCGGGTGGTTCTTTTGTACCCCTGTCGCACTGACGTCAGGGAAGAAGCGACGACAACCGACGCCGGACCTAGACTTTGGAATTCGGCCGACCGAGGAACCGCCTGACAGCAGGAGAACCCATCTGTTATAACTGCAGCTGTATGCACGATGAACATCTGTACTATGTTCATCGTGCATACAGCTGCAGTCATAACAGATGGGTAGAATCCCAAAGCTAAGAAAGGGGTGGTAGGCACTAGGTGGAACTAGGAGGAGCTAGGATGCCCTGCAAGACTGCAGTGGCAAAGCCTGCTCTAGTTTTGGAGTATAATGGTAGGTGGTAGTGCTTGGAGAAGGTATGTACAGAACTCCAAGTGGCTGCTTCCAAAATATCTTTGGTAGGAACTCCTCTGAGGAAAGCTGCAGAGGTAGCCGTGGCCCTTGTGGAGTGAGATCTGATGCCTGCAGGTACAGTTTTGCCATGAAAAGAGTAACAAAAGCGTATGCAGTGGGCTATCCATTTTGAGATTGTCTGTTTGGAAATTGGCTTCCCTTGAGCTCCTATAGCATAGGACACAAAGAGCTGTTCTGATTTTCTGAAAGGCTTTGTTCTGTCCAAATAATAGCGCAGTTGCCTGTGGATGTCCAAGGAATGTAGTAATCTCTCCCCTTTGTTTTGAGGATTAGGATAAAAAGGTAGGCAAGTGTATAGCCGGATTCAAAGCTACCCTGGATACCACTTTTGGCATAAAGGACGGGTCGGTTCGTAAGGAAACTCTGTCCTGATGGATGATAAAAGGCTGCACAGCCATGAGGGCTTGTAGTTCCGATACCCTACGAGCTGAGGTAATAGCCAGAAGGAAAGCTGTTTTCCAGGACAAATATTGCAAATCTGTTGAGGCAGCTGGCTCAAAAGGAGGCAAGGTCAGCTTTTCTAGAATGCAATTGAGGTCCAAAGCAGGTATTGGTTGTTTCCTTGGGGGTTTTATATTCTTAGCCCCTCTGAGGAACTGTCTTAAGAGGGGGTGAGAGAATAAAGGTGGATCAGAGTTGTATTCTGCAGAAATGGCTGAGGCATGGATTTTGATGGAGGAGAATGAAAGTCCACTGCTTAGCAGCTCAGCTAGATACTGTAATATTTGAGGTAAATTCAGTTTTCCAGGATTCTGGCCCTTTTTCTCATTCCAGGCACAAAACCGTTTCCATTTTGCGGAGTAAGCTTTTCTAGTGGACGGCCTTCTGGCCTCCAAAATGACATCCTGCACCTCCTTGGAGAGTAGGGTCTGTTGTGATGTTAAGGAATCTTCCATGCGGCCAGATTGAGTGTTTTCAGCTGACTGAAGAGTTTTGAAGCTGTGCCGAGTCAGAAGAAGAGGCATTAGAGGTAGGGTCCATGGTGGGGAATGCGTCAGGCTCCTCAGGAGTGGGCACCAGTGTTGTCTTGGCCAGTCTGGAGCAATGAGAATCATCTTTGGTCTGTCTGCTCTGGTTTTTAATAGAACTTTGGGCAGCAGAAGAAGAGGTGGGAAGGCATAAACTGTCAATGTTGTCCAACTGAAAGAGAGAGAGCGTCCACTCTCCAGGCCTTTGGATGAAAAGTCCTTGAGCAGAATTTTGTCAATTGGTGATTTTTGTGGGAGGCAAAGAGATCTATGTCTGGCCTTCCCCATGCTTGAATTATCTCTGTAAAAACTTGAGGATGCAACTTCCATTCGTGTGGATCTGTCATATTTCTGCTTAGGTTGTCCGCCAGCGTGTTTTCCTTGCCTGGCAAGTACTGTGCTTGAAGTCAGATTTGTAATTCCAGAGCCATGTTCCAAAGTGACATGGCCAGCCTGTATAGGGGGTATGAATGGGTTCCTCCCTGTTTGTTTATGTACCACATTACTGTGGTGTTGTCTGTCCTTATCAACAGTTGACCTGGATGCAGAAGATCTTTGAAAGCTATAACAGCATTTATTACTGCTAGCATTTCCTTTTGATTGATGTGAAGGTGCTTTTCTTTTTGGGACCATTTGCCCTGAATGCACCAATCTGTCATGTGCGCCCCCCAGGCGTAGTCCGAGGCGTCTGTTGTGATTACTTGATTTGCTTGAGGCTTGCAGAATGGGAGACCTGTGTTTGTTTGGCATGCTTGAACCCACCACAGAAATTCCTTTTGAAGACATGGAATTAGTGGTATTATTGTTTCCAAACTGTGGCTGTGTTGAGACCATAGGTTTTTCAAGTACCATTGAAGTTTCCTCATGCAGCTTTGCACATGGGATTAGTAGGATGCAAGATGCCATGAATCCCTGCAGGATTTTCCTTGCAGTCAGCCTGGTGAAATTTGCTAGCGTTCTGAAGTATTGAGTTAGTTGCCCCTGCTTCTCTGGCATGAGGTAGGCCATCTGGGTGTTTGTGTCCAAGTTGGCACCCAGGAAAATTATTTTCTGAGAGGGTATTAGCCTTGATTTCTTTTTGTTGACTGTGTATCCCAGAGAATTCAACAACATTATTACATAAGCCAGATGTTTCAGAAGTATGTGCTTGCTGTCCGCTTGGATCAGGCAGTCGTCCAAATATGGGTATATTTGTATCCCTTGAAGTCTGCAGTAGGCAATTACTGATGCCAGGCATTTCGTGAATACTCTGGGTGCAGTAGATAAGCCAAAGGGCAATGCAGAGAATTGATAATGGGTTGAACCTGCAAGAAATCTGAGGTATCTTCTGCAATTTTGTCTGATTGGGACATGCAGGTATGCCTCCTTGAGGTCCAATGTTACCAGCCAAGACTCCTTGCCCAGCATGGGAAGAAGCTGCTGTAAAGTGAGCATCTTGAATTTTGGTACTAGTAAAAATGTGTTTAGGATGGATAGGTCCAAAATAGGTCTCCAATCTTTTCCCTTCCTTGGTACCAGGAATAGTCTGGAATAAAAACCTTGACCTTGTTCGTGAGTAGGTACCTCTTAAATAGCTTTCATGTCCATGAGATCTGAAATTTGTCTTTGTGCCTCTGCCCTTTGATTGTGTGGCAGGTTTGGCATGCCTCTCATTTTTGGAAGGGTGTGAAAATGGAATCTGTAGCCTCTGTTTATAATGTCCAGGATCCATTTGTCTTTTGTGACAACATGCCAATTTTTTGAAAATAATGCCAGTTTTCCACCTAAGGGTGCTGCCATTTGAGCCTTGCTTGGCATGCAAAGGGGAAAGTCATAGGGCTTGCTTTCTGAATGGCTGCGAACTATCCTCACCACCTCTGTGTAGGAGCTTGCCATTGTCTGCCTCTAAACGATCCTTGAGATTGGGGTCTGTCCGTGGCTGGAAAGGACCAATTTTTGGAAGGCCAATTTCTATTGAAACGTGGAGGTTGTACCTGTAGAAAATCTTTCACTGTTTGCATTGATTTAGCCTTTTCCTCCATTTTCTTTAATACCTCCTCAGCTTTAACACCAAATAGTACATCCTTTTGAAGAGGGGCATCTAGTAATTTAGCTTTGACATGATCTGGTAAGGTTTGTTCCTTGAGCCAGGCATGTCTACGTATCACTGATCCTGTAACAGCAGCTCTACATGAGGCCTCTAGAGCATCAAAACCACATTGCAAGGTATGTTTACCCACTTGTTCTGCACTATGCATCAAATCCTGCAACTCCTTCAAGTCTGGTTGTTCAGGTTGTGACATTTTACTTCTCAATTGTGATAACAGAAACTGTTGGTACTTTAGCATATGGAACTGACAGTTTAATGCCCTCATGGTTAAGGTGGCAGAGGTATATACCATTTTCCCCACCTTTCTAAGGATCTGGAATCTCTCTCGGAAGGTAATGGATTTTTAGCAGTGGAGGCCTTAATTCCCTTGGGGCCCTGTGAGATAGTTTCTGGGTCAGCCGCATGGCTTTTGTATAAAAATTGGTGTGAGTCAGGAACCCGGTAGTACCAGTCAGGCTGGACTGGGGCTGGAGGTAAAGAATCCGGGTTAAGGCAGGCCTCAGAGTACACATCATCTAGTATGTCTAAGACAGGAGGTATAGCCAGAGGCCTGTGCTGAGGTAGCAAGAGAAAATCCCTAAGCCTTTTCTTGGAATCTGAGTACTCTTGGCCTTCCCAGTGGAAGTGTTCCCTTAAGGTATGCAAGGTTTCCCCAAATGAGTAATCCTCTGGGGGGGGGGGGGGCAGAGGGAATGGACTC
The DNA here is from genome assembly GCF_019279795.1 of Protopterus annectens. NCBI lineage: Eukaryota > Metazoa > Chordata > Ceratodontiformes > Protopteridae > Protopterus > Protopterus annectens. The sequence continues at coordinate 93,086,456 of NC_056734.1, forward strand.
CTCTGCGTCAGAATCTTCCTGTTCATCAGAGTGCTCTGATATAATGAAGGCCTGGTCAGAGGAGGGGAATTCTTCCTCCACTCTGGGCCTTTTGTCCGGGGGGGGTTGAGAACCCCTGATAAGAGTAATTAAATCCTCAGCCATTTTAAGCATCTGTTTTTTAGGCATGGGGCCTGGAGAAGGGCCCCGTGTAGCTTGTCTCTTAGAATGCATGGCTGCTTTAGACTTAGTGAAAACCTTGATGGAAAAAGAAGAGGAAGGTCTGAAGACACCTTGAGAGGAGGCAGACCTGTCTACATTTTGAGATTCACCACCAAGAGTGGCTTTGGTATCTGTAGTCAGGGTGTGGGCCGAGGAGCCTGCGACCTCGGGCACAGAAGACACCGCCAATGAAGTGTCGTCGGTAGTCAGGGGCTGCGTAGGCGCCTCGCTGAGAACCGGACCACCTGTAGTCGGCTTTGGCGTGGTGTCGGTAGAGGCCGCGGACCTCATGTGTCGGTCCTTATCTTTGCGTTTTTTAGACAAAACTGGAGTCGGAGTATCCGACGACATAATAGTTAAATTTTTTGCCAAAATAATGCTGGGCGAACTCCGCCCGACGCTTAATGGTGCGTTTGTTGAATGTAGCACAAAAACGACAGACCGAGACGTCATGGTCTGGGCCTAAGCAAGGAATACAGAGGGAATGAAAATCCTTATGCGGTATTTGCTTCCCACATGAAATACAATTATTAACTTTGTCTGACATCGGTCAGAGGCAAGAAATGTTTCCCCAACGGGGTAGCTTTCAAGAAGACTTTGGTTGCAAAATTTTCGTAATTTCAGGAGCTGGCCGACCGGCACTTGCGAACTGCTTCTGCTTCGGGCACCGCGCGGCAAGAAAGACTGAAGAAAATGGCGTCGGCTGGTTCTTTTATACCCCTGTCGCACTGACGTCAGGGAAGAAGCGACGACAACCGACGCCGGACCTAGACTTTGGAATTCGGCCGACCGAGGACCCGTCTGACGGCAGGAGAACCCATCTGTTATGACTGCAGCTGTATGCACGATGAACATGTGAAACCTGTAACCTTGAGAAACAATATTCAGTACCCATTTGTCCTGGGTGATTATGTGCCGATTTTGTGAGAAAAGTGCTAGTTGTCCCCCTAAGGGTGTTGCCAAAAGGTAAGTGCTTGGCATCTGTAGAGGGAAGTCATGGGGACCGATTCCTATAAGGTTGTGATTTGTCTTCTCCTCCTTTGGGGGCTGAAGCACCCCATTGTTTAGGTCTGTAGGAGCCTTGGGGCTGAGATCTGCCTCTTGGGCATCTGTATCTGCCTCTTTGTGGCCTGACACCAGAAAGGACCAATTTTTTGAAGGCCAGTTTCTGCTAAACCTAGGGGGTTGAACCTGTAAAAAATCCTTCACTGTTTGCATTGATTTTCCTTTATCCTCCATTTTCTTTAACACTTCTTCTGCCTTAACACCAAAGTATCATGCTGTAGTGGAGCATCCAATAATTTTACTTTAACATGTTCAGGTAAACTTTGTTCTTTTAACCAAGCATGCAACAAAGACAAACCAGTACTGGATGAAGTGTCTCTTGAGAAAAGTCCTATTTGTATCCAAAAACACAAGAGAGGCACACCACGATGATTCTTCGGGCTTTAATGGAGAATTAAAAACATCAAACGAACAGCTGTAGGAAGGAGTAAGCGCTTTCACGTTTTAACAACGCTTCTTCGGACTTAAAATACATCTAAAAAAATGTGTTCTTATATACTCAGTTAATTGAATAATTAAAGCAATTAGAATAATTAAAACTATCGCAGTCATCCCTTGTTAAAGGTGTATTGCTATGTTAGTAGCTTATATAAAAGACTATCTTGTGGCTGTATATATAGTAAATGCAAAATACCTATATATTATACAAGACACATCTACTAAAATTAAGAATAGAACAATTTAAAATAATAATAATTAGCAGTACTAATATAAAATAGCCTACAACTTATAAGAACAAGCTAAAAAATGGTGTCACATGTATAACACTATCCTATGTGGCATAGCTAAATCAATAACTAGAATAGTGTATAAAGATAATAATAACAAAATTATTAAACATATATATATATATATATATGTGTGTGTGTGTGTGTGTGTGTAAAATATACATATATATAAAAAATACATATATATAAAAATGTATATGTTCATACATACTTACACTGAATGTTTGGCTAAGTATACATGTACAGAAATAGTGTATGCAAGTTATATTAACTTGTTTACTGTACATGTATGGATATTAATGACTATAAGGTCTCCCTTTTAGAAAAGGTTTAAGTGATATTTTATCATTGAGGCCATGGCCTCTATGTGCTTGTAGCCTTAATATCCATTTGTTTTCCTTTTCTTCGGTGAAGTTCTTTATATCACCAAGTCTATCTGTTTTATTGACTAGCTCAAGTACTTGAAACGTGAATTTATGTTTAGATCCTAGACTCAACACATGTCTGGCTAAAGCATTCCTATCATCCTCTCTATTTATGGCATATATATGCTCCCTAATTCTTTCCCGTAATGTTCTATTAGTTTTTCCTATATAGAATGATTTACATAATGAACATTTTGCCAAATATATCAAGTCCCTGGATCTACAATCAGCATATCTATCAAACTTGAAATTATTACCATTATCAGGATGTGTAAAACTATTTTCTTTTGCTATGTAGCTACATTGATTACAATGTCTGCATGGAAACGTACCCTTCCTTTGTGTTAAAGGGGCTACCTTTATATTATTTTCATAGCAGAGTAACCTCTTGAGGGATTTCATATTCTTATATGTGATATCAGGCCTATCGCCTATAATATCTTTTAGCCTATCGTCTACCAATAACATTCCCCAATTATTAGTTAAAATGTTTCTAATAGTATTATTCCTGTTTGTAAAAGGTATCACTATTCTATTCTTAACTGTTCCTGTCTTAAATCTTTTTATACTATTGCCATCTTTGCCAGTCCTATGTAGGAATGGTCTACCCCTACCCTCCCTTTCCAACGAATTATCCTGAAATATTTTGTTCAATACTTGTTTATTGTATCCTCTATTTAAAAATTCATCTCTTAGTGTCTCACATTGTTCATGATGTCTCATATCATCTGTTACTAGCCTAGAGACCCTTAATGTCTGACCTCTGACTATATTGGGATAGAGGTGTCTAGGGTGCATACTGTTGTAGTGTAATAGGTTCTTTCGACAAGGTTTTCTAAACAAATCCGTATTAACAGTGTTCTTATCTTTACTAATGAGAACATCTAAAAATTCTATCCTATCAAATGATTTAGAACATTCAAATCTCAGAAAATCAGTTGTTCCATTTATATAAACTATAAACTGATCCAACTCTTCGGGTGTACCACCCCACAGGAGGAATACATCATCCACAAAACGTTTATACAGCTTAATATTCTCTCTAAAGAGTGCATTTCCTAAAACATAAGTTCCTTCCCAGTATGCCATCACAAGGTTTGCATATGAATTAGCACATGGTGTGCCCATCGCTACATCCTTTTTCTGTAAATAATAATTATTATCATATAGAAAAACATTGTTCTCAAGTACCAATTCTAGAATAAGCATCCATTGTATGACTTTGTTATTAGGAATGTTTTTCTCAAGTAGTAGCAATCTCACATATTCCATCCCTACTTGATTTGGTATAGATGTAAAAAGGGAAACAACATCTAATGTAACCAGTAAATCACTGGTATAGTCACTATGTGAATGTAAGTATTCAGCATAGCTGTATAAAAACTCCTCTGTGTCTCTAATTATGGACTCATTGTTATTCACTATTGGTTTGAATTGTTTCTCCAGATAAATAGACATAGGCTCAGTGGCCCAGCCTTTACCCGATACAATAGGTCTCATTGGGGGGTCATATAAATTTTTGTGTATCTTTGGTAGACCTCTGAAGGTTGGAATGACTGGCTTTTCAACCAAGAAATACTTGTATAGATTTTCATCTATTATATTACATAACAAGAAATCATATAACATCTCAGGAACACTTTTAATCACTTTATCTAAAGTCACAGCATTCAAACAATATGTGTCTATTTCTTTCAATAAATCTTTCATTTTCATATTATATAATGTCCTGTCTAATACTACTACTACTGAGCCCCCTTTATATCAGCTTGCCTAATGACAATATTGGTGTTATTTTGTAGGCTTTTTAATGCTTCACGTTCAGCATGATTCAAATTATAAAACTCAGGTTTAACATTAGTCATATCACTGGCTATTAAATATATCACTGGCTATTAAATCCCTTTCACAAGCTTTCTCAAAAGCCTCAAGTGCAGGGCATAACTGTGGTATAAATGTTGATGGTTTTTTAAAATACATTTGCATCTTTCGCATTATCATTATCTGTGAATAGTAGTTTCAAACCTAAATTCCTGACAAACATTTTAGCATCTATAATAACATCAGCAATGTCAGCACTAGCAGCAGGTATGAAAGATAAACCCTTATCAAGTAGGGAAAGTTCATTTTCATTTAATTCATACCTGGAAATATTCACAGTTAGTCTTTCTGTATGGGACGCAGAATCTTCTTCTGGAATTCGAGCCTCTCTTCTGAGTTCTTCCTTTTCTTCACTCTGTTGTATGGTGACCATGCTTGTTTCCCTGCAGCCCGTATGGGGAAGGGAAAAGAGTGATTGTCCTCATTCTCTATCAGGCTATCTTCTTCATATGAGATGCAGCCGTTATTAGTTGTTTTGTTCGTACCTCTTGTATCTCTTATTTTCGGGCGGACATCAGCATTCGCTTCCATCTCCGCTGTTGACAATTCCATTGTTTTTTCATGCAAAAAAGAATTAGTGTCAATCTCATTAATTATATTCTTCCCAGTATTTACTGTAGCGTAAGTAGTAACCACTCTCGGTTTAGGAATGGCATTCAAACTAGTAGAACAGTTGGTAACGTTTCCAGATGACGTCAGCATAATAGGTGTGTCTCTCTCTCCATTCTCATGAATATTCATGACTTCCTTTCTTTTCGCCGGTTTTTCATTAGTGATTAAGTCACTGCCCGTGGCTCCTTTGAATGTAACATTATTGTTCTTCCAAGTGTTCTCTCTCGGCCAAGAGAATATCTGGCCTCTCCTGAAATCGTTATAGTCTCTCTCCAGTTTTTTCTTCTTATCAGATTTTAATTTATTATCAAGCATTTTCACAGAGGTAGTCAGATCTTTAAGGAAATTTTCTATCCCATCTGAGTCGAGTAGGATTCTTAACTTCTTTTCCATCTCACTAATATCTTCCATTAGATTCTTCTCTATCAGTTGATATTGTTCTATTAATAACCTGATATACCCATAGCTGGTTTCCAGGTTAAGTTTTTGCCATTTCCCTAACAAGTCAGGGTATGTTGTGCCAAAAGTCGGCATCTTAAAAATTCTTAATCCCCTTGGGACTATCTTGAAGCTGAGGCACGCCTCCATATGCTGCCTCTGCCATTGTATGTTTTTTAATTTGTGAAAGTTATTTTTTCTATTCTTCTTGTTAATTGCAGTATTTCCATGTTTGATGCTGTGTTAACAGTTTTACTTCCATCTGTTGCTAAATCTTTAAGGGATAATTTTAGCAACGGATTATTGTTCATAGTAAAAAGTTCATTTAAAATATCATCACCAGTTCCAGATTCCATAATAAAAATTGATTTAAGAACCATGTTCCAGTACCAGAAAGAACACAACAGTAATACAACAAAGACAAACCAGTACTGGATGAAGTGCCTCTTGAGAAAAGTCCTATTTGTATCCAAAAACACGAGAGGCACACCACGATGATTCTTCAGGCTTTGATGGAGAATTAAAAACATCAAACGAACAGCTGTAGGAAGGAGTAAGCGCTTTCACGTTTTAACAACGCTTCTTCAGACTTAAAATACATCTAAAAAAATGTGTTCTTATATACTCATAGTTAATTGAATAATTAAAGCAATTAGAATAATTAAAACTCTATCACAGTCATCCCTTGTTAAAGGTGTATTGCTATGTTAGTAGCTTATATAAAAGACTATATGTTGTGGCTGTATATATAGTAAATGCAAAATACCTATATATTATACACGACACATCTACTAAAATTAAGAATAAAACAATTTAAAATAATAATAATTAGCAGTACTAATATAAAATAGCCTACAACTTATAAGAACAAGCTAACCAAGCATGCCTTCGAATGACAGAGCCTGTAAGTGCGGCTCTACAAGAAGCCTCCAATGAATCAAAACCACATTGCAGAGTATGCTTTCCCACCTGTTCAGCTGCATGCAGCAAATCCTACATTTCCTTATTGCCAGGACTTTGAGTTTGTAAGCATTTTCTGTTTTAATAAGGACATGAGGTACTGTTGATATTTAAGCATGTGAAACTGGCAGTTTAAAGCCCTTACAGCCAAAGTAGCAGAAGTGTAAACTTTTTTCCCCCCATCTATCCAGAGCTCTAGAATCTGTCAGAGGGAACAGGATTTTTTTGCAGTGGAAGCCTTAACCCCTTTGGGGCCCTGAGAAATAGTTTCTGGGTCAGCAGCAGGATTTTTGTAAAGAAATTTATGAGAGTCAGGGGACCCTGTAGTACCTGTCTGGCTTGACTGGTGCAGGGGGTAAAGAATCAGGAGACAGACTGGATTCAGAGAAAACATCATCAACAATATCAAGCACAGGGTGGATAGCCAGGGGCCTGTGCTGAGGCAGTAAAAGAAAATCTCTGAGCCTTTTATTGGATTCAGAATAATCCTGGATCTCCCAATGGAAATGCTCCCTCATGGTGTGCAGGGTTTCCCCAAAAGAATAATGCTCTGGAGGAGAGGCTGAAGGTATAGATTCTTCTGCATCAGAATCCTCATAGGAAGGGAGAGCGCATCCCTGATCACAAGAGGAATCAGAGGAAATAGGAACCTGGTCAGAGGAATCGTAGTCAGCGTCTTGCCTAGGCCTTTTATCAGGAGGGGGATGGGAACCCCTGATCAAAGTAATTAAATCTTCGGCCATTTTAAGCATCTGTTTCTTTGGCATGGATGACTGTCCTGGAGAATGCTGTACTTGTTTTCTTGTCTTTAATGGTGATTTTGACTTTGCCTTGGCTGCTGCAGAGGACTTAATAGTAAGTGGTGAAGGTCTGAAAACACCCTCAGAAGCCGATGCCTGCACAGTGGCTCCGGGCCCATCTGAGGGAATCGTTTCCACATGCCCAATACCTTGAGTTTCCAGAGGCCTACGTGTCTCCACGTGGGAGTCTGATACGGCCTGTAGCTCTGAGGTAGCGGGTGTCAGGGGCTGCGAAAACGCCATACTCAGAACCGGCGACTGGCCTAGAAGAGGCTTTGTCTGTTTTGGACCTCTAATGCCTGTCTTTTTCCTTGTCTTTGCGTTTATGAATTCCGGTCGTCGGTTGTTCCGACGGCATTATATAGTTAAACCTCCGGCCAAAGTAATGTGAAGCAAACTCAGACGCTTAATAATGTGTTTGTTGAATCTAGCACGAAACGGACAACTGGTGAGGTCGTGGTCAGGGCCTAGGCAAGGAATGCAGTAAGAGTGAAAGTCCTTATGAGGTATTTGCTTACCACAAGAAATACAACTGTTAACTTTTACTGACATTGGCCTGAAGCAAGAAAAAGTTTCCCCAACTGGGTACTTAGCCTTATTGTAGACTTCGGTTCTGAAACTCGATTTAGAAAATCTCAGGATTCGGCCGACCGGCACTTGCGAACTGCTTTTGCTTCGGGCACCGCGCGGCAAGAAAGACTGAAGAAAATGGCGTTGGTTGCATCTTTTATACCCCTGGCGCACTGACGTCAGGGAAGAGGCGACAGCAACCGACGCCGGACCTAGACTTTGGAACTCTGGCCGACTGCGGGTAGCCTGCCAGCAGGATAACCCAAGTGTAATGACTGCAACAGTGAAACACGATGAACATCCTCATTTACTCTATCTCAACTTGTGTCACACTATACTGGACACAAAATACATTGAGAAAAACAAAACGCAACTAATGCAAAATAAAATGTCACCAGTACGGTTTCTTTTTTTGTAGGTCCTTCTGCAGTTCATATGGGGTCACATGTATTGGTAACATACTTAAGAAATGTGGCTCATGTCTCCAATGCTTTTCAGGTACTTCTACATTACAGTGCTTGCACAATCCTCAATGCAGTAGTCTTTCCAAATAATAGTGCCTTTCAATATATTGTTTCTCCCAGTTCAATTTCTCCAGGTGATTTGGTTTCTAAAACCATGACAGGAATAGACCCCATTCTTAAGTCAGGTACGATCACAGTTCATGAAATTAACATGTTTCGGTCTGTAAGCCAAAAAGTCCGCTTCTCATGCAGTCAGAAATCTCTGAAACAGACAAAAATAATCTACAGGACTAGCTTAGGAGAGAAGGCAAAACCACCACAGAAAATAGAATCAGCTAGTGCAAGACTGGAACTTATCAGAATGACCTTTGCCTTGGGAAACTTTCCCCTCTAAACTATTTTCTTCAAATCCTCTGGTAGCAAATTAAAGAAAGCTTTGAAGTTAGGGTCTGATAAGGGCATTTAAGTCTTGCAGACCGTTAGCACAAAAAAGTGAGACTTGTTCAGTTAAGGAAGGTACCACAAACCAAATGCCCCCTTTCCTGAATATCTCTCTGGCCATGACTTAATATAGCAATAACCCCCGCCTGGGTGTGGGTAATGCTGGATTTACCCACGGTTGGCGTGGTTTGGTCACGAGGGCGAAGCCCGAGTGGCCAAACAAAGCCAACTGTGGGTAAATCCAGCATTACCCACACCCAGCGGGTTTCTATTATACATATTTACTTTTCTTAAATAATGGCATTGTATAATGCCTCCTTGCTGCCCTTCCGCAGCTGTCTGGTATTCTGCGGCAGTTCTGATGTATTGCGCATCCGTATGCCTACGCAGTACATCAGAACTGTGAGCAAAAGCAACGGAGAAAGCAAGATCTCCATTGCTTTTTTACAAACTGTTTTCGCTATGTTAAATGGGTTTAGACAGCTTTAAAAAAAGCAACTGAGAATATCCGTTACTTTTTTTAAAGCTGTCTCGGTATGTTAAACCCATTTAACATAGCGAGACCGTTTTGAAAAAAGCAACTGAGAAAGCAAGATCTCTGTTGCTTTTTACAAACTGTCTCGCTATGTTAAACTCATTTAACATAGCAAAACTGTTTGAAAAAAGAGTTATAGTAATGGAAAAAGTCCGGGCGACCAGACCTTTTTCCATTACTATAACTCTGATTTATAACGTGCACGCTGACCAATCAGCGTGCACGTTTTTGAATATTAATGGGGGGCAGTTGTATAATTCAGTTGTTTACACAGCAGACACGGAAATATAACAGACAAGTCTGTCAACTAAAGACTGGATTCCCATGTGAACTGCTGACTGGAAACATCAGTTCTTGAAGCCCCCTATCCATACTTTCATGGTACACAAGGTTCAGGAACAATTCCCCCCACTGCTTCTCGACTTGCACAACTGCTATGCAGTCTGAATGAAAGAAGGCAGGTCTGTGAAGACATTCCTGCAAAGCTAAGAGAGCTTCCATTTCAAAAACACATGCAATACCAAAAACACCTGCTTAGATGGCAATTCCGCCTAAATGGGGGCAGACTAGTATTTTGCTGGATAACAAACAATCTCTGGAGTAAATAAAATGTGGGCTGCAAAACGCCACGTGACATGCACCTTTTCAGACCTCCGATTCCTTTTGAAGCACAGAGCTTCACATGGCAACAAAAAAAACGTACCTGACAGCCCACTATAAAACTCTTATATAAAAGAGGCAAGAGGTACCACAACATAACCTACCATCATCAATCCCACTGTCCAAAAAATGTTGATTGTTCAAACTAACTTTGAGAGAAGTAATAGCAAGTTTTCAAAATATCCTGAAAACTCTCAATGGATAAAAATACTCTTAAATTTTGTTATCCAGAGAACAGACTACAAAAAACAAACTAAACAGGTGCTTAGACTTTGTATGTAGCTTTCTATACACCTAAACAGAAAAATATTAAGATTTATTTATTTTACATTTGTTTACTGGGATAGTCCGACTGGATACATGTCCATTTTCAGCGGAGGCCCGGGGAGAAAAGCTCCACAAAGACAAACTTACATAGATTACACAGAAGTTAGCAAACAATTATAAAAACAAAGTGACTATATACAATGGGTTAGTAGGTGTTCCCTAGTAGGGACTCAATTGTCATGGACAGACAATTAAAAGTAAGAGACATCAGATTGGAAGCAGAGCTTGGTGATGTAGTTACAAGTTATGATTAATTGCAGAATATGCTTTTAGTTTATAACAATCAAGGTTGGTACATGGGCATAGCCAATTCACTTTGAGATTTTTAAGAGACTTTTGGAGGATTGTAGGGTTATACAGTTTGGCAATGAATTCCAGGTTTTGCCAATGAAGTTGGCAAACAGGGATTCACCAGTAGAGTTATTAGCTTTGTGGGTTTGGACCAGTACTTTATCGGCTGACCGTAGGGATCTTAGATTGCTATAAGGCTTAATAATATTTTTAAGTAAGGAGGGGTATCCACAAGGTGGTACAAAACTTTGTGCGCTATTAAGAGTTCATTGAGTTGAATTAAGCTGGGCAGTTCTAGCCACTCTAGTTGTTTAAGGTTCTGACAGTGGTGGGTTCTCCAGGTGGAGACCGTGGCGAATCTGGCAATATGATTGTAGCTATGGGACAGCTTACCTAGTTCGGATTTGTTTAGGTTTGAGAGTACAGGCGAGGCATATAAGAGTAGACAGTAGGTGTGATCGGGCGATTGCAGTCCTAGCCAGTGGGGTTAAAAATGTCTTGTTTCTATACAGTGATCCAAGCTTCTTATTGATGGTCTGTATGGTTTTGTTGACCTGTAGGTCAAATTTGAGATTATGGTCTATGATAACCCCTAGCAGTTTGGTGTGATTATCTGGGGAAATAGTGGCACCATTGTTAGATGCGACAGAGAATGAAAGTGTGGTGGATCTACTAGTGGGAGAGAAAAGGAGTACAAGGTTAGTTTTATTGGGGTTCAGAAGTAGGCGTGGATTGGTCAGCCAGTTCTCGATAGTGTTAAATGTATTTTGGGTTAGGATTTGCAAGTTGGATGGGGAGGTGGCTGAGCAGATGAGAGTGGAATCATCTGCGTATTGGATGCAGGTGGCTTTAGGGATAGCAGTGTGGAGGTTTGTTGATAAAACTAGAGAAGAGTAGTGGACCTAGTATGGACCCTTGAGGGACACCAAGTGAGAGGTAACTGGCTGGAGAGTTTACCCTGCCATAGTACTGCCTGCTGTCTACCAGTCAGGTAGGACTGGAACCACTGGATAGCAGGCTTGTTAAGGGAAATAGATTTTAGTGAAAGAATGAGAAGTTCATGGTCGACCATGTCAAAGGCTTTTGATAGGTCAAGAAAGAGGGCAGAGGTTAGCCTACTGTCATTCCTGTTTTGGTTTATGGCAGTAGTAAAGGAAAGGAGGGCTGAGATGGTGCTGTGGTATGGACTGAAATCATGCTGGGAGTTGGACAGTAAGTTATTCTGTGAAAGGTACTGCATTAGTTGCTTGTGTACACATTTCTCCATTACTTCGGCTAGTGGGGAAAGAATGGCAATGGGTCTTCTAGTTGGATATGTCTGAGGAGCTACCACCTTTATGGAGTGGGATGACGAGAGATATTTTCCAGCGGGAGGGGATAGCATTTTCGGATAAGGTTCTGTTGATGAGGATAGATATGGGATATGCAAGGGCATCTGCAGCTATTTGCAGAGACTCTGCAGGGAGGAGGTCAGCAGCAAAGGTGGTAGGTTTTAGATTTTTTTGAAGTGTTTTGATAAAACTAGTGGATATTGGTTGGAAGCCAAATTACGGGTGATTATTAGGTAGATTAGGCATATGGTTTAAGTTAGAGGGTGTTAGTTGATTTGCTATGGATTGGATTGTTTCAGTGAAAAAGTTAAAGGCGCTAGCTATTGTCTCTGGGGAGCTATGGGTGTAGTTAGTTAAGGTGGTGGAGTGACCTGGACAAAGTAGTTGATTTAAGCCTGCCAGAACTTTTGAGGGTTGTTGTGGTGTTTTTGTAGGAGATTTTGGTAGAAGCTTTTTTTATCCAGTAAAAGATATTTTTTGCATCATTCCTGAGTTGACGATATTTTAGATGGTCAAGGGGGGCTTTGATTGTTCTCCAGCTGGCCCAGGCTCTGTTTCTAGTTTTGATTTTTGCTTTGGTATATCTTGTGAGCCATGGTGCTGTATTTGATCCAGTTTTTATTGTACGTGCTGGAGCATGGGAATCAAGGATACTTCGGAATTTAGTGTTAAAGTGATCTATGGCCTCCTCTAATGTTAGATTTTTTTAGTTTGACCAGTTAACTGCTTTTAATTTATTTTGGAATATAGCAGCAGCAAAGTTTTTCCTGTTTCTAAAGGTTTTATATTTGGGCTGGTGAGGGTTTCCTGCCTTATGTTTTATGATATAGGTTAGACAATGGTCGCGAAGGTCATCAGGGAGAGTACCAGCTGTGTACAGTTGGGGTTGGTTATTAACTAGGATCCAGTCTAGAATACTTTCCTTGTTGGTTGGTTTATCCTAGTGGGAGAGGTTATGGTCTGTTTAAACCCAGATAAGTTTATATGAGTGAGGGGGTCGGAGGAGCAGGGGTGCCAGTCGGTGTTAAAATCACCAAGAACTATGGTTTCTTGGGGATAGGTAGTGGATAACCAGTAAAGGAGATCTTCTAGGGTATTTAGGTTGTTGCCTGGTGGAATGTATGCACAGACGATGTTCAAGTGTTTGTTTTGGTTAATCTGTAGCTTGGTTATGAGGAGTTCTGCGTTACTGAATTGTGGAGGTTGAATGGTGTTTCTATTAACAGTTACAGTATTTTTGTAAAGGACTGCTATCCCACCTCCTTTCCTTGTAGCATGGTCTAACCGGTGAATACTGTACCCTGGAAGTAGTATCTCATTGTCAGTAGTACTAGGTTTTTGCCAGGTTTCCTTAAGATACAATGTCTGGGGAGTGGGTTGCTAGGAGGGCATGTAGGTTGGGAATCTTATTGTTAATACTTCTAATATTTAGGTGAAATGCTAGGAGGCAACTAATGGGAGTATTCACGGGTAGCTTGACTGTGGGGGTTGTGGTAGGGGAATTGAGGTTATTGGGTGTGGGTGGGTCAGGGTTGGGAGGAATGTCTCCATGTGTTCTATGGTTACAGTGACAGGATATTCTTGAGTTTGTTTATAAGCTTTATATAGTCTTTGTCTTTAGGATTATGTTTTGTGGCGGCATTTGGGTAATTAGTGTTTTTTTGCTGGATTGCATTTTGATAGGGGGCGAGCCAAATTTGATGGCTGACAATGCTAACAGGATGTGGAAGAATGAGAGAGAAGGAAATGGGTTAAGGGGGCAGGGTTGCTCCATCGCTTTACACACTTGTTAAAGACAAGGTAAACAGGAGGACATCCTTCGCTGCTTTGCTATTTTTTTCTTTTAATTAAAAAAAAAAAAATAATAATTTGAAATAGCACCCATGTCATTGCTGGTCAAGCATGAGCCCCTGAATGACTATGATCTTTGTGTAATGGAGTACATGGATGGGAGACTGGTTGGGAAAGGAGAGAAATAGATGGTCTCATATTATACACACATACATATATATATATATATATATATATATATATATATATATATATATATATATATATATATATATATATATATACACATATACACATATATATACATATATATATATATATATATATATATATATATATACACACACATATATATATATATCACACACACACACACACACACACACACACACACACGCTTCCCCACAAGTTCAGATACATTTATAAAACATTAAGAAACTATTCCAGTGCCATTTTCATGCATTAGAATTCTCTCCACAACTTCATTAGTCTTTATACCAAGATATCATATTTTTCAATATTCTCCAGCCTTCCCATATCACTTTTCTTGATTATTCTGTATGGATTGATCCCAAAAGTCATTTTTATGCTCTTTATTACTTCTCCCTTAAAAGAATTCACATCCACACATCCAATAATTTCTTTAACAATATTGCTTTTTTGGCCATCAACAGTATTAAAGACCTTACTACATACTGTACTTCTAACCCTAAACACAAACTCAACAACATCTCTATTACTGCAGTTTCATCCCCCCAACATTTGTATCAAAACATTCTGCAGATACAATCAAATAAACCCTGTACATTCCTAAAAGACATGTTCCCAGTTTATTCTCCCTTCACGCCTCCAACACCTACTCCCACTTGAGGAAGACATTTTGAAGTCTACTTAGTGTACAAAAATACCAGGGCAAATGTTTCTATGCAAATACCTCAAATAGTCTGTATTCTGTTGCATGCTTGAGTATCCTATAAATCTCTATCAATTTTAATTGTAAAGAGTCTAAACATTTTTCGTAATCCTTTAAATTCCTTTGACTGATTATAATTACCATGCAATATCTTGTATGTACTGCTCATTATCCTTTTCTGGCAATAGCCTCTCCCTTTGTCCCAGTAACAACTCCACCAGGGCAGGAGTTTCACTTACTAGTGCTCTGGCCTGCTCTGTTTAGACTCTTAATCCTTGATGACAGATAATCCCTAATCTGCAAGTTAAACACTTGCCTGGCTTCCTCCCACTTCATTTCTTTTCTTTCCCAATGTAGGTTCCCAGTACCTTGGTTTCCTAGTTCATTTCCTATAGTTTCTTTCCACCCACCTCCTATTTAAATCTTTTTACCCTTATTGTTTCGCACCCCAGTTAGAGGAACCTCCTTGCTCCAGTCACATACAGTTTTAATCTTTACAAAACTCTTATCCACTTTACAGATTTAATGTCCTTTCTACAAATAGTACTACTTTCCTTAATAGTTTGAATATACCAAATCTCTCTTTATCCTGTGTACTCCCACCCCCCCTCAGTACAATCATCTTTTTCCAATTCAATCTATACCCATCAGCTCATGTTATATATACAAACCTCAATATAATGTGGCCTTAGGAATCCTTCAAATCTGGTAACCCCCAATCCGTTTTTTCCACAAGAAGCATCATCTTATCCCATTTAACTCTTTTCACCATTCCGAATAAACCTTTTCACGTCCTTATTGTTACCTAAAACTTCTCATTTGATTGATGAGAATATACATGGCCTACAACTAGAAATATTTTTGGCACCTGTACCTTGCTATCCCACTCTATGATGACCTTCAAGTCTCTTATGTTTCCAAATTCTCCCTATATGCTCCTGCTTTCCAAAAGCAACACCGCTACCACACTTCAACCTCTAGTATATTTGCCATGGACTCTGTTCTTGCTTTGCATATAGCTCTCAGACAATGCTTTAAATTAAATTTTTTTGGGAGGTGGGGACTTTGCTTTACTGGACCCACAATTATGCTAGGGAATATCAGTGCTTTGTTCATTTAAATACCGGACATGAATGGGTTAGGTATATTACACTTCATGGTCTGGAATATCACCAGCCTTGTACTTCTTACTGACAGTGGTCATTTTAATGACACGTTGCTTGGTCCAATGGTTTAATACATTTTGTTTTAATAATTTATTTGCAGTTTGATTACCGGGGAAGTCCACTGGGCCGAATTTACCCATTTTCAGTGGAGGCCCGGGGAAATAGCTCCATGATGCATTATACAATTTAGATACAACTGATAGTTAATATTAAAGATAATATTATGTAGAATAGTTGCTCATAAATACATTCAATATCATGCATAGTTAAATTCAAGCTTGAAGGAAGTATCATACAGTTTCATTTGTGGAAAGCAGATGTGTTAGGTGTGGAAACAGTTTACATACAAACCTTTTAAGAAAATGTAAATACACTTTACATACACACATCAACAGTAGAATGCTATTTACAAGGTTGGGATGTGTGAGGGTAGCTGTAGGAGTTGAGAGCTTAGAGAGAAGCTACAGAAATTGTTGAGAGCTTAGATAGGCTCACAAGATGATAACAGAGTTGTAGAGCTTGGGAACCAGAGAGAGAACCCCCTTTGATTAGGTTGGTGAAGGCAGATACATTTCCATTTAGTGGACAGGTGTTTGAATAGTTGGGTTTTGAAGTTTTCTGAGTTGGTATAGTTCTTAGTGTGGAGGGAAGGGAATTCCATTTTTTGCCTAGTGAGAAAGATAGGAGAAGTTGGCATGCAGGACGTTTAGGTTTATGGATAGTAATTAAGTTAATTAAGCTCTGTTGGGTGTATAAGGGGGAAGGATGTTAGAGCGGGACATTTTGTTGGGTGAAATATATGAGTCTATACATAGTGAGTTGGAGATAGTCTAGGTAGTTTGGGAGTTCAAGCCAATTCAGGGATTGTAGGGTTAAGGCAGTGATGGGTGGTATTTTTAGATTTAGAGGCAAATTTAGAGGTTTTGTTGTAGCAGTTTTCTAGTTTAGAGGTGATAGAGGAGTACAGGTTGGTTAGGAGAGGGGCTCTGTATAATAAGGAAGGAAGAAGATAAGTCAAGGCCAGAGTTTGCCTGCTAGAGTTGGAGGGAAAGCGATTATTCCTATACGGCATACCTAGCTTTTGCTGGGTTTTAATATTTTGTTGAATATGAATATCAAACTTGAAGTGTTCATCTACAGTAATGCCAAGTAGTTTGGCAGAGGGGACCACTTCTATAGGTGAGTTGGTTTGACTACAGATTTTGAAGTTGTTTTTATCGTAACAGAGAGTCTTTTGTGGGAGGGAATAATAGAATCTTTGATTTATTTGCATTGAGAGAGAGGTGGTTTTGGCGCATCCAGTTTTCAGTTGAGAAGGCAGTTTGGGTTTTGGTAAGCAATTCAGAGAGATTTGAGGCAGAGCAGACTAAGGTTCGATCATCTGCGTACTGAATGACTTTAGCAACAGGAATAGCAGTGTGAAAGTTATTGAAGATGTTAAAAAGCATTGGCCCAAGGATGGATCCCTGTGGTACGCCAGTTGGGGTAGGTAGGAAGGAAGAGATGGAGTTCTTCCATTTGACTGCCTGTGATCTGTCCGATAGATAGCTGGAGAACCAGGATAAAGCATTATGTGAGAGATTAAGGTTTGAGAGATGACAGAGAAGGTGCTTGTGGGAAACAGTATCAAAGGCTTTAGACAGATCGAGTAAAACAGTAGAAACTAAGTGTCCAGAATCTCGGGCTTGATTACCAGTTTCTAGGAGAGAGAGTAGAGCGATTATTGTGCTATGGCCTGGACGGAAGCCATGATGGGTAGGAGTGAGAAGATTGTTTTGGGTCAGGAAAGCAGTAAGTTGGAGGTGGATGCATTTTTCTAGGATTTTGGAGATTGGTGAGAGCAAAGCAATGGTGCGAAAGTTTGAGATGCTGGTTATGAAGATGAAGGATACAAGCTGAGTGCCAGAGTTTGGGGACATATGATTTTTTTATGGCTTGGTTAATAATGGGTTTAAATATATTCTAGGGTAGTGATAACAGGAGGGGGAAGAGGGCAAACGGTCTACAGTAGGCTGCTAGAACGCGCACACGGGAGGGCAGACTAACTCTATAAATAGTACACAAAGTCTACATTTAATTAGTGTTAAGCAACATACATTTACAAAATCTTGTTGGGGGGAGGGGGTCTTCTCAGTAGTATTTTTCTAAGTACCAGGCAAGCTGGCCAAGTCAGGGTGTCTTCAGATTATGGCCGGAGGTATTCCTTTTGCGTTTAAAACATGGAGGGAGTACCCAGGATGGATTACTGTAGAGGAGAAGGAGACAACACTGAGTTAGTTAATATTGCAGATGTAGAGGGGAAAGGCAGCAGGTAAGGGATGTTTAGAGAAGGGAGGCTATGGTTAGATGAGGCTGGAGCAAGTATGTAGAGGAAGATTAGGTTTAGGGGATTAACAACGGAAAGCAGCAGACATTATGCTATGAACAATACAAGTTAGGCAATATAAGCTCCTACATAGAACAAAACATTCATTCAGCAGTTCAGCATGCTATCAGTGATCCTAGTCCGTTTCAGAGGACAGGATTATACAGCAGTAGAGCCAAATATAAGCAGCAGCAAGCAAGGGGGTAAATGATAAAGTAATACTATAAAATCTCTAAACATGCAATATATAGTGCTCAACAGACAAACAGTAAACTACGATATGTTCATGCTTACAGTCGAAGGCTGTTTGAAATGGTTACTGGACTGTTTACTTGAAACAGAAAGACCATTTCCAACACTCAAATAATTACAGATATATCTTTACTTGATAATTACTAGGATTATTCACAAAATGTATGCTTTACATTGTTAAATTTAAAATGTACTGCATCACTGCATTTTTATGGGATGCCTTCCCTACGATGCAGTAAAAGCATTGTTTAGAACAAATGGACACAGTTAACACACATATAAAGACAATATTGCAAGTGGAGTTACTACTGTGCTTCACTTAGCTTTGCACGTCAGTTCACACAAAACACAAAGCTGAACTGAAACCAACAGACTCCAACAAGATGAAGCTGCTGACTGGGTCAGGTCCATAATGGCTCATTAGGTCTTATTTTGTCAAGAACAGATGTCACAACCTCAAAACTACAGTAATATTTCACTCAGACAAACGTAGTCAGTATGTACAAAGTACCTTCACCACGCTAAAAGCCAATGAAAAAACAGGTCTGCCTGCCGACTTAACGGAATGGGAATAATTCAAGTTTTAACAAAAAAAGACAAATCTTGGGGTAACCTAGCTAACCACAAGTCATATCTTCAAATCAGGAAACGAGGCTTAACTATCACATAGACAATCTAGATTCCTGGATAGCTATTCTGTAGTTGCAGTGGCAGTCCTATGATGTAGTATTTGTCCTGTGATGTAGTTTAAACATGCTGCGAGTCTAAGAAAGCCTACTTGATACTGCGAGTCTAAGAAAGCCTACTTGATACTGAAGTAACAGCAACCAAACTAATTTTTTCCACAATCTTTAAGAGTGAAGAGATAAGTACAACGGAGCTACAATTACTGTTGTCAGAGATAAATACAGATAATAACTTCTTTCCCTGTACTGGAAACACTGCACTCCTGGATGCTGCAGCAGGGGACAGTCAATTCAATATAAAAAAAGCTCTGCAGTCTGTCCGCAGCAAAGACAGTAGGATTAGAGTTTGGAAAGAAACTTAAGGATACAAGAATTGCAGGCAAGTGTGTGGAGAAAGCAAGATGGAGGACATATCTGGCAGACTCTGCTGGATGACTGTGTGGGGGTGGTGGCAGTAGGAAAGGTACTTTGGCTAGTACACCTGGCAGGATACAATTTATAAAAATTACAATTTTTAATCCACATCAGCCTACCATCAGCATCCAGATAATTTTAGTCCATTTCAGGAACTGCAGAGTTTTACTTATAGTAACTAGCTGAGTGAATGTTATGCTGCCGAAACAGGGAACATCAATACTAGGCCCAAATAGCACAAATGGGTTTCCAAAGCATCCATCACTGTGGTTACAAATGCAAGAAACTACTTGGTAATCCCCAGAGTAGGAATGACCTAGACTACTGGTACATTCCCCTAGCCTCCATCAGAAACCACTATGTGGCAGATACAGCAGTCTTCTTCACTCAAGATGGGAGACCCAATATTATCTGATCGGACTCTCCTTTCCTTGGCTTGCCCCACAGCACCAATACAGTTGATTTCGGACTCTTTTTGTTACTAACAGGGCTTCATCCTTCTCTGTCTTGGAGCCAGTACAGGCATGAGATTTCTGTGCCCAATTAAGTAGCTGCAGCAAGCATTCACTGGAAGAAGGGAGAGGTTTTGCACAAGTCCTAGTAAGGCGTACAGCAGTTCCAGTGCAGTGTAGTGTGCATCATATAAAATAATGGAGAAAATGATAAAGGTATGCAAACAAGCATTTCATAATTCAGCAAGGGAAAGTGTTTTTATTTAAGGGTAGGGCAACCTGCAGGACTACTGATCTAGTGTACATAGCTGAGTGCAGTTCATGTCCATGTTTTTATGTAGGGAAAACCAATCAAATGCTAAAGGTTAGGATCCTACAGCATATGTCCAGTATCAGGAACAGTGATGAGCATAATGCCTTGTATAGGCATGTTAGGGATTACCCTACACACAGGTTTTTGTTTAGGGTCATTGTAAATTTAAGGTTGACAAATAGGGGGGGGGACATTAAACTAAACACTGAGTTAGCCGAATCTAGATGGATCCTAGAGTTAACAGCACATAGGGATCCAGGTTTGAATGATGTGGTCCCCCTTAAGCCTACCTTAAGTAAAAGGCGGGTTTTTTATTGAGTTTTATTGCATTTTGATTGGTCAAACAGTCATTTAAATAGAAGTTTTATCAGCAAAGTTTTTATCTGAAGAAGGGCAACCGCCCGAAAGCGCTCATCTTGTACCGTTTGTTTGTTGGAATTAAACTACTTTTTTAACTGAGCAGTATCCAGCTTCGTTATTTTGTTTGATAATTCAGCAAGGAACATGCAAATCACTCGGGTGTGAGCAATTGCAGCTCTTCTCAAAAAGCTTCTCTGGGAGTGGCAAACGGAGACGTAATGGGGAAGAAAGGTGCCTGGGAGCATGTTTTCAGACTGTAATGAGTTGGCAGATTTTAAAAACTCCCTACAGGAGTACCGTCAAGAATACTGCAGTGCAAATGAGTGTAACTAAAGAAATTTTTTTTTTTTTGAGCTAGGCTACACAATCTGAATTGCCTAGACATAGTACGGCCTAGTTAACTTTTTTTTTTGGCAGCTACCAGAATTAAAGCAATTACTCAAAAACAGTAATCAAAGTCTAAACCAGCCAAACTTGAACAAGTGAATATTGTAAGAGATAAATGAATGGACTAGCCAAAAGCAATAAACCCTCTGGACTTCACTGCAATCTTCACTTGAAAATGTCTACAGAGGACATACAGTCATTTTGCCATGAAGCAGGGCAAAATCGCAGACACCAACTATTCTAAAGGGGGACCTTGTTTTATGTACAGGTTTTGGTTTCTGATACCTAAAACTGATCTGTGGTCCTTGTTCTTTCCCAAAACGAATCTTGAATAGATTAATAACCCTCTTTCATCTGGTGGGACCTCCTGGATGCACCCCCCCTTTTTTTCTGTTTTTAAAGTAGTATTTATTTATTATTTTATTTTACATTTGATAACTGGGAAAGTCCACTGGACACAGGTCCTTTTTCAGTGGAGGCCCGGGGAGAAAAGCTCCACAAATAACATAATTAACATAAGTTGAGCACAACAACTGAGATAAGCTGACAAATAGTATATCACAGTATACAAGTTGATTTAGAAAACATACATTGATAGTACATAATTTGAAAGAAACAAATACACACAAAAAATAGCTACACATACAAATATGTCATCAAAAACATTGAAAATCAATGCAAGATAATTTAAAATGTAGCCCCCATAGGTACGGTAATAGATACAGCAATTTCTGGGTAGTGAATGCTCAAAGTGGTGAGGTGAGACTGCAGTATAAAAAGGTAGAACTAGCCTGGGCAAGCACAGGAACAAAGCCATGTAGTACGGAGGAGAGTTCTTCGTGCTTTCTTAAACTGAGTTAGTGAAGAAATGGAAGATATATTGGTTGGTAGAGAGTTCCATGTTTTAGAAATGCAGTTAGAAAAGAGCGATTCACCTACTGTGTTATTGACTTTAGTTATTTCAAGAAGGCATTTATTACAGGAGCACAGAGTTCTATTACTATTACAGAGGTGAAGTAGGTTTTGTAGTGAGGGGATTTTTTCTTGTTGGTTAAGGATTTTATGAGCAAAAGTAAGTTACTATACAACCAAAAGTTGGGGAAACTCTAGCCAGTTGAGCAGCTTCAGAGATGTGCAGTGGTGTGCTCTGAATGGGGCATCAGAGGCAAACCTAGCTATTTTGTTGTAACAGAAGTCTAATTTAGCTAGGTCTGTCTTCCCGAGGTTAGTAAGAACTGGTGAGACCTGATGAGTGCATGTTACTGTAGATTGTGTTTGGTAAAAAAAGTTATGTACTTACCATAACGTTCAAGGTTTGTAGTCCATCTCACCCTTCATTCTTACCCTTGGGATCGGAGCAGAACCTCAGCTCAGACTCTGCCATTCTCTAGCTCAAAAACTTCTGGTTGGCTCGTGGCTAGGAGGTATCCCATAAGGCACCACTAACGTATCCCAGATCTTGTTTGCTGCAAGGAGAAAATATACAAAGACAAAGAACAAACCATGTAGAAAGGACTCAACATAACTAAAGCAGTAGCCACTCTACCCCAGGGTCCTCAAGGAGGGGGTTTGTAAGAATGAAGGGCGAGATGGACTACAAACATTGAACGTTAAGGTAAGTACATAACTTCTTTATGTTCTGTAGTCCTCTCGCGCCTTCATTCTTACACTTGGGACAGCGTCCCCAGCACCTTTATCTTGGGTAGCTCACTGGAAAATGCTCCTGAGTACTGTGGAACCAAAGGAGGACTTGTTCCTGGAAGCCATGTCCAATGTGTAGTGAGTAATGAATGTATGAGGTGAAGCCCATGTTGCTGCTGCACAGATGTTATCTATAGGAATTTTTGCTTGAAAGGCTACAAGGTAGACACAGATCTGGTAGAGTGAGCTTTCACCTTTAAGGGAAGATCTTTGCCACTGGATGTATGGACAAAGGAAATCCAGCTAGAAATCCAGTGAGACAATGTGGTTTTAGAAACTGGAAGGCCCTTCCTTGCATCTGAAAAGGAAATAAACTGATCTGACCTTCTGAAATTCTTAGTTCTGTCAAGATAAAAACGCAACTGTCTATGCACATCAAATTGGTGAAATCTGTACTCTGCCTTGTTAGAAAAATTAGGGAAGAAAACAGGTAATTCAATGGACTGATTAATACTGGCCTGAGAAGAAGCCTTAGGAACAAAAGAAGGGTTTGTCCATAAGGAGACCCTATCTCTGTGAAACACCAAATAAGGGGGCTAAATGGAAAGGGCTTGCAGTTCAGAGACCCCCCTTGCAGATGTAATAGGCACTAAAAATATAGTTTTCCATGAGAAGAACTTAAGGTCACACGTTGCTGAAGGTTCGAAAGGGCTTGAAGTAAATTTATGGAGTACAAAATTCAAATTCCAGGGTGCCACCGGATCCATGACTGGAGGTCGTAATTAGGTGGTCCCTTTAAGGAAAGCACTACACAGTCTATGTGCCATAAGGTTAGGGTCATTAGCCAAGTGAAAGGTAGAAATAGCTGCCAGTTCTTTAATAGTGGCAGCTGCTGAGACTTGATGGACCTACTGAGTAAGGAACTCTAAAATGGCAGAAATGGGAGCTGTATAAGGATCGAGATTTCTCTCACAGGCCCGAAAGGAGAACCTTTTCCATTTACTGGTATAAGTCTTTCTGGTAGAGGGTTTGTAAGAAGATGTAACAACCAAAAAACAGGATCCAACACAGTTTTATTGGATAGTCTCCCTCTAGCACCTCGGCTTTCACCTTCAAGGTTTGTAAGATGTCAGAATATGTATAACATCAGGAGAAAAAAGTCATGAAGCCTAACTAGGGATGGAATTGGAGCAGCCAAGCTGTGAAATTGTGTGTGTGTGGAGAGAGGGATGGAACACTCCTGACATGTGCGTCAGCAATCTGGCACTGGGTCCAGACTCCACGGTTCGTCCATTAGATGGAGTCTGAGGAAGGGGAACCAAATCTGTCGAGGCCAGTAAGGAGCAATTAGAATCATTTTGCTTACCAAGGATGTTGCTTTCTGAATTACCTTCGATATCAGGGGGAATGGTGGGAATGTATAGAGAAGTCCCGAGGGCCAATCGTGAACGAGTGCATCTCTGGGGTGCCTCCCCTTCCGGAGGAATTAGGGTGAAGTAGCTGCTGCATTTGGCATTTAGGAGGGTGGTACAGATCACAGCAAGGCTGACCCCATTTGCGAAAAATCTGTTCCGCAATGTGTGTGTTGAGACCACTCAGGAGGCATCAGAATAGCCCTGATAGCCTGT
This sequence comes from Protopterus annectens, assembly GCF_019279795.1. Taxonomy (NCBI): domain Eukaryota; kingdom Metazoa; phylum Chordata; order Ceratodontiformes; family Protopteridae; genus Protopterus; species Protopterus annectens. The sequence goes on from NC_056734.1 coordinate 93,110,553, forward strand.
CGGCTATCACATTGATTTTCCCCGGAATGTGCGTTGCAACCAGAAAACATTGGGAAGACATTGCCCACTCCCACACTCGAAGGGCCTCTCTGCAAAGGGGATAAGATTTTGTCCCTCCTTGTTTATGTACCACACCAACATATTGTCAGAGTGGATTGCAATAGTCCCTAGAGGGAGGAAGCTGTGAAGTGCTTGCAATGCCAGAAGTACTGCTCTCATCTCCAAGATGGTGATATGCAAATGAGCCTAGTGTTTCTACCACCTGCCTTGGACTGTTCTCCCTAGATAATGCTCCCCCCACCCTATCTGGGAGGCATCCGTGGTCACGATGGCAATTGGGGGGGGGGGGGACAGAACAAATGGTCTGCTTGTGGATAGATAGCTGGACTGGGTCCACCAGCGAGGATCCTGTTTGCACAATTTTGTTATCAGGATAGGGTGAGAAAGAGGAAGATGCTGCAGTGACCACTGGGCAAAAAGTAACCACTGCAGAACTCTCATGTGCAGTCTGGCTACTGGGATTAATGTTATTGTAGAGGCCATCATCCCTAACAACTTGAGCACCATCTTTGCTTTCGCTTTCCTTAGAGGAAGCAAGCTCAAAATTTGTTCCCCGAGGTTCTGAATTCTCTACGGGAAGGTAAGCCCTCACTGAGACTGTATTTTTGCGCCAATAAAATTCGCATGCTGAGAGGGCGATAATGCAGATTTTTGCCAGTTTATTGTAATCCCTAACTGCAAGCAAGTTGAAATGGTAGCGTCCCTGGCCTGTAAAGATGCCTGGTGGTGGCAGTCAGGAGCCAGTCATCCAGGTACGGAAACACTTGGAATCCCACGTCTCAAGTGAGCTGTTACCACTGCCATGCATTTGGTGAACACCCTCAAGGCTGTGGTGAGACCAAAGGGCAGGGTGCGAAACTGAGTGGCCCCCAGCCGGAAGTGCAAGTGACACCTTGATGCTCTGTCCATTTTGATATGGTAGTACGCATCTTGGAGATCTATGGAGCACATCCAAACATCTTTCCCTAACAACGGGAGTATCAACTGTAAGGTGACCATTTGGAACTTGAACTTCTGTACAGATTCATTCAATTTGCTAAGATCCAAGATGGGTCTCAAGTCCCCTGTTCTTTTTGGCACCAAAAAGAATCTGGAGCAAGTCCCTAATCCTACTTGGTCTGCAGGGATGGGTTGGATGACACTCTTTATGAGCAACTTTTGGATTTCTAGAGTTGGTGAGTCCCTGTTATTGAGTGGAGCATCTGGGATTCGTCTGATCCAAGGAGGGGGGAAAAAAGAAGGGAATATGGTAACCTCTGGTAATTATCCTTAATACCCACTTGTCTTGAGTGATATCGTGCCAGACTTCTGGGTATAAGGATATACGACCCCCGACTGGCTCCAGAGACATGCAGTCGGGCCTCCTTTCAGGAGCGCTGATAGGGGTGACCACGAAAGGAATCGCAGTCTCCCTGGTTCTGTGGGCCTCCTCTGCCTCTAGGGCGGTGTCTACCATTATTTCCTCCTCCTCTGCCTCTAGAGAAGGAATCACCTTAAGAACCTCTGTGATGATTTGAACCACGTTTTACCACCCTTCTGCCCTTTGGGACAGGGTCTAGAAGGAATGGAAAAATGGACTCCCATGGCAGACAGGGTTTTCCCTTCCTGTTCGCACCTGGTAAGTGTGTCCTTCACCTCGTTTCCAAACAATGAGGATCCATCAAAGGGAGCGTTGGTAAAAGTAGACTTAAATGCCTCTGCAAAGTTACACAAGCGCATCCAGGAGTGTTTTCCAAGAGAAACTCCTGAACCCGCTGCCCTACTTGCTCCATCAGCGGAGTAAGATATCAGCCTCATGGAGGAGTTTACAATAGAATTTAAGGTAGACATCTGTGCGTTAACCTTCTCAGATACGTTACCTTGCAGAGCCTCTCCCAGTTCTTTTAGGAGATCTCTCTGGAGTCTTGTGAAGTGAGACAGGTAGTTCAGTGATCCAAGTGTAAAAGCCGCTGAAGAAAAGATACGCTTGCCGTACCTATCCATCGTTCAAGACTCCTTTTTCGGTGGCTGGACAGTGGAGGAAGTTTCCGCAAGTTCCTTTTTGGTGGCTGCTGCCACCACCATGGCATCTACTGGCATGCCTTAATAAGAAAGTCTGTGTCCTGAGGTGCTAAAAATTTATTAGGTCTTCCAAGAACCGGTTCCACAGAATCAGGAGATTCCCACACCTTTCGACTCACTAGATCCAGTAGCTCGTCAAAAGGTGGAGACACCCAAGCGGTGGAGGGTTGAGACCCGAAAGCCTTCAGGTACACTGACTCCTCATCAGAAGGGGATGTGGTGGGCCAGCTGCCTGTTTCAGGATCAAGGATATCTGTGAAGGAGATATATCAGAGGACGACTTGGGGGACCCTTCCGACTCCAAGGTCAGTGTCTGATGTAATGGACTCATCGGGGGAGTCAACATGGTTTCTCTTGCAAGTTTTCTTCAGAGGTGGTTCCTCAGAAGGATATTCTGGGGAAACCTCAGAAGACTGGGGACCACTCATGGAGGTATCCTGAGGCTGCGAGTCTCTGCTGTGTTGGGTGAGAGAAGGAGCGGAGACTGAAGAAGTCGGTGCTTTATGGGGAAGAGTGTCGGTACCTCTGGTTGAAACTGAAGACCTGGACAGAACACTTCATCACCTCGAAGGCCGATCCTCCTGGCTCCAAGGATGCCCCCCCCACTCCAAAGATGCAGAGACAGTCCTCTGCGCAGAGGAGATTGGACCCCACATCTGCCTTGGATCCTAACTCACCTGAGCTGAAGCACAGAGGTAGGCTCAGAACCGAAGAAGTTCAGGTCCAAAATACCCCTCAGGCCCGACTGGAGAGCAGAGTACCCTAGACCCCACGGATGGCACAGAAGCAGTCGGAACACGGAGACCAACTGAGGTAGCTGGAAAAAGAAGTTATGTACCTACCATAATGTACCATGTTAGTTGTCCATCTCACCTTCCTTCTTGCTGTTTGGGTTCAGAGCGGATCCTCAGCTCAGACTCTGCCTACTTCTACAGCTCAAAAGCTATTTACTGGCTCGAGGCTAACCCTTATCCCAGAATGCCCAGCGTCAGCTACCCAGATCTCGTTTGAGATAGTGCACACTAGACATATAAAGTAACCTAAAAAACTGATTTACCAAAATAAAAGATCAGAGTAAACGGTCATAAAATTACCTGGCATGTGAACCAAGAAAAAGGAAATCAGCCAGTGAAACCATAGTGAACTCCTCTCAATCCTTCAGGAAGGGGGAAGGAGGGGGGGGGGAAGAGAGCAAGAAGGAAGGCGAGATGGACCACTAAATAGGTACATAACTTCTTTATGTTAAGTTGTCCCATCTCGCCTTCATTCTTGCCGTTTGGGACAGCGTCCCTAGCACCTAAAGACCCCGGGTGGCTCGTTGGAACAGACTCTTCAGAACAGTGGAACCAAAGGAAGCCCTGCTCTGGGAGACCACATCCACTTTGCAATGAGAGATAAAGGTATGAGGGTTTGCCCAAGTGGCAGCTGCACAAATTGAGTCTATGGGCAATTTAGACTGAAAGGCTACAGAAGTGGCTAATGCTCTAGTATAATGACCTTTTGGTTTTGCTGGTAGATGTTTATGCCTTAACTGATAAATAAAGGCAATGGTGTCAGATTACCATTTGGATAAGGTCACCTTAAAAACTGAAAGGCCTTGCTTATTGTGAGCATAGGAGAGAAATAATTGGTCTGACTATCTCTTTGGTCCTATGGAGGTAAAAACGTAACTGTCTGCGCACATCCAGTTGGTGAAGACTATATTCTGCCTTGTTGCTATGATTGGGAAAGAAGACGAGGAGATCAAGGGATCTATTTAAACCGCTTTCTGAACAGACTTTTGGTGAAGACTATATTCTGCCTTGTTGCTATGATTGGGAAAGAAGACGAGGAGATCAATGGATCTATTTAAACCGCTTTCTGAACAGACTTTTGGTATGAAGGATGGGTTGGTTCTCAGAGAAACTATCTTTGTGAAACGCCATATATGGAGGACAAACACAGAGTGCTTGGAGTTCTGAAACACATCTAGGTGAGGTAATAGCAACCAGAAAAAAAGTGTTTTCCAAGAAAGAAATTTTAAGGGACGTGAAGCTGCTGGTTCAAAGGGAGGCAGAATCAAAGAAGTCAAAACTAAATTGAGATCCCAAGGAGGAGGTGGATCCCTCACTGGGGGTCTAAGAAGAGATGTTCCTCTCATGAAGGCTTTGCAGAGCTTATGATACATTATGCTAGAATTAAGAATTCCAATATGAAAATTAGATATGGCAGCCAGTTGTACCCTGATGGTAGCAGCAGCAGCAGCAGCCGACTAAAAAAGCTCAGCTAGAAATTCTAAAATTTGATGGACTGGGGCTGAAAAGGGGTCCAAGTTTCTAGATTCTGCCAAGTAAGAAAATCTGTTCCATTTGCTAGCATAAGTCTCTCGCAGTTGACTTATGGGAGGAAACAATATCACGAATTGCTGGGCAGATATTTGGAAGCCTGGCTAAGGTAGGAAGTGGAGAAAGCAAGCTGTGAGCTTGAGAGAGTCTGAAGGGATTGGTGTAACCCACCTGACTGATGAATCAGCAGATCTGGCACTGGGTCCAGAATCAAAGGCTGGTCTAGAAGGTGGAGGTGCAGGAACGAAACCATATCTGTCAATGCCAATAGGGGGCAATGAGGATCATTTTGCAACCGAACGATTTTGCTTTCTGTACGAGTCTTGGAATTAGGGGAAAAGGGGGAAATGCATAAAGGAGTCCCCGAAGCCAACCATGGACTAGAACGTCCCTGGGAGTTTTACCTGGAGGAGGAAGCAGGGAGAAGTAGCTGCTGCATTTGCTGCTGACGGGGGTGGCAAATAGATCGCAGCAAGGTGGCCCCATTTGCGGAAGATAAGGTCTGCAACTTCCTGATTCAGAGACCACTCGTGAGGCATGCGGATAGCCCTGCTAAGCATGTCCGCTATTATGTTGGATTTCCCAGGGATGTGTGGTGTCAGAAAACGTTGGGATGAAATCGCCCAATGCTATAGCCGGAGGGCTTCTCGACACAAGGGGTAGGACCTGATCCCGCCCTGCTTGTTGATGTACCACCCCACCTGACATGTCCGTTTGGATCGCAGCAGTCCCAGAAGGAAGACCGTCTTCAAGAGCTTACACAAAAAACACAACAGCTATACAGGCTAAAAAGCCACAGAATAAAACTTGAATCTGAAAACACCACAATAACGGAAATAGCAGCACGGACTGTACGAATTGATATCCTTTAATAATTCAAGAGCTTGCAAAGCTAGGAGCACTGCTCTCATCTCTAGGACACTGATATGCAGATGGTACTCGTAAGGTTGCCACATGCCTTGAACTGTCCTGCCTAGATAATGCACCCCCACCCTATCAGGGAGGCGTCCGTGGTCACTGTGGCTACCGGAGGGGGTTGAATGAAAGGTCTGCCCCGAGTCACCAGTGGGGAGACCATCCACCAAGAGAGGTGTCTTTTGCATGTTTCTGTAATCAGGATCATGTGAGACATGGGTAGCTGCGTGAAGAGAAGCCACTGAAGGACTCATGTGGTAACGCGCCAATGGTACAAGAAGAATGGCAGCTGCCATGGAGCCTAGAACTTGCAGGACATGTCTGACTTGGATCTTTCTGCTCTGCATTAGAAATGACTCTTGTTGGCAAACAGAGAAAACTCTTTCCTGCGGTAACCTTGCAAACATCTGTTTTGTGTTTGACAGGACAAGGCAGATTTTTCGAAATTTACTGTAATGCCTAGTTAGGTGCAGGTTGATCTTGTATAATACCGTGCCTCTAAGATTTGATGCCTGGTGGTAGCAGTTAGGAGCCAGTCGTCTAGATAGGGAAACACCTGGAATCCTTGATGTCTCAGGTGAGCTGTGACTACTGCCATACATTTGGTGAACACCCTGGGGGCTATGGCGAGACCAAGGGCAGAGCTCTGAACTGGTAATGACTGGCCCCTACCCGGAAGCGAAGAAATCTCCTGGAGCGTCTGTCCATTTTGACATGGTAGTACGCATCCTGAAGATCTATGGAGCACATCCAGTTGTCCTGACCCACAAAGGGGAGAATGGACTGCAGTGTTACCATCCAGAACTTTTCTTTTTGTACAGATTTGTTCAATCTGCTGAGATCCATTACTGGTCTCCAGTCCCCTGTCTTTTTTGGTACTAAAAAGAATCTTGACTAAGTTCCGGATCCTAGTTGGTCTATGGGGGCTTCCCGAATGGCTTTTTTTTCTAGCAGTTTTGAAACTTGAATAACTGCTTGATCAAAAAAAAAATCACCACGTGTCAGGCAAGGGTCCCTGGGACTTTCAAAACCACATCTTTCCACCCCTCTGACCTTTGGGATAAGGTCTGTTAGGAGTGGAAAAATGGACTCCCACTGCAGAGAGAGTCTTTCCTTCCTGCTCACACCTGGTAAGCAAGACCTGGTAACCTGAGGCCCAAAAAGCGAGGAGCCATCAAAGGGAGTATTGTGAAGGACGCTCGAAAGGGTTCTGCAAATTGACACAGCCGCAGCCAAGCATGTCTCCTGAGAGCCACTCCTGCACCTGCGGCTCTGCTCGCTCCATCGACTGCATAGGAAATCAGCCTCATGGAGGAGTTGACTATTGAATTAAGAGTCGCAAGCTGGGAAGCTATTTTGGCTGATGCTCCCTCAGCTGTAGGGCATCTCCAAGCTCTTTTAGGAGATCCCTTTGAAGTCGTAAAATGAGAGAATTCAAGGACCTCATGGAGAAGGTCACTGAGGAAAACCTTTGCTTCCCATATCTGTCCATCGTCCTAGACTCTGTTTGGTGGATGGACAGATGAAGAAGTTCTGCTAACTTTTTCTTGGTGGATGCTGCTACCACCATGGCATCAACTGGCACAGCTTTAGTGAGATATTGTCCTGGGGGGCTGTTATGAATTTATCTGGACTACTCTGAGTAGGTTCCACAGAATCCGGAGCTGACCAAGCCTTTCGAGCCACTACAGACATGAGTGGATCGAAAAGTGGAGACGCCCAGGAGGTGGTGGGTCGGGAACCGAATGCCTCCAGGTATACAGACTCTTCCTCGGTAGGAGCTAGGAAGACCAGCCACCCCTCTGTCTAAGCATTTCAAGGATGTCCGAAAAGGAAACCTCTTCTGAGGGGGACCCTTCCAATTCATCCAGGTCTGTATCTGAGGTGACAGACTCTTGCACTTCTTCTGGGGAGGCTCCTCTGAGTGATCAGGGGAGGCCTCGGAAGAAGAGGAGTCACCCAATGGGGTGTCCTGAGGCACAGGTTCCCTATGCTTCTGGGCCGGAGGAGGAGCAGAGGTTGGCACAAGCACCACAAGAGAACGAGCCGATGAGGCTGATAGTAGGGCTGTTTCAGGGGACAGCACACTCCACATGACCTTGAAGGCATCCTGACCCAGAGGCAAAGAAAGTTCCGGCTCCAAAGAGACAGGAGTCCTTCTCCATGTTGAGGGAGACTGCTCCGAAGTCGATGTCAGAGCCGAAGCCCCTAGAGGGACAGCAGGGTCAGACAAGGGTCCAATGCCACTTCCCCCCTCGGAGCTGATGAGAGAGCTTCAGCGCCCAGATCCCTCGGACGGAACAATCGAGGTGATCGGAGCTGACATCAGAACCGAAGAGTAAGTGATCGGTGCGGTCGCTTCTACTATCAGCACGTCCATGGTCGCCAGCTCCGAACTAAAGCGGAGGAGGAATGGAGAGGCGGATGGAGCCACAACCTGCTGAGGTGGGCTGGAAAGTAATTTCGCAAGGGCCTGTGATTTAAGAAACCTGCTGATTACTCTCTCCACGTCCTGATCCAATAACCTAGAGGATCGAGAGGAGTGGGATGAAGAGCAAGGACTGCGTTCACTTCCTAATAAGGGTGACTGTGGCACTGTGAGCGGATCAGCTCCAATGATGGAGACCTTGCTCGACTGTGGCTCTGAGACTGCTCCGAGGTAGCAGTTGGAGCTGAGGGAGGAGTTGACGTGTCGATGCTAGTCGGCACCGACAAACTTGGTTGTTCAAGCCCAGGAGTCTGTTCCAAGGATTGAGCCAATGGCTTGACAGACAGAGGATTTCACTGGCTGAAAACCTTTAGCCTGGGAATCCTGTGGTTTCAGTAATCCTCAAAGGGATTAGATTTTGCGCTCCTGCAGGACCCCTGGACTAAATGCATGACAGATAGAGCAAAGGATTTCACTGGCTGAAAACCTTTAGCCGGGGAATCCTGTGGTTTCAGTAATCCTCGAAGGGATTAGATTTTGCGCTCCTGCAGGACCCCTGGACTAAATGCATGACAGATAGAGCAGGAGTCCTGCAGGTGCACAGCCCCTAAACAATAAACACAGCTAATGTGCCCATCTGTCAGAGACATTTTCTGACAGCATGAGTCACACTTTCTGAAGCCAGAAACTTTGGCCTCTAGACATCTTACACTACTAAACTAAGAAACAATCTTTCACAGTTAAGGAAAAGAAAGGAGAGCCTCTAATTTAAATGGCTGTCCTAAGGGGGAGGGGGACTCTAATTTAAAGGAGTTCAGGGGGAAACAAAGGCCTGCGAGTAAGGAGCGACGGCCAACAAAGCTACAACACACAAGAAAGGCAATAAGGGATAAAGTACTATATATCTAGACAAAAACATGATAAATTTTGAAGACTAAACAAAAATTATAATAGAAAAAACTATACTAAGCCTGAGCCAGTAACGAAGCAACCTCGCAGCTGAAGCGGCAAACGAGATCTGGGTAGCTGACGCTGGGCATTCTGGGAGAAGGGTTAGCCTCGAGCAAGTAAATCGCTCTCGAGCTATAGAAGTAGGTAGAGGCAGCAGAGGATCTGCTCCGAACCCAAACAGCAAGAACAAAGGCGAGATGGGACAACTTAACATCCGTGCTTTCCACAACCCAAGGCACCATCTCTGGCTCCGAAGCGCCAGAGTAGCTCAGAGGAGGAACATCGACAGGGTGTACAGGCACATTAGGCTTCGGAGCCAACTGGGACGGAGCTGAAAGTAAATTTGCCAGCATTGAAGTAGTCTGCGCACCACTCTCTCAACATCCTCATCAGAAAGGCTCCTAGAGGACTTGGAGGATAGAGTGGGGGACCTAGATCGCTGAAAGATAAGCGACCTAAGAGTCGGGGAGACCGGTCGGAGTTCAGCTGACCGGCTCCAATACAAAGGCTTGGTTACCAGCTCCAAAACTCCTGGAGCCAAAACTGATGGATCCACAATAGAAACCCCTGTCGACAGAGACCAGTGGAGCAGACTAGGAAGTAGCCAGTTTGACAATTTTCTCTGGCGGCTCTAAAGACACAGAATGAGTGGGAGACCCCCTTTTTGTAGATTTGGCTTGGTCTTTCTTGGAGGGTGGAGACTTAAGAGCTGGAGGATGAAGACAACCACCCATCCTCAAAAGAATGCTTCAACAGTTCTTTCAAGATAAGTTTGTTCTTTCTCTCTTGAAGAACATGGGGACTAAAGGCATGACGAAACAAGCAAGACTCTGAGGTGAACAGCACCCAAGCAGTGCACACAAAGACTGTGCTCATCCGTTATGACACTTTCTGGGCACATTTTGTACATTTTTTAAAGCCCGAAGGCTTGTGATCCTTAGTATCCCTTAGACATTCGTATAATAAGCAACCAAATGCAATAATGAACAAGGACTACCTCCAAACGGTTAGTCCTGAGGCAACAGCAAAGACAGACAGAGCACTAGGTCCTCTAACTTAAAAGGGCCTAGCCCTAAGAGATGAAGATAGAAAGAAACAGAGGACTAGGTCCTCTAACAAACTAGACTAGGCCTGGAAGAAGACACAAACAGAACCAAGGACTAGGTCCTCCAACTTAAACAGGACTACCCCTAGGTGAAAGAGAAAAAACAACAAATAATTAGCACAGCAAGTGAAAGTGATGCAGGGATACAAGAAGGCCAATAGAAGGACGGCCAATCAAAGCACAGAGCAAACAATGCAGCAAATTGTCTAAAACAGACACAGAATGTGATAAAACACTAAACCAGAGAATAAAATTATTCTTAGTCAGCAAATAACTAGAAAATCATACAGAAAAGTTTTCACTTAGCCACGGCCAAGAATAAGCATGTCTAAGCTCAACGAGTGGCAAACGAGATCTGGGATATGTTAGCAGTGCATTATGGGATATCCCATAGCCACGAGCCAACCAGAAGTTTTTGAGCTAGAGAATGGCCGAGTCGGAGCAGAGGTTCAGCTCCGATCCCAAGTTTAAGAATGAAGGTGAGATAAGACTACAGAACATATACTGTTCATTTCTATAAAGGGTACCCAGCTTTTTATTTACTTCAACGGTCTGGGTGATATGTACGTCGAATCTCAATTTATCATCAATCTCGACTCAAAGACGTTTTGTGTGTGCAGTGGTGGGAGATTATAGTGTTACTGTTAGATGTGATGTTAAAGGAAGGGTCTGTAGAGGTGGATTGTGTAGGTTTGAGGATAAGTTTAGTTTTAGAAGGATTAAGAATAAGTTGAAACTTGGTAAGCCAGGTTTCAATAGAGAGGAAGGATTCTTGTGTTAGGGTGTGGAGTTCCTGTAATGAGGAAGTTGCACATATTAATGTGGAGTCATCTGCATATTGTATGACAGATGCACGAGGAGTAGAAGTATGAAGGTTTCTAGTATATATAGAGAAGAGTACTGGGCCAGGTATTGAGCCTTGGTGAATTCCAGGGTGACTGGGAGTAGAGGTGAAAAAAGTTCAAAAAACTGCTTGCTGGCGACCAGTTAAGTAGCTTTGGAACCAGGTTATGGAGGATTGAGTCCTAGATCAGTAAGGACCTTGATAAGTATAATATGACTAACGATATCAAAGGCCTTCGACAGATCTAGGAAAGTAGCTGATCCATATTTTCCTTTACTTCTGTGGAAGTTAACTGTTAGTAAAAGACATTAGAGCTGTGGTGGTACTGTGAAAGGGATGGAAAAGTACAGTTGTGTACACTTACCATAAATGTAGATGTTAGAGTGTATTTACTGTTGCAGTCATTACATTTGGGTAATCCTGCTGGCAGGTTGCCCTCAGCCGACCTGAATTCCAAAGTCACATCAGAAGACAAGGGGGATGGTGGGTGGGTAACCTGGACTGCAACAGTGAATACACTCGAACATCTACATTTATGGTAAGTGTCCACAACTGTACTATGTTCTTCGTGTTTCACTGTTGCAGTCATTACATTTGGACGCAGTCCCAAAGCTAACGTTGGGAGGCTGGAGCAAAATAGCATGAGGAGCGGCTATGAGGCCCTGCAGAACTGCAGTGGCAAAGCCTGCCCTGGATTTAGAGTAGAATGGCAGATGATTGTGCTTTGTACAGGTGTGCACTGAACTCCAAGTAGCAGCCTCTAAAATGTCCTTGGTAGATACTCCCCTGAGAAAGGCTGCTGAAGTGGCTGCAGCTCTGGTTGAGTGTGGCTTAATGCCCTTAGGTACTGGCTTGCCATGGTGTACATAGCAGAAACAAATGCAGTGGCCTATCCACTTTTGAAAGTCTATTTTGAGATAGCCTTTCCTTGTGATCCTGCAGCATATATGTCACTAGTAATTGCTCTTTCTAAAAACTTTGGTTCTGTCCAAGTAGAATCTAAGCTGTCTGTGTACATCCAAAGAATGCAGAATTCTCTCCCCCTTGTTCTGTGGATTTGGATAGAAGGTTGGCTGGTGAATTGCTTGGTTGAGAGCCACACTGGACACCACCTTAGGCATAAAATGTTGGGTTTGTCCTACGAGAGACCCTGTCTGGATAAAAAATGATAAAAGGTTCCGCAGCCATGAGTGCCTGTAGCTCTGAAACTAGTCTTGCAGAAGTTATTGCTAGGAGCAGAGCTGTTTTCCAAGATAGAAACTTTATATCAGCAGTAGCAGCTGGCTCGAAAGGAGGCAGGGTGAGTTTTTCCAAGACATAGTTGAGGTCCCATGCAGGCACTGGTGATCTCCTTGGAGGTCTTAAATTTTTGGCTCCTCTGAGGTACTGCTTTAATAAGGGATGAGAAAAAGATTGGTGGCTCTACATTGTAATGAGCCAAAATGGCAGAGGCATGAATTTTAATAGATGAAAAAGATAGGCCTTTGTCCAGCATCTCAAGTTAAGTATTGCAAAATCTGAGGAATATATTTGGCACAGCTGTATCAGTTCCTTGTGCCCGATTCCAAGCACAGAATCTCTTCCATTTTCCAACATAAGATTTTCTAGTACTAGGCCTTCTGGCTTCCAAAATGACATCCATCACAGCTTTACTGAGAGGTGTGTTTTGTATGAATACATTATTCGCCATGCTGTCAGGTTTAACGTTCTGAGTTGGCTGTGCAGCATCTGACTGTTTTGCTGGGACAGTAGATGAGGTATTTGAGGTAAGGTCCAAGCTGGGCATTGAGACAAGCTCCTTAGTATTGGATACCAGTACTGGTGGGGCCAGTCTGGGGCAATCAGCATCATATTTGGCTTCTCCTGTCTGACCTTTAGGAGTACCTTGGGAAGGAGAGGCAGAGGGGGAAATGCATATACTGATGGGGCATCCACTTTCCATGCTTGTCTGTGATAAATCCTTGTGCAGAATCTTTTTAGTTGGTAGTTGTGAGGGGAGGCAAACAGATCTATGTCTGGGCATCCCCATTTCATTATCATGCTGAAGACTTGTGGATCCAGGTGCCTCTCATGGGGATCCATGAGGTTTCTGCTTAGTCTGCCAGAGTATTTTTCCTTCCTGGCAGGAATTGTGGCTGCAGAAGTACTTGGTAAGTCAATTCTGTGTCCCACAAAGTCATGGCTAGTCTGCAAAGGGGGTAAAGAATGTGTTCCCCCTGCTTGTTTATATACCACATGACCGTGGTGTTGTCTGTCTATCAGTAGTTGTCCTGGATGAAGTAGGTCCTTGAAGGCTGTCAGGGCATTTTGAACAGCTAGCATCTCTTTTGGATTGATATGTAGATGCATTTGGTTTGAGGTCCATGTGCCCTGAATGGATCTTCCTGCCATGTGGGCCCCCCAGGCATAATCTGATGCATCCGTTGTTAGTGTCTGCCTGGCTGGGGGTAATGTGAATGGCTGTCCCTTGTTTTGGTGACAAGCCTTTGCCCACCATCGAAACTCCTGTTGCAGGCAGGGAATGAGAGTAATCATAGTTTCCAGTCTGTGGCAATGCTGAGTCCAAACACTTTTTAGGTACCATTGAAGTTTGCTCATATGCAGTTTTGCATATGGAATTAGTAGGATGCAGGATGCCATGAAGCCCAAAGCCTGCAGAATTTTTCTTGCAGATAACTGGGCCTTTTGTTGCCAACATTTTGAAATAGGTAGTCAGTTGCCTTTGTCTGGCATGAGATAAGCCATCTGGGCAGTTGTACTTAAGCTTGCACCCAGGAATATTCTCTCTTGAGAGGGTACTAGTTTTGATTTCTTTTCGTTGACTGTGTACCCTAGGCATGTTAGAAGTCTTTTCACAAACACCAGATGCTGTAGAAGAATGTCCTTGTTCTCTGCTTGAATTAGACAGTCGTCCAAAGTAAGGCTATATTTGTATTCCTCTTTGTCTGCAGAATGCAATTACTGGTGCCAGGCACTTTGTAAAGACCCTGGGCACAGTAGATAAGCCAAAGAGCAGTGCTGAGAATTGGTAATGCATTGAGCCAGCCTTGAATCTGAGGTATCTTCTGCATATCTGTTTGATTGGGACATGCAGATATGCCTCTTTTAGGTCTAAAGTCACAAGCCAAGCGTTCTTGCCCAGCATGGGCAGAAGTTGCTGCAAAGTCAACATCTCGAATTTTGGTATATCCAGGAATGTGTTCAAAATAGATAGGTCCACAGTATTGGCCTCCAGGCCTTGTCCTGTCTGGGTACCAAGAACAGTCGAGTAAAATCCTTGTCCCTGCTCCTGCTCTGGTACTTGTTGAATGGCCCTCATGTCCAAGAGGGATGAGACTTGTTTTTGTGCCTCTGCCCACTGATTGTTTGGCAGATCTGGCCAGCCGTTTGCCTTTGGTAGGGCATGGAAATGGAGCTTGTAGCCTTGTGACACGATATTTAGGACCCACTTGTCCTGGGTTATAATGTGCCAATTTTGAGAAAAAAGTGCTAATTTCCCCCCCAGTGTTGCTGCCAGGAGATAAGTGCTTGGTACAGGCAGGGGGAAGTCATTGGGACTGTTTCCTGTATGGTTGTGATTTGTCTTCGCCAACTTTGGAGTTAGAAGACCCCATTGCTTTGGGCAGTATGAACCTTGCGCCTGGGATCTGCTTCTAGGGCATCTGGATCTGCCCCTTTGAGGTCTGTCTGACACAGGAAAGGACCAATTCTTTGTTGGCCAGTGTCTACTAAACCTAGGTGGCTGTACTTGTAAAAAATCTTTGACCGTTTGCATAGATTTAGCTTTGCCCTCCATTTTCTTTAACACATCTTCTGCCTTAACACCAAAGTATCATGCTGTAAAGGTGCATCTAATAATTTAGCTTTGACATGATCAGGCAGATTTTGTTCCTTTTACCAAGCATGCCTCCTAATAGAACCTGACTGCAGCCCTGCAGGAGGCCTCTAAAGAATTAAAACCACATTGCAAAGTATGCTTTCCAACTTGTTCAGCTGCATGCAATAAATCCTGCATTTCCTTGTTTTCTGCACATTCCAAGTTTAACAACATTTGCTGTTTAAGCAATGCCATGACATTTTTTGATATTTGAGCATATGAAACTGACAGTTTAAGGCCCTTATAGCCAAGGTAGCAGATGTGTACACCTTTTTTCCCCCCATCTATCCAGTGCCCTAGAATCTCTGTCAGAGGGGGTACGTTTTTTTTGCAGCAGAAGCCTCAACTCCTTTGGGACCCTGAGAAATAGTTTCTGGGTCTGCAGCAGGGTTTTTAAAAAGGAATTTATGAGAGTCAGGAACCCTGTAATATATCGGGCTTAACAGGAGCTGGAGGTAAGGAGTCAGGGGTAAGACTAGACTCAGAAAACACATCATCTACAATGTCTAACACAGGTGGGATGGCTAGTGGCTTGTGTTGAGGTAGTAAAAGGAAATCCCTGGGCCTCTTTTTAGATTCTGAAAAATCTTGGCTCTCCCAGTGGAAACGCTCCCTCATGGTATGTAAGGTCTCCCAGTGGAAACGCTCCCTCATGGTATGTAAGGTCTCCCAGTGGAAACGCTCCCTCATGGTATGTAAGGTTTCCCCAAAAGAAAAGTCCTCTGGAGGAGATGCTGAAGGTATACATTCTTCAGCATCAGAATCCTCATAGGGGGGGAAGAGACTATTCCTGATCAGAAGAAATGGAAACCTGATCTGAAGATTCCTCTCTTGCCTAGGCCTCTTTTCAGGAGGGGGATGGGAACCCCTGATCAAGGTAATCAAGTCTTTGGCCATTTTGAGCATTTGTTTTTTGGGCAGAGAGGCTGACCACATGGCTGAGTTTGCTTCTTTGCTTTGGAAGGTGCTTTAGTCTTAGCCTTTGAAACTGAAGTTGGTTTGATTTAAAAATGTTTAGGTCTGAATACACCCTCAGAAGCCGGTGCCTGCTCAGCGGCTCCGGACCCATCTGAAGGGATAATATCAGAGGCTCCAATACCTTGAGTTTACAGCGACATGGCCGACTCCACGTAGAAGTCGGTAGTGGCCTGCGACTCTAAAGTAGCAGGCGTCAGGGGCTGCGAAAGGGCCTCACTGAGGATCGGCGAACCGACGACTGGCAACTGGCTTAGGAGAAGCTTTGTCGGTTTTGGGCCTCGGTTGTCCATCTCTTTCCTTTGCGTTTTTTTGTGAACTCCGGTAGTCGGATGGCTATCAGACGACATTTCTGGATAATTAAACCGGCGTCCAAAATAGTTTAAAGCAAAATCATACAGACGCTTAATAGTGCGTTGGTTAAATCTAGCACAAAACTGACAACCAGAAACGTTGTGATCAGGGCCTAGGCAAGGAATACAGCAAGAATGAAAATCCTTATGAGGTATTTGCTTCCCACAAGAAATGCAATTATTAACTTTTTCTAACATCAGTCTGGAGCAAGAAAAAAGTTTCCCCAACGGGATACTAAGCTTTATTGAAGACTTCGGATCTGAAACGAACACGAAAATCTCAGGAGTCGGCCTACCGGCACTTGCGAACTGCTTCAGGCACCGCGCGGCAAGAAAGACTAAAGAAAATGGTGTCGGCTGCTTCTTTTATACCCCTGATGACCTGACGTCAGGGAAGGGGCAACAGCAGCAGACGCAGGACCCAAGACTTTGGAATTCAGGCCAGCTGAGGGCAACCTGCCAGCAGGATTACCCGAATGTAATGACTGCAACAGTGAAACACGAAGAACATCTGTGTTGAGTGTTAGAGAGAGGAGTTTATGGGTTTGGAAGTAGTCCATAATTTGGATGTGAATGCATCTTTCCAGGATTTTGGCTATATGGGATAGAACACCTATTGGTCGGTAGTTAGTCAGTTCATTAGAATTACCTCCTTTATGTAGAGGGATAATATGGGATATTTTCCAGGTTGTAGGGACAAGGGCTTCAGACAAAGATCTATTAATAAGGATGGCAACTGGGCATGCAATGGCATCAGCAGCAATTTTTAGAAATTCAGCTGGTAATTTGTCTGATGCTAGTGTTGTGGGCTTAAATTTAAGGTATTTTTCTAATCATATTAGTAGGGACAGGTTGGAAGTGAAATGTGTAAAGTTGCTGGGTGTTTGAGAGGGTTCTGTGGGGGATGAGTTATACTGGTTATTTTGCTGGTTGGACAGGGCTAGGATGGTTTCAGTAAAGAATTTGTTGAATTGTGTAGCTATGCTCTCTGATGCGTCTGCAAGGGTAGGGGAGGGAGTACTACCTTCTTACAGGTAGCAGTATTTTGTTAATGGCAGCCCTGAACTTTAGTGGGTTGTTTTGATGTTTTATTTGTAGATTATAGTAGTAAATTTTGTCTAGTTTAACTAGTTTTTTTAATTTATTGTGCAATTCTTGGTAAGTTTGCTTAGTATTTTGGGACTTTATTTTCTGCCGGTGGTACCAGGCTATCTCTGGCTTGGAGTAGGGATCTGGTATTCTTACTTAACCATGGGGAGGGGTTGGCTTTGATTCTGATGGTTCTGGGAGGGGCATGTAAGAGGGAAGCTATTTTAACAAAACAAACAGCAGCACCTGGCTTACTTGATAGCAAGGGCAACAAACCACAATTAGCTACACTATACAAGCCAGTTACATATTTAGGGAGAATTTTAAAGAGCAAACAATGTGCCCAGAGGCAGAAGAACACCAATCACATAACTAGTTACAGAATAAGGCAGGCAGCCTAATTTACACTTCACAGTTCCAGTTCACTGTACAAATGAGTTGTCGTAGTACTGTTACGTGCGACTAACAGAGCACAGTAAAGGTAACGCTACACGTAACCCAGTGAGCAAGTTATAACAATACAATACAATATTATTAACAGTCATACTAATCAAGTCAACTACAACATAACTTAAGGTAAACTTTGCCTAGCGTGCACACACAGAGCCAGTACCCAGTGGACAGGGAGAGAGAATTTGAAAATGGCACCTTCCCCAAGAAGACTACTATTAGTAAGCTTTCTGAAGGGGAAGGGCAATGGACACGAGTAATAGGTCTGCCGCCATTACAGCCGAGACCCAGAGGTCCAACTGAACAATCAGCCACAAGCCTGGGTAAGAAGTCAGATAAATGCTTTGCTGGAGAGATGGCTTTGAGGTAGTTTTGCTTACGAAAATCCTATTATAGAAAAAGTAATTTACTAGGTCAAAGTAGGGTGGGAGTGAGGGGAACACAAATGGAGTCTTCTTGGGAGAGCTCAGAGGTTTAACAGTACGCCAAAACAACTAGAGAGGGAGCGCAGCTAAAACTGCGCATCAGAAAATAGTGACTAAGTATGTAGCAGAAATGGGGGCAGAGGTCGATAGGGAAGGAGGTGACCTCTCTACTGAAACGCTCATGCTGTGTGTGCATGCCACAACAGACAAAGTAGCGTTATGAAAGATTTTACTGTAATCAGTGTGAGATGCAATCACAGGAGTACATACGATGCTTTGCAAAGCATGTAAGATGTTAGCCGCTATGCCGAATGTCTTCCTAGTGTCTTACTGGGATTGGTAGTGTGAACACAGGTTCAGGTGAAACAAAAAGCTGAAAAGGGCTGGTATGCTCATGTGCACGCACAGAGAGATCCAGTACCCGGTGGACAGGGAGAGTCCCTTCTTGAACTGCTGCCTGCATCAGATAGTGCGGAACATTTGGCAACAGCCTTTTTGTTCCGCTGGTATTAGAGAAAAATAAAAGGAATAAAAGTCTTTAGACGTGATCTTTCACATCCTGTTGTCCTGCATGGAGGACATCTATGCAAACAGGGTGGAGATACCCCTGAAGGCTTGCCTATCAATCGCTGAATGGTGGGGGGGTGTTAATTTTTGCCTCTCGGAGGGCTGCTTGAGCCCCTGATTTGGCAGACCCATTTGCCCAACTGGTCGGCTTCAACAGTCACCCTTAAGTCAAAAGTTCAGTTTTTTCTTCTTTTTTTTTTTTAATAAAAGGGCTCTAAAACCCTTCAGATTTCTACTGAATAATCTGCGACAGCTCTCAAAATATGACTTTCACTGCAGACAGTTTTCCTATCCTGTCTGCTCCTCATATGCTTTTCCTTTAACAAGAGTGTTGATCCAGCAAAGGAGCCATTAGTAAAAAGGACACCTTGAGGTATGCGGTCATACCGATTCTGATATCTGAGGATTATGCCTGAGCCTACTGCTACCACCACCTTACTGGCAGCATTGTGATATGGATGCATGGAGAAATTTATAATACTGTGAATGGTATTCAGGGTGGGTTCCAATTACTTACAAGACTCGTATGATCCATAGCTTGTTTGGCTAGTTCCCGTTGGAAGCAATAGTCTAACATATCAGGGCAAAGGTGCACTCAAGTCTCCAACACCGTTGATTCTTTATTCAGGAGGAGAACTGTTTAGACTCATCACAGAGTTCCTTTTCAGTGGCTGCACCAACAATCACAGAATCCACTGGTGGCCTTATTTGATCAAAGCTGTCCATCTTTAGGTGGACATAAAAGCTTTGCCCATTTTAAGGGATAATTTGCGTCAGGCTTCTGCCATAATCTCCTGGCAATCAAATCCAAGACAGTCTGCAGGAGAAATCATCCAAGATGCTGAGAGTGCAGTGTTGTATGGTTCAAATAGCACTTTCTCGCCCTGACAGTGTGGTGCTGACAGCCAAGATCCCCCCTATTTCATCAATTCTAGGACATCACCACAAGTGATGTCTTTAGAAGGGGACTGTGTGGAGCCCTCTCTTTTATCCAAGTCAATGCCTGGTGTGGGACTCCAAAGGGGAGTTGACTGTTCCTTTTACACACAATTCCTTCCTGGGGATGTCTGGCTACAACTGGTTCAAGTCTCAGTTAAGACTATGCACACACAAATGGCAAGTCTCCAAAAGATGCAACTTTGCTTTGTCCCCGGTAGCCATAGTGAATTCAATGACATCTAACAGAATGGCATCACGAGGTGAAGCCAGTAACCATGAAGTCCTGCCATTAGCCCAGGGGGGGGGGGTACCATCCTCTCAAATGCCTCAGGCAGATGTGGAATCCATCTGCATTGAAGGATGGCTACTCAATAGTCTCCTCCCCTGCTGAAGTGCAAGTGAGTGGTGCCTAAGAAGAGAGCCCTAACACACAGGATGCCCTAAACACAAATGACTGATAACCAAAAATGGTTCCAAATGAGTTGTCAGAGGATGGTGCTGAAGTCTTGACATAGCACTCCAGCCAAGATCCACTTGACACCAAAAGCATCTGAGTAGTGTTTCAGAATCATGTCAGCACCAAGGTACGTGCACATCTATGCCAATCTGACATGATATGCATGAACAGCAGTCTTCAAAGCCACCACTACAGGTGGTGCCACTTTGAAAGAGCTAGGAGTGGTGAAAGGGTGTCAATTTGATCCACCCTAAAAGCAGAGGGAGACTGTATGATACAAAGTTGTATTAGAGTTTTCAAAAAGGCCCTCATCAGCTCCCAGTCTTGCTTCTGATGTATTGCTAAGAGAGCACATTGACCTTAGGGAGATACTGGAAGGAGGTTTAAAGTCAAAATTTCCATCCAGAGGAGTAACTACTGCTTGACCTAGAAGGCACATTGTCCAGGATTATTATATACTCTTTTTGTTTTTATTTGCGCTTCGGAGCCAAAGAGAAGAAAACTTCCATACCTGGTGCCATGAGTGGAAAGGACAACCCTGACTCTTCATTCCTGAATTTCTTGGGACTCCTTATTCTTTTTCCTTTTCTCTGCCTTAGTAAGCAGTCCTTACTTTTCCTGCTCACTAAGGAGCTGGGTCCAAAACCTTTGCATACTGTACAGTCTACTATTAACTGCTCTGGTCTTAAAGGACACAGATCATGCCCATCTAGAAATAGGATTTTATGTCCACACTTGTACATTTTTTTAAATGTTTTACCCATAACTAAGACAAAGAAAAGAAAAGAAAAGAAAAAAAAAAAAAACTTATCTACTCATTAAACTGCATACAATTACCTAACCGCCCCTTTAAGAAAGTGGAGGTTAAGCCAAATGCTCTTTTGCTTTGAAGAATCTAAGGTATTAAGAAAAAAAATAAAGATTAAATGAAAGGAGAAAGTTTTAACTAAAAACACACCACAAAACTAAACAAAATATTCAAAAGTAACTACAGTTTTCAAAAAATTCAAATTTAAGAGTTGAAAATATAGTAGTACCTAGCTGCAGGCGACGGATCAACATGTTCACAACGGAAGCAAATGAGATCTGAAGGGAAAGGTTCTCATGGGAAAATTTTAAAAAGGAGCCTGGGACACCAGAGCACCAACTAAATGGCCAGATCAGATCCAACAAGCTGCCTGATCACAAGTCAAGATTGGATAGACTGATTAAACAGGATCCATAAAATGGTGTAATAGCAGGCCTTCTACTTTCAAAATAGAAAAGGAATGACACACACACACACACACACACACACACACACACACACACACACACACACACACGTGTGCAAACCCTGTAAAAATGAAAAAACTGACATATCCTGGACCTAATCCCACCCAATTTCTGAACTGGACAGACAACTTGTAATACTTACAAAAAGGAGCAGATAGAAGTCCATTGGAGAGGCTTCAAAAATGCTCTGGTCAGGTCTATTACTGAAGGAAGCCAGAGCAGCAGCAGTCTTTCTTGAGAAATGCATTCTAACCTGTATAGCCAATATCTTTCCAAGAAGACAATACGGTTGACCATCCATCCAATCAAATTGCTTCACAGGCATGAATACAAATAAATGGCCAGTTTTCTCTGAAGTCTTTGGTCCTACAAGAACAGTACCGAGGTTTCCTCATGCACATCTGTGGTTCGTAACATCCTCTCCCTACTAGTTTGCTGAATGGACTGATTTAGAATGCATTTAGATACCACCTTAGGTTTAAAAAAGGGGGGTATTTAGTCTAAGAATACTACATCCTTCTGGAAAACTGTACAAATGTTGCCTGCATATAAAGGGTTAAACTCTAAAGCCCTTCTTGTTGAACACAAAAGTCTTCCAGGGTAAGCATTTTACAGCGACTAAGCTGGCAGGTTCAAGGTCAAGGAAGAATGAGCTTTTCAACAATGAAACTGTGACCCCAAAACAGTCACAGGGATCTTCTGCAAGGTCTGCTGTAAAAAGCACAGTGCTAAAACCACTCACGACAAGTTGGGTGAAAAACTGGGAAGGGAGGCTTATAGAACAGATTTGTGCTTTGAGAATGTCAGTCTGCACCTGCTCGTCACCGGTTAAGCAACTGTGAGAAATGTATAGTTGCGTAAATAAACTCATCATAAAAAGCAGATGTTCAAATGATCATTGCTGCAGTAGCCTTAGCTATACGGGTTATATTCTGCCAAGGACACAACAGCCAGACAGCTTCTAAAGCTTCATGGCAACTTCCACATGACCAAACCATTAGTCAGCTCAAGTGAGCTGAATAAAAAGACAAGTTTGGGCACCAAGCACTTCCAGCTTTTAAGCCAATCGAGAGGAAGGCTGAGCCCTGAAAGAACAATGCTAGGAGCAAAAAAATCACTCAGCATAAAGAAAGTACAGTTGTGTACCTACCATAAATGTAGATGTTGAGTGTTTTCACTGTTGCAGTCATTACAATTGGGTTATCCTGCTGGCAGGCTACCCGCAGTCGGCCTGAATTCCAAAGTCTAGGTCCGGCGTCGGTTGCTGTCGCCTCCTCCCTGACGTCAGTGCGCCAGGCGTATAAAAGATGCAGCAGACGCCATTTTCTTCAGTTTTTCTTGCCCCAGATGTCAGGTGCCCCTAAAATGGTAGGCTAAAATTATGCCAATAAGCATGCACGCACAAACAACTTTTCCTTCATCTACAAGCAAATACACCACATAGGTTGTATAGAATAGAGAACAGCAAAGGAAAAGGGGGATGGTGGGAGGGTAACCTCGACTGCAACAGTGAATACACTCCAACATCTACATTTATGGTAGGTACACAACTGTACTATGTTCGTGTTTCACTGTTGCAGTCATTGCAATTGGGTTGAATCCCAAAGCTAAGGTAGGGAGGCTGGTGCTAAATAGGATTAGGAGAGGCTATCAGGCCCTGCAGAACTGCAGTGGCAAATCCTGCCCTGGATTTAGAGTAGAGAGGTAAGTGATAGTGCTTTGTAAAAGTATGCACTGAACTCCAAGTTGCAGCCTCTAAGATGTCTTTGGTTGGTACTCCTCTGAGGAAGGCTGCTTAAGTGGCTGCTGCTCTGGTTGAATGTGGCCTAAAGCCCTTAGGCACTAATTTGCCATGCTGCGAATAGCAGAAACGAATGCAGTGGCCTATCCACTTTGAAATAGGCTTTTCCTGTGATCCTGCAGCATATGCCAGTAGAAGTTGTTCAGTCTTTCTGAAAGCTTTGGTTCTGTCCAAGTAGAAGCGTAGCTGCCTGTGAATGTCCAAAGAATATAGAATTCTCTCACCCTTATTCTGAGGGTTTGGATAAAAGGTAGGCAAATTGATTGTTTGGTTAAGGGTCACACTGGACACTACCTTAGGCATAAATATAGGGTTTGTCCGCAGAGAAACCATGTCAGGATGGAAAATGATAAAAGGTTCCACAGCCATGAGTGCCTGTAACTCAGACTCATCTAGCACAGGTTATTGCTAGCAGCAAAGCTGTTTTCCAGGATACGAATTTTATATCAGCTGTAGAGGTTGGCTCAAACAGAGGCAGTGTGAGTTTTTCCAAGACATAGTTGAGGTCCCATGCAGGTACTGGTGCTCTCCTTGGAGGTCTTATGTTTTTGGCCCCTATGAGGAACTGCCTTAGTAATGGATGAGAAAAGATAGGTGGTTTTGTACTGTAATGAGCTGAAATGGCAGAGGCATGAATTTTAAATTGATGAAAAGGAAAGGCCTTTATCAAGCATCTCAGTTAGGTATTGCAAAATCTGAGGAATATTTGGAACAATCGTGTCAAAACCTTGTGCCTAGTTCCAAGCGCAGAATCTCTTCAATTTTTCTGCATAAGATTTTCTGGTACTAGGCCTCCAAAGTAACAGCCATCACTGCTTTAGAGAGTGGTGCGTCTTGACTGGCTACATTATCCGCCATGCTGCCAGGTTTAAGGTCATGAGTTGGCTGTGCAGTATGTCTTGTTGGGTCAATAAGTGAGGAATTTGAGGTAATGTCCAAGCTGGGCATTGAGACAAGCTCTTTAGGATTGGGTACCAGTGCTGGCGGGGCCAGTCTGGGGCAATTAGTAGGTT